>NC_083231.1:14753259-15067036 GCF_032191835.1 Heteronotia binoei
TTCTAACCCGACTGCTCAGCAATTTCATGGAATGCCCACGAGTTCTTGTATTGTGAGAAAGGGAGAAAAGTACTTCTTTCTCCACTTTCTCCATCCCATGCATAATCTTGTAAATCTCTATCATGCCACCCTGAAGTCGATATTTCTCCAAGCTAAAGAGCCCCAAGCGTTTTAACCTTTCTTCGTAGGGAAAGTGTTCCAACCCTTTAATCATTCTAGTTGCCCTTTTCTGGACTTTCTCCAATCCTATAATATCCTTTTTGAGACCGCACCATCGATTTATACAGGGGCATTATGATACTGGCTGATTTGTTGTCAATTCCCTTCCTAATAATTCCCAGCATGGCGGCCTTTTTTATTGCAATCGCACACTATCTTGACATTTTCAGTGAGTTATCTACCACGACCCCAAGACTGACCCTCTTGGTCAGTCTCTGCCAGTTCACAACCCATCAACTTGTATTTGTAGCTGGGATTCTTGGCCCCAACGTGCATTACTTTGCACTTGGCCACATTGAACCTCATCTGCTACGTTGACGCCCACTCACTTAGCTTCAACAGATCCCTTTGGAGTGTCTCACAATCCTCTCTGGTTCTCACCACCCTGAACAATTTAGTGTCATCTGCAAACTTGGCCACTTCACTCCTTACTCTCAACTCCAGATCATTAATGAACAAGTTGAAGAGCATGGGACCCAGTACTGAGCCCTGTGGCACCCCTCTGCTTACCGTCCTCCAGTGTGAAAACTGCCCAAATAGTTGGAGATGCCGGGGGTTGAACCTAGGACCTTCTGCTTATCAAGAAGATGCTCTACCAATGAGCCACTGTCCCTCCCCTGCTCATATTTTGCTTCAATATGAATGTTATGTCCAAATGCGGGATGTTCTAATTAGCCCAATTTTGCTTAATAGGCATAGGCTCCCAGAAGTGAGACTTGTTTCCCTTCTTTTATCAGTGTTCTCATATCAGGAGCAAAGTTCCTTCTCAGGAGCAAAGCTCCTTCTGATTGCTGTGAGAATCAGGGAATATGAAATTAAAGGTCTGGAGAGCTTATTGATTCTTGTTTGTACTCTGTATATTTAAATACTGGCTTCGTTTGATTTTAATTTATGCCAGTAAGACTTTTGCTAGACTTTTGGCCCTGACTTTTGACTGACTGACTGACATTAGCCTGTGGGCGAAGTGGACCTGGCAAGCATATACAATGAATTGCAGTAGTCTGAGGTGGACAAACTTGCTTAATGTAAGACCCATGTAGAATAAATTTCAGGTGTTTGAGAACTGAGAGGCAGGGAGGGAGAGAGGGAGGGAGAGAAGGAGGGAGAGAGAGAGGCAGGGAGAGAGGGAAGGGAGGAGGGAGAGAGGGAGGGAGGGAGAGAAGGAGGGAGGGGGAGAAGGAGGGAGGGAGAGAAGGAGGGAAGGAGGGAGAGAGGGAGGGAGGCAAGGAGAGAGGGAGGGAAGGAGGGAGGGAGAGGGGGAGGAAGGGAGAGAGGGAAGGAGAGAAGGAAGGAGGGAGGGAGGAAGGAATGAAGGAAAATAGATGGGGAGGGTGGTAGAGGTGGAAAGAAAGCAAATTTAAGTTTAAATGCTTTCTCCAAGCTGCCAGCTTTGAGAGTCATGCAATATTTGTGAGAGCCACCGTTTGGCCACCCTGCAGTAGTCGATCTGGAAGTAACCAGGGCACGCACCACAGGGGCCAGATCTTTTCTGCCCAGTAAAGGCCATAGCTGGCTACCCAGTCAAAGCTGGTAAAAAGCTCTCCTATTCCTGACCACAGATTTTCCTGCAGGATGCCTGGGGGCAGCAGCATGCTAGACTTTGGACCTGTTTGTTCAAGGGGAGTGTAACCCCATGCAGAATAGGTGACCCCTTAACTCCTGGATCAGACCTTCCACCCACCAGTAACACTAAAACTGCCTCCAGGCACTGGTTCAAGGTTTCTACAGCCTCCCTAGGCTCAGCTGGAAGTGTGCCATAAAGCTGAGCATTGTCCACATGTTGGTGAAAACCCAGCCCAAATTAGGGAGGATGCAAGTTCAGATTGTGTGTTTATAGGGGAAGGAAAGGAAAGGTCCCCTGTGCAAGCACCAGTCATTTCTGACTCTGGGGTGACGTTGCTTTCACAACGTTTTCATGGCAGACTTTTTATGGGGTGTTTTGCCATTGCCTTCCCCAGTCATCTACAATTCCCCCCAGCAAGCTGGGTCCTCATTTGACCGACCTCGGAAGGATGGAAGGCTGAGTCAACCTTGAGTCGGCTACCTGAAAACGCAGCTTCCGCCAGGGATCGAACTCAGGTCGTGAGCAGAGCTTAGGACTGCGGTATTGCAGCTTTAACACTCTGCGCCACGGGGCTCTTGCATTGGAGAAGAAGGGGTAATTAATCAGGTAGAACCAGATTTTCTGGGTTTTTTTGTGGGGGGGGGGGTTGGTAGCAGGAGCTCCTTTGCAAATAGGCAACTCTCCCCTGATGTAGCCAATCCTCCAAGAGCTTACAGTAGGTCCTGTAAGAAAACCCCTGTAAGATCTTGGAGGATTGGCTACATCAGGGGTGTGTGGCCTAGTATGCAAAGGAGTTCCTGCTGCTGCTGCTGCAAAAAAAAGCCCTGGGTAGAGCATGAGTGCACCTAGATTTTATTTTCCACAGTGGCTCAGAAATTTCTGACTCATTTTGGACAGGTTATTTTGAATGCTATATTTTTTTACAAATTATGAGCTATTATCCTGCCCCTAAGGTTAATGGGATTTCAGGATCTCAGTTCATGTAATAAAAATTAATCTGGCTCTGCCAGCAACTGTAAATCAGTTTATTCTTCTGCACTGAATACAAATATCTGAATGATACTTATTGCGACTCTCTCTCTCTCTCTCTCTGTATTGCAATTTTGTTCTCCTCAGTCACCATACCTTAGTCAGCAGCCTTACTGCTTATCTCAAATGCAGTACAATCACACGCTCAATAATGCACTTTCAACCCACTTTCAATGCGCTTTCCAACTGGGTTTTGCCAGTTCACACAGTAAAAAGTGTATTGAAAGTGCCTTATTTAGTATGCATGATCACAGCCTTATTAGCATATCTGATTTTTAGTGTAGTGGTTTAGTGCGCGGACTCTTATCTGGGAGAAACAATTTGATTCTCCACTCCTCCACTTGCACCTGCTGGAATGGCCTTGGGTCAGCCATAGCTATCTCACAGCTGTCCTTGAAAGGGCAGCTTCTGGGAAAGCTCTCTCAGCCCCACCCACCTCACAGGTTGTCTGTTGTGGGGGAGAAAGATAAAGGAGATGGTGAGCCGCTCTGAGACCCTGATTCAGGGTGGAGAGTGGAATATAAATCCAATGTCTCTGTCTTCTTATTCATATTCTTCTTCTTCTCCTCCTCCTCCTCTTGGCATTCTTGTCAGAGGCACAATTCAGTTGATAGATAGTACGCATAATGGGAAATATCTGAAGTCTTACCCATACGTGTGACCCCCATGCCTGCAAGTTTTTTAACTCTTTGTATTGCTTTTGTATATAGTCCCCAAGGGAAGTTGTTGTCACGCATGTGGGTTCAATGATGTCGAAGTTTATACAAAAACTACGTTTATTGATAGACCGATACTTTCTGTGTAACAGGTTCTTGTGAGTAATGCTGCATATACATAGATACAATACTTTTAAGGCCTACTTCAAAAGGATTCCAAGGGATGGGGGCGAGGGGTAGCTCTCACACATAAACTATCATAAATGTCTACATTCTCATAGTGTTATCAGGACTCTGTCCTTGCTTTCCCCAGATGTATCACACTCCATACCAGGAATGTATGGGAAGGTGCTGATTACATCTTCTCAAGTTTGTTTCATTTCTCACTACTTCTACTTTTCAGGCAATAAAGCAAGGAGGGGGGAAGGGAAAGAATAACAAAGCTAGCAAAGCTGGGTCCTCCATGATACTTCAGAGACCAGTGCTAGGCAGGACTCTATAACAATCAATTATCAATGGAATCTCACCATGCTTGACAGTTCTGATTCAAGCAATTAGTACTTCCCTGTGTGACTGTAAACAGACAACAACCTATGGAATTTTGGGAGGGGTACAAACCATTTTTATCGGGGATTTGACTTGGAATGGCCTACCATGACTGGAGTGCTTCCTCGTCCTTCACATGGCATTCCTCAGACCGTCCTGTCAAGCAATTGTTGGCTCTGCTACAAAACTGCCGCTAAGTACACAACCAGGGCTCGCCCTAGACTGTCTTGCGCCCTAAGCAAGGCTAACTTCTGATGCCTTCCCCCCACACTGTTAACATCACTGAGTTACATGGGTGCCCACCGTCACCCCCAGAAGGCCAGCACCCTAGGCGACGAACTAGTTTGCCTAGTGGAGGAGTCGAGCCTGTACGTCACATGATTTTGTAAATGCAGCCAAATAGGACTCCATGGAGTGAGGAAGCAGCAATGGCACAAAGAGGAGACTAAAGTAGATTTTGCCTTATTAGACCCCTCCTTAAGCCCAGGGCACCCTGAGGCAAGCAGTCTCAGGGGCTGAGCAGGTCAGGGAACTGTTCAAACGTGTGTGACATAGCTCCATGGGAAAAGAAAAGAAATCTACTTTGATTAGATCAGGAGGTGGTCAAAACAGATGTCTTGTCCTCACCCTAAAGGTACATATAACTCAAGCAAATGGATTACTCAGGATTTATGTAAAACATCTCCAGAAGACTCTATTAGCAACTCAAGCAAGCAGTTGCTTTCAAACCCTCTTTTGCACATCACTTTTCCCTCTTTGCTATTGCCTAAGAGCTACTTAATCCTTTCATCTCAGTGTCTCTTGTCTGAATGAACCTTCTTGGGTCCTCAACAGGACCATTAGTGACAATCAAGTCATGGCTCAAAACTTTGTTTTACCCTAGTGAGGTAATCATCATGACTGTTCTCTAAAAGTTTCCCACCAGAAAGGACACATGCCTTCCCACAGCCTCAGGGCACAATTTTCCTATAAGGATCAGCCCCAAAATTCAACTCAGTGTGTGCTGTGTACCAACGATATACACTCCTGCTCTTGGACTTCTCTCTATCTCCATTAAATGAAACACTGGTTGTTTCTTTGCAGATCTGTTGCTTCTGTGGACCTCTCCAGGTCTGGTGAATATCACCCAATTCATGAAACACTGTTCTCCACTCCTCCCTGGCTTTCCAGTTAGCTCTTCCATGTTGTGTATTTTGCTGAATTACCCTCCCCCCAAATTTCCTTTTTAATTAAAAAAAAGTCTTTAATTTGAATGAACTGTATGTTTATTTGAGAGTTCCCACAGGGACAATCCTAATAAACACTGATTTCTGTTTCCACGTGTCCCATGCTAATTCCTCCAGACTACTTGGAGACTGCCTCTTTGGGAAGCACTGTGTTCTCAAGAAGAAAGGGGTACATACGAGACTCGGAAACACAAAACTCACATTGGGTTCTAGAAGTCATCAACCAACAAAAAAGATTTTGTAATAAGTGTCTTATTTGAATAGTCTGATCTTCAGTGTATGAGGCAGGGCAGGGGTGGAATTCTAGCAGGAGCTCCTTTGCATATTAGGCCACACACCCCTGGTGTAGCCAATCCTCCAATAGCTTACAAGAAAGAGCCTTGTAAGCTCTTGGAGGATTGGCTACATCAGGGGTGTGTGGCTAATATGCAAAGGAGCTCCTACTAGAATTCCACCCCTGGGGCAGGGTCGGCCCTGGTTACTACTTGGGTAGGAGACCACCAAAGAAGTATTCTGGCTACTCTTCAGCAGAAAAGAAGAATGTAGTTGAAGACAAAGAATAGCTAGTTGATTTAAGTTCCTCCCTCAGAAAGAATGCAGACCTTCATGAAGCATTTCTCACCAATTTCTCTCTTTGATTTGTTCCACGTAGCCTGTGGAGCATTGTGTCCCCAGGCCCAATCAAGGAACACAACACACAAGGAATCCTGCGAGTGGAGAAAGACTAAAATGAACTTTATTTGTTAGTACTAACAGGGAGAGCTGGGCCCATGAGGCACCAAGACCCCAGGAAATCCCAGATTTCTCTGAAGAATATAAAGGTAACCAGTGGTCTTATACCTTTAGTGATACAAGCATACATGAAGCATATATTTTTTTTCCCATTTCTCCCTTTTTCACAATACGAGGACTCACGGACATTCAATGAAATTGCTGAGCAGTCGGGTTAGATTTGATAAAAGATTTGATACTTCTTCACCCAAAAGGTGATTAACACGTGGAATTCACTGCTGCAGGAGGTGGCGGCGGCTCCAAGCATAGACAGCTTCAAGAGGGGATTGGATAAGCATATGGAGCAGAGGTCCATCAGTGGCTATTAACCACAGTGTATTGTTGGAACTCTCTGTCTGGGGCAAATGATGCTCTGCTTTCTTGCTGCTTGGGGGGGGGGGCACAGTGGGAGGGATTCTAGTGTCCTGGCCCCACTGGTGGACCTTTTGATGGCACTTGGGTTATTTTGGCTACTGTGTGACACAGAGTGTTGGACTGTATGGGCCATCAGCCTGATCCAAAAAGGATTCTCTTATGTTCTTATGTACATTAGTCAAGCATACACAACTGGATAAACAAGTAGCACTACATGACTTGGCACCCTTCCACGGGTGAATCCCAATTTTGGGATGGACTCAGAGCAATTAGCAATTGCTTACATTTCAAAAAGATACATTGCACCAAACTGGCACCTCTAAAAGACAATAAAATTCTCCTGTTCTGGAGCCTGTTCTTTGATTCAAGGACATTTGGTGTTATTCCTAGGTGCTCAGTTTTGCATTCTGAAGACCCAGGCGTAGGCTCTCAGTTATTTCTTTCCCTATTGAAATGTATCGAGATGTGTGCCATCAAAGGGTGTTTTTACACTGACAGTTTGTGACTCTCTATCATCGCATTGGAAACTCACCTTTAACATTACCTAACATTCTCACAACTGTTTTGCACCATTGCTGCCCAAAGCATCTACATTTGTTTCAGTGAGATGAGTTCCGGCGCTGCTGCTGCGACGTTTTTCTCGAAACTAGTTTTGATCCGGTCGTTTCTCTACAGGCGTTTCAAACTTGTATTGAAGAAGTTTTCATGCATTTTAAAAGACTCCTCCAAAAGCCACAAGGTGCGGTAATTTGCACAAGAATTGACAGAACTTGAAATTTTTACATATCATTGCTTGCCTCATCTTGTAATGTAAATTTGTATTGTTTTTGCAGTGCTGACACCATTTCCAAGCAATCGTATACATTTAACTAAGCACTGGTATTCCATCTGCCCTCTGATCAGAGAACCGCCCCCCAAAAAAATTGAAACGCTTTCAGCAGGAAATATAGAAGTTTGGCTACACAAAATGAGTGCAGCAAATCCACCAATGTAAAAGGAGAATAATTAAAGTGGAACGGTGGCAGGCGATTTGAAGACTCTAAAACTCTGGATCAAACTGAATGTAAAAACACCCTAAGACTGATTGCCGTAGCCATGTCTCCTCATGCTCTTCCTCCTCCGGGCCTAAATTTGCCCTAGGTCTGTGGAGGTGAGACCTGGGTGTTATGCTAAGAGAGCCATAAAGACCTCTTTGCAAGAATGGGATGTGGTTGCATTTCCCAAGTCAGCAAGCCTCACAGGAAAATGATTTTTAAAATGTGCCTTTTAATCAAGCCCACATGTGGCTGTTTCACACATATTGTGTGACTCTTGAAGCCCTCACCACTCCATCAGCTGGCTTGGAGAAGGCATTTGTCTCTTTAAATCACTTTGCCAAGTCAAACCAGCCGGTGGCTTGGAGAATGCATTTAAAGTTAAAGTTGCTTTATTTCCACCTCTCCTTCCCTCCATCATCTATTTGCTTTCCTTCCTTCCTTCCTTCCTTCCTTCCTTCCTTCCTTCCTTCCTTCCTTCCTTCCTTCCTTCCTTCCTTCCTTCCTTCCAACATAAGAGCAGCCATGTTGGATCAGTCCAGTGGCCCATCCAGTCCAACACTTTGAGTCACACAGTGCCCAAAAAACCAGGCACCATCAGGAGGTCCATCAGTGAGGTCAGGAAACTAGAAGCACTCCCACTGTTGCCCCTCCAAACCACCAAGAATACAGAGCATCACTGCCCCAAACAGAGAATTCCAACAATAACCTGTGGCTAATAGCCACTGATGGACCTCTGCTCCATATGTTTTTCCAATCCCTTCTTGAAGCTGTCTATGCTGGCATGCCCTTCCTTCTTTCCTTCCTTCCTTCCTTCCTTCCTTCCTTCCTTCCTTCCTTCCTTCCTTCCTTCCTTCCTTCCTTCCTTCCTTCCTTCCTTCCTAACATAAGAGAAGCCATGTTGGATCAGTCCAGTGGCCCATCCAGTCCAACACTTTGAGTCACACAGTGCCCCAAAAACCAGGCACCATCAGGAGGTCCATCAGTGAGGTCAGGAAACTAGAAGCCCTCCCACTGTTGCCCCTCCAAACCACCAAGAATACAGAGCATCACTGCCCCAAACAGAGAATTCCAACAATAACCTGTGGCTAATAGCCACTGATGGACCTCTGCTCCATATGTTTTTCCAATCCCTTCTTGAAGCTGTCTATGCTGGCATGCCCTTCCTTCCTTCCTTCCTTCCTTCCTTCCTTCCTTCCTTCCTTCCTTCCTTCCTTCCTTCCTTCCTTCCTTCCTTCCTTCCTTCCTTCCTTCCTTCCTTTGTGGCTCTCAAACATCTGACTTCATGTCTTGCAACTCTCAAATGCCTGACATTTATTCTATGTGGCTTTTACCTTAAACAAGTTTGGCGGCCCCTGTTCTAGATTCTATAATCGACCTATATGCTTTGCTCATTCTACTAATACTGATATGATATCGCTATAAGTAATCAATAGATGGGGCCAAGAAATAACAATATGTGTTGTGGCTGTATCCCAATTTGCACCCACCAGTGATCTTTTGTGAGGGTCCTTGAGGAGACACACTCAGAAGCAAACCCAACAGGATACTCTATCACAGAAAGACAGGTTTCCTCTTTGTCTTGTTCCTTCTCTTTTCCTGTCTTGTTGCGAGATCTTGGCAAGGAAGATGGCACTACCTTTTTCCTAGGAATTTCTTGCGGGGAAAATGCTTGGCATGGCATTACAGTCACCCCTCTAAATACATGATCTCTCTAGGCCTGGCAACACATGGCTCCTGAGTCCTCCTGACTCATCACAGCTTGGGTGAAAGTGTTGTGCTGTGCCTATATTTGGGATTACAGAACGTATTTGTCCACCCTGCTATTTCTGTCTTTCAACATAGGTGGGAGAAGGTCAAGGTTCCATCTGTGCATCTGAGCAAAGCTGCAAACCTGCAGCTGTGGGAGTGCAGGAGAGGCAGCCCACGGGAGCACAGCTGTTCTACTGTGTTAAGAGAAATCTAACTGAATAGTTTTTTCCACACGGGATGCTGATTTGGAAAGGGAATTGGCTGCTGCAGCCCAGAAAAGCCCAGAGAGACTATCAAAATCCTCTGGGGCTGATTAAGTTGCAATCCACCTTCTCAACAGTTCATGCAACAGCTTTATTTTCCCTAGTTCCCCCATCGCTTGCACATCACCACAATTCTCCTCAGTGGAGTCCTTGGAAGCACCTCTCAAGTCAGATCCAAAGAGAGTGTGTGACGGAAAGCTATGGGTTAACCTGAAACTGAAGACGCACAGGGCCTGCGTCAGGTGACCTGAGAGTGAGGGCCAGAGTGCTCAGAGCTCTCAGGGAGGGAAAGAGTTTGAGTGACAGCTAACTGCTGAGGCAGTCTTTCAGTCAGTCTCTGACAGAGTTGGTGCCTGTCAGAAGACTGAGGCAGGGAGCCTGACAGAAACTGAAGGAGTCAGTTTGTGCCTGACCGAGGCTGAGAGGGCAGCTGATTCTTTGAAGGAGCTTGAGACAGTGGCAGGAAAGTCTTCCGGAGAGGACAAGCTGACTGCAAGCTCGACAAAAACCAGCCAAGAGGGCTGTGTGTGTGTGTGTGTGTGAGTCAGTAAAGACCGAAACGGTCACAGACACCTATATACAACTCCGAAGAACTAGTGAGGTGGTTGAGGGAGCGGATGTGGGTCTGAGAAACCAGAAGGGCTAGGAGTAGAGGCTCCAGTCGACGGGTGAGACTTGGCACATCAGTCCCAAGAGGCCTGCCTTTGCTAGAGGTGGAGGATGTACTATAAAGAAACTGTGAACTGTGAAACTGAGAGAACTTAAGAAAGAAAAAGTTATTGTAAAGCCTGAAACAACTGAGCAATGCGTCAGCCTGTGTAAATATCTCCCATATCCCCAAGTTAAAAACTTTGTGTTAAATAAATCTGTGGTTTATGTTAAAATTTCTCTGGAGCCTGTATTTTTGAGAAAAACTATCAAAGCTGCTGTGGTCCCCTACGAGGTGAATTATATTCCCATCAGATAACAAAGTAAAATACCCCGGAGAGACTGATATAAAGAGATCCAGTGAGGCAGGCGCTGTTATAGAGTGCTTCTTGAATGATGCCCCAAGGACAAATAGGCACCACCCCTCTCCCTTAGCGGAGGGTAAACTTGCCAGAGCATCGCTCCCTTCCCTGTCTGCTAGGAAGATGTTTTTGTTTCCATTCCCTCACTTTCAGGGCCTGGATCAGGTGCATTCCATTCTGTCTTCCACCTGATTTGGTTCCTTTCTGAAAGAGAAGCTGGTGAGAGCTGTTCCCAGTGCGTAAACCTTGTGTTAGAATCATGGAATCACAAGAACATAAGAGGAGCCATGTTGGATCAGGCCAATGGCCCATCCAGTCAGACACTCTGTATCACACAGTGGCAAAAAAAAAAAAAAAACCAACAGGAGGGCCATCAGGAGGTTCACAAGTGGGTCTAGAAGCCCTTCCACTTTGTCCCTCCCCCCACCCCAAGCACCAAGAATACAGAGCATCACTGCCCCAGACAGTTCCAATAATAATACCATCACTTCACATGATCTGGACACTATACTTCAAATCTGTGTTGAGGGAGCTGGAGACATTGCCCTGCAGCGCTCGTTGTGGAACAGTTTTCCCGATCGTCTCCCTTTATTTCATGTACAAGAGGTAGAAGAAGAAGAGATTGGATTTATACCCTGCCCTTCACTAGCCAAAGAAGTCTCAGACTGGCTGACAATCTCTTTTCCCTTCCCCTCTCGACAACAGACACCCTGTGGCGATACTTCCTCTAAGCAGTGGAGTGTTGTGAGCAAAAAAATTCTACTTTGTGAGCTACTGGTGTTAAAATGTTGAGCTATTGCATAAATTAATTTGTTCTGGGCCTATTTTTCCTGATCTGAGAGAAAAATGTGTGGAGCCAAAGTCAGAAGAAGAAGAAGACTGCAGATTTATACCCCACCCTTCTCTCTGAATCAGAGTCTCAGAGCAGCTTACAATCTCCTATGTCTTCTCCCCCCACAACAGGCACCCTGTGAGGTGGGTGGGGCTGAGAGGGCTCTCACAGCAGCTGCTTTTCAAGGACAACTCCTGCGAAAGCTATGGCTAACCCAAGGCCATTCCAGCAGTGGAGGAGTGGGGAACCAAACCCGGTTCTCCCAGATAAACACTATACCAAACTGGCTCTCAAGAGACAAGAAGTAAGGTTGCCAGCAGAAGAAGTGGCGAATGGGTGGCATGGGCTAATCCAGGGGTTAATGAGGGCCGCTGGGGTGTGTGGCAAAATTCCTGGGGGCTGCCTGGCTGCCCGCTCTCCTAATCCAGGGATTGTTATGCAGCTGCACCTGCTATTCAATGGACAAGGTAAGTAGGTGGAGGATGTGGGGAAGTAAGTAAGTAAGTAAATTTATTTTTCTATCCCGCCCTCCCCCGCCAAAGGCGGGCTCAGGGCGGCTCACAGACATGGAATACCATGATTTGGATAAAATACAATGTAAACAGGAGTTTTAAAAATACAATTCAACTACATAAGTTAATTAAAATAGATAAAACAGGTACTATAAGGTGCTATAGATCACAATCATGCATAAGATGGCTAGATGGCTACCTGGTTTAGCCAGGTTCTAACTTAAAAGCAAGCTGAAAGAGAAAGGTTTTGCAAGCCCTGCGTCAGAAAGGTTCAGGAGCTGTGTTCCTGTGAGCTAGATGGCTACCTGGTTTAGCCAGGTTCTAACTTAAAAGCAAGCTGAAAGAGAAAGGTTTTGCAAGCCCTGCGTCAGAAAGGTTCAGGAGCTGTGTTCCTGTGAGCTAGATGGCTACCTGGTTTAGCCAGGTTCTAACTTAAAAGCAAGCTGAAAGAGAAAGGTTTTGCAAGCCCTGCGTCAGAAAGGTTCAGGAGCTGTGTTCCTGTGAGCTAGATGGCTACCTGGTTTAGCCAGGTTCTAACTTAAAAGCAAGCTGAAAGAGAAAGGTTTTGCAAGCCCTGCGTCAGAAAGGTTCAGGAGCTGTGTTCCTGTGAGCTCCTGCTGAATTCAAGGCCTGGGTTAAACTGAGAACATCATTTGACCTCACTTTTCAGCACCAATAAGTGAAGTGGTCATTAAAAGATCCCCTCACCTCATCATCCTCAAGGCTGGATCCTGTTTTTGTGCTTTACAACAATGTGGAAACTCCTGGATCTTTCCTGTTGAAGGTTTTTGACGTGTCCACATCAGAAATATCATTCTCCCTTTAAAGTTGGCATTTAACTAATGAAGTATGGAAAGGGGTGTGTGTGGGAACACTCCTACATCCTTTTTATCACTTTTGTAAAATGCAAGCAAAGTCCACGTCAGAGGCCTAGAATCTGTTTTTTGTTATATACTCTTAGGGTTTTTTTTGAATTACTACAATGTGATAATTATAACAAAGCATTCACTGTCATAAACTTTTTTTTGCACTTAAATCATTTTTTTAATAAATGCATTTTCACCTGACTCGTCTAAACTGACCTAAATGCATTTTTAATCAAGCTTTGTTCCGAACGCTCCTGAAATGAATATTTTACATTACGAAATGGCTAAAACAGTATGTGAGTTTCAATCAATCACACAATCATTTTTTTTTTAAAAAATGCTGTGAAATAGAAATGTGAGCAAACCCAGGAAATTTTAGCATTAGTTGACTTACACTTTTCTTTCTGAAACTACAAGGGCATAATTTCTATTAGTAATTTGAATTAATTAAAAACACTGAAAGTTGTAAGTTCTTAACTCCTGAAGAACAATTCATCTCTGACATTTCTTTTTTAAATGAGAGCCAGTTTGGTGTAGTGGTTAAGTGTGCAGACTCTTATCTGGGAGAACCGGGTTTGATTCCCCACTCCTCCACTTGCACCTGCTAGCATGGCCTTGGGTCAGCCATAGCTCTGGCAGAGGTTGTCCTTGAAAGGGCAGCTGCTGTGAGAGTCCTCTCCAGCCCCACCCACCTCACAGGGTGTTTGTTGTGGGGGAGGAAGGGAAAGGAGATTGTGAGCCGCTCTGAGACTCTTCGGAGTGGAGGGCGGGATATAAATCTGATATCTTCTTCTTCATCTAAATCTCTTAATATAAAATCAGTTTATTAAACCTTCCATTTCTCTTTCCACACAAAGTTCATCAGTGCTTTTATTTTTATTTTTAATTCATGATTTATATCCCGCCCTTCCCACAAGTGGCTCAGGGCAGCTTCCAGAAATTGGTCAAACATAAAAAATTAAACAATTTTAAATATATAAACAATTAAACAGTTAAAACAGTTAAAACCTTAAAAACCAGTAAACATTCCAATTACATATAGAACAGACGTCTGGCCAAGCTACATTGAGTCCTCATCTTAGCTAGGTGTAGGCTAGCCGGAAGAGGGTCGTCTTACAGGCCCTGCGGAACTGAACAAGGTCCTGCAGGGCCCTCACCTCCTCCGGCAGCTGATTCCACCATGTAGGGGCCATAACGGAGAAAGCCCTTTCTCTGGTGGATTTCAAGCGGGCTTCTTTATATCCTTCTCCTTGCCTATGTGTTAATTATTTCCTTTCATATGGACGTATGAAGCTGCCTTATATTGAATCAGACTCTTGGTCCATCAAAGTCAGTATTGTCTACTCAGACTGGCAGCGGCTCTCCAGAGTATCAAGCTGAGGTTTTTCACGCCTACTTGCCTGGACCCTTTTTAGTTGGAGATGCTGGGAATTGAACCTGGGACCTTCTGCTTACCAAGCAGGTGCTCTACCACTGAGCCACCGTCCCTTCCAAATGTTATATACTTTTAGGGGTTTTTTAAATTACTATCTTACAATAAAATTTATTTCTTTTTTTTTTTTTACAAAGAACAAAGCAATGTCAATTTGTTTGGGAAATCGTTATTTAATCGCAAAGCACAACCATTAACTGTTGACCATTTTGGGCTGTTTTAACACTGCTTATTTCAGCAAGGCTACTTATGTAGACTTAGAGCGTTGGTGAGTGAATTAGATCACAATTGCCTTTAAACTTCAAAGTGGTAATCCTTTATTGGGAACAAGTAAAGCCAAATAAAACATTTTCACATTTTTGAGTACATATGAACATATGAAGCTGCCTTATACTGAATCAGACCCTTGGTCCATCAAAGTCAGTATTGTCATCTCAGACTGGCAGCGGCTCTCCAGGGTCTCAAGCTGAGGTTTTTCACACCTATTTGCCTGGACCTTTTTTTGGAGATGCCGGGGATTGAACCTGGGACCTTCTGCTTCCCAAGCAGATGCTCTACCACTGAGCCACCATCCCTCCCCGTAACATGTAGATAGATCCACCCTTTTGTAGCTTTTGTGTGCTCCGAGTACACTTCATCAGACAAAGAATCAGGTCCAGTGGGCAGAGCTACATATAGCTGGTAGGCAGTTGTTTAGAATGCAAAATGGTACACATTTAAGATCCAATGACAGAATAGTAAAATTAACACATTGAGCAAACCTTGGATCTGGGTGGCATGAGTATGAGAAAGCAATAAAACAGCAATATGTCAAAATGTGGGAATGTCTGTCAATCACCCCACCATATAAGCCTGGGCTAAAAAGAGGGCACCACTCTCTCAGAATAACATGTGACTCCCTTCACATGTAGGAAATGTGGGAGAAAACATGGGCTGGGAGAATTGAATATGAAGAATATTTCAAAAGATTGGGTTATCCTTGGGATATGAATTTTTGTATGAGTGGGTGAAAAGGAAAGGTCCCCTGTGCAAGCGCCAGTCGTTTCCGACTCTGGGGTGACGTTGCTTTCACAACGTTTTCACGGCAGACTTTTTATGGGGTGGTTTGCCATTGCTTTCCCCAGCCATCTATGCTTTCCCCCAGCAAGCTGGGGACTCATTTTACCGACCTCAGAAGGATGGAAGGCTGAGTCAACCTCGAGCTGGCTTCCTGAAAACCCTTAGGTCTGCAGTACTGCAGAGCTTAGGACTGCAGTACTGCGGCTTTAACACTCTGCGCCACGGGGCTCTTATGAGTAGGTGGGTGGGGTTTAAAAAGAAAAAGCTGGAAGCTACTTTGATTTCCTTTTCGACCTATTGCAGTGCAAAACTCTTCTGAGAAATTTCTCCAGTCTTCTCATCACACTTCGTTTTTGCTTCACTCAAAATTCTTCAGAGTTGTTTTTTTTTTAAAAAAAACAGTTTGCCAGTTCAGCCCAAATAAACACTGTTACCCCATTTCAACTTGCAATTTCAACTTGTTACCCCATTGCACAGCGCAATACTGTAAATACTGGTGGACAATGAATGATTTAGTGATACTTCAGCATCATAAGACACAACAAATCCATCATGGATTTTCTCCTCTGAAAGCAAAAGGAACAGCTGTTTATGATGGATTTCTCCCCACTTATTTTAGACGGTTGGTTCATTGAATATTATTTCTTTGTTTATATTCTATAAATCTTGATGGGGCTAAGCGATGTAGAGTACTGGAGCATACAGAGAGAGTTTACAGCAATTTCCTCACTTTTCTTTGGAGGGAAATAATTTCCCAGATCCAAAAAAAATTCATTGTTGCTTCGATAAGGACTAGCTAATCTGCATACTCCTTGAAGTCACAATCTTCATAAAACTCCACAAAAGGTTAAATGTTTCATTTATCATCCAAATTGCTAAGGATAACAGCTGTCACTTTTTTTTTTTTAGCAAAGCAAATAGGGTCCGTACTCTTTGAAAAGGAGTATTTTTCTTAATGCTGTTCCCAAACAAATTCACATTGCTTTGATCTTTGTAAAAAATAAATACATTTTATTGTAAGATTCCTATTTTGTCAAGTAACTTTGATAACAGCTAGCTTTGAAAACAGCTAGCAATGATTCATTCTGTACAATAGTGCCTTGGAAGCAATAAAACATTGTAAATTGCAAACAAAAACCCCCCCCACACACAAAAACCCCCACAAAAACCCCCAAACCCTGAAGTGACTGATTAGTCTACTACAGCCCATAAAAAGACCCCTTACGTTTGAGGGGTAGTTTGCAGAAGCATGCTTGTCAAGGTGTTTTTTGTAGCAGGAGCTCCTTTGCATATTAGGCCACACACCCCTGATGTAGCCAATCCTCCAAGAGCTTACAGGGCTCTTAGTACAGGGCCTACTGAAAGCTGTAGAAGGATTGGCTGCATCAGTCTAACCATGTTATCTTGTGACATCTGGCCCAGCAGCACTGCTGTCATGATATGGGTCATAAGTAGGCTTATAATTTGCCCACTTATGAAAGGTAAAAACCTGCCCTCAGTCTCTATTGCCCACAATTGATTAAGTGAACTGAAAGAGAAAAAAACGAAGAGGGGTACATTGTGGATGCTGTGATGTCATTTCTACATGATCACCAGGAAGTGAAGTCACAGTCCCACAGGAAGGTTTAGAAATCTCCTTGATCCTTATAGACTTTACCATAAAGACTGTGGACATAAGAATATAAGAACATAAGAGAAGCCATGTTGGATCAGGCCAATGGCCCATCCAGTCCAACACTCTGTATCACACAGTGCCCAAAATATATATACACACACACAGAGTGGCTAATAGCCACTGATGTACCTCTGCTCCATATTTTTATCCAATCCCCTCTTGAAGCTGGCTATGCTTGTAGCCACCACCACCTCCTGTGGCAGTGAATTCCACATGTTAATCACCCTTTGGGTGAGAAGTACTTCCTTTTATCCGTTCTAACCTGACTGCTCAGCAATTTAATTGAATGCCCACGAGTTCTTGTATTGTGAGAAAGGGAGAAAAGGACTTCTTTCTCTACTTTCTCCATCCCATGCATAATCTTGTAAACCTCTGTCATGTCACCCCGCAGTTGACGTTTCTCCAAACTAAAGAGCCCCAAGCGTTTTAACCTTTCTTCATAGGGAAAGTATTCCAAACCTTTAATCATGCTAGTTGCCCTTTTCTGGACTTTTTCCAATGCTATAATATCCTTTTTGAGGTGCGGTGACCAGAATTGCACACAGATCTCCAAATGAGACCGCATTAAAACCAATAATAAAACATCAGTACAATTAAACAGTTAAAACAGTAGATCAGAATTAATTGAGGGCTGTCTGGATGATGTGGACATAGAAGGCATAATTATCATAGGCAGCTTAGATTGCCCAACGATGTCAGCAGTGTCAGCCCCAGTCAGGTGGCAGCCATTGCTGGGAGGCCAGTTGGAAGGTATAACAGGATGAGGACACCCACCTGCTTCAATGATAGGCCTGGCGGAACAGCTCCGTTTTACCAGCCCTCCAGAATGATATTGAATCTGGGAGGGCCTGAATTTCCACAGGGAGCTGATTGCACCAGGTTGGGAATGGCCCTGGCCAAGGCAAGCCGGATGTCCTTTGGGCCAGGGATGGTTAGAAGCTGTTGTCTGGCTGTTTGTAATGGCCTTCTGGGCTCATATGGGGAGAGACGGTCCCGCAGGTATGCCAGTCCCAGGCCACGCAAGGCTTTGAGACCGTTGGAGTTGGAGGAAACGAAACTACGTCCAACAGACCCTTATATTTGCTCCCCAGCTTCCTTAGGTCTTTATGCTTTCTGCGGCAAAATGCCCCATTATCTATCAGACTTAACCATTCCAAGTCATCGCAGGGCATTTATGTTGGCCAGACTAAATGCATTTCCCTCCAAAGTTTTACAAGGGAGATATCATCGAGTCCCTTTAGGCGACAGACTCTGTTCCTGTGGAGCGAATATTCTCAACTCAATTCAACATATATTGCTTGATTGTTCCTTTTATCATAATCTCCATAAAGATTTATTTTGCAAGCTTTCTTTCTCCCCAGATTTGTCTATTCCGCCACCCTGTTATTATTTATTGAACGATACTGAGGGGGGGGTTAGCGAGGCTGTGTCATGGGTGCTGGGGGCCCTGCAGAAGAAGCCGAGCCTGCAGAAGAAACTGTGCCCCTGCCACCTGCACCAGTGCCCCATCTCAATGGACTTCATCACAGAACTCCCGCGATCCAAGGGTCAGACTTGTATCTTAGTGGTCGTTGACCTGTTTACAAAGATGGCCCACTTCATTCCGTGCCCGAAACTTCCCACATCTCAGGAGACAGCCCAGCTCTACCTGCAACACATCTTTCATCTGCACGGACTCCCAGCCCACCTAATCTCAGACCGAGGCCCCCAGTTCTCCTCTCGGTTCTGGCAAGCCCTCCATTCCAGCCTGGGTACTCGAGTGCACCTGTCCTCGGCCTACCACCCACAGACGGATGGTCAGACGGAGCGCACCAATGCCATGCTAGAGCAATATCTCCACTGTCACACCTGTCATCAGCAGGATGACTGGACCACCCTGTTGCCCCTAGCGGAGTTTGTGTACAACAACGCGGTCCATTCATCCACCCAAATGACCCCGTTTGCTGCAACCTACGGGTACCACCCTCGGTTCTTCCCAGCAATCCTGCCACCCACGAATGTCCCCGCCATTGATGCCTACCTGCAAGAACTCTGTGCCAGCCAAGACTTGCTCCGAGAGCAGCTACAGCGGGCCAAGGAGGCATATAAACTGGCTGCGGACCGGAAGAGGCAAGAGGGCCCTCCAGTGCAGCCGGGGGATCATGTGTGGCTCTCAACTCGCTACCTGCGCCGGCCTGGTCATGGAACAAGTAAACCCCATCGCCATCAGGCTCCAGTTGCCACCCCACCTCCGCATTCACCCTGTGTTCCATCGCTCCCTCCTTGTCCCGGCTGCACCCCCTGACCCAGCTCGGCCTCCTTCCCCACCGCCACCACCACCGGTGCTGGTGGATTATGAAGAAGAATATGAGGTGCGCCAAATCCTGGACTCCCGGTACCATCGTGGAGGCCTCCACTACCTTGTGGATTGGGAGGGATACGGCCCGGAAGACCGGTCTTGGGAGCCCGTGGACAACCTTCATGCCCCGGACTTGGTGCAGCAATTCCACACCGACCACCCCGATCTCCAAGGCCCTTTGATGGAGGGGGCCCTGGGGGGGGATAGTGTCATGGGTGCTGGGGGCCCTGCAGAAGAAGCCGAGCCTGCAGAAGAAACTGTGCCCCTGCCACCTGCACCAGTGCCCCTGCCTCCTGCTGGAGAAGATCCAAGCCCCCCTGCCTCGTCCTCTTGGGTGGCTCGTGTGCGTGACCGCCTTCGTCAGGACCTCAGGAATCGGAGGAGGGCGGCACGTTCACGAGCAAGATGCTCCCTGAGCCCTGAGTTTTGAAAGGATTCTGGCCCTTCTAGGAGTGAGGGTGCTTGAGTCTCAGCAGGATCCTGGCTGCCCTCTGAGTCAGCAATTAGCCCAAATGGGCAACAGACAGCAGAGGGCTATATAGCTGTGGGCTTTGAGAGAAGGCTTTGTGGAAGCAACTAGTCACTTACCTGACGTTCTAGTATCCACTTCGGCTTCTGACTTCAGCTTCTGGACCCCCTGACTCTGGCATTGACTTCTGGACCCCCTGACTTCAGCTTCTGAACCTCTGACCTACGATACCTGGACTGTGAAGTTCAAGATCTTTATTCCAGCATCATAGGCAGGTGCATTGTCAGAACTGGCTCTCCTGACAGTTCCCTGCTGTTATAATCCCTTGCCTTGACTGTTACAATTCAAGCCAAGCGCGCCAAGCTGCAGCAGGGATTTTGCGCGGGTTCCGTCCTACTCTATCATAACCCCAGGTGCCTGTTATCTAACCACTCAGCCACATCTCCACCGGCTCCCTTGACCTTGGTTGCATGGTAATGTGCAAGTTCCCAGACATTCCACCCTCCCTCTAGATAAGCAGCAAGGATGCTTCATAGCAATCAGCCAGCATAGAAAGCACAAGTGTTAGCATTGTATTCCTGTTAGCCACTTGGATACATATGGCAAGAGGAACAAAAATGGAGTGACCCTTGACAGATGCTGCTCTAAAGGAAATTCTGGCATGATCACTGTTTAATGCTCAGCATTCCTTCCACAATATTCTGGGCTTCCCCCCCCCCACTCCTCCAAATTCAAATGATCGTCACATTCCCCAGATCTCAATGACCTTCCTGTGCCAGTTGGGGGCAGAAACCCCGTGCAGCAAGAACGGGCCCAGCATCAACCTCCTGTCCAAACTGTCATCTTGACTTACCCCTTGCATGAGTACTTTGGCTTGGCTGCATTGCAGTCAACAGAGAGAGAGCGCCAGGGAGAGGACTTTTGCTGGAAACCAAACTGCTCAGCGGACTGTCCAAATGCAGCTCGCTCGTTAGCTTGAAAGCAAAGCACACTTAGGGAGTCAGCAAATGTTCTCTGGAATGAATGGTCTTCCTCTTCTTCTTTTTAAAAAAGCATCACTTATCCAGAATCTATAGGATTTATTTATAAGCAGGAGAGAGCATTCCAGAACATCTTTTTGTCAGCTGAATGTGATCAGGCTAAACTTGCTTGCAAATATTTGAACTGGGCTTGACCTGAGATGCAAACGGAAGAGTGCAAGCTCTTTTGTGCTTCCCCCACTTGCAAAAGTAGGGGGCCCCTTCTCCCTCCCCCCACTCCCATTGCCTGCCCCCACTCTCAGCACTTGTGTGATAGTTTTCAGATTTTTGGTTTGTGTGAGTTCTGTAGACACACAAAATTGTAGTTCTACAGGTTGCTATGTTAGTTTTATTGTTTAATCAAATCTTATAAATTGTCTGGTGTATATTTTACACAGGAAATGATTTTACCACCACCACCACCACCACCACCACCACCATCATCACCATCACCACCACCATCATCACACCACCACCACTATCACCACACCACCACTATCACCACACCACCATCATCACACCACCACATCACCACCATCATCACACCACCACCACCACCATCACACCACCACCACCATCATCCCACCACCACCACCACCATCATCACACCACCACCATCATCACCACCACCACCACCATTGTTATCATCATCACCACCACCATCATCACCATCACCATCATCATCACCAACACCATCATCACCAACACCACCATCATCACCACCACCACCATCACCACCACCACCACCACCATCACACCACCACCATCATCACCATCACCACCATCACACCACCACCACCACCACCATCATCACACCACCACCACCACCATCATCATCACACCACCACCATCGTTATCATCACCACCACCACCACCATCGTTATCATCACCACCACCACCACCATCATCACCACCACCACCACCACCACCATCATCACCACCATCACCACACTACCACCACCATCACCACCACCACCACCACCAGAGCTTTCCCCCCATACACACACACATATATATATTATTTCAACCAAAGTACAAAAATGAAATCATCATTGATATTCTCAATACCGACTAAAATAGTACGCAATAAAACATAACACATTAAGCAGTATAGTACTTTCAATTTTACAATTTCAGATTAAAACACTTCCATTTCACAGCTTAACTCTGATATCTAATAGCAACGCAGTTCCAGCTGGAAGAAGTACTTCCTGTTATCAGTTCTAACCTGACTGCTCAGCAATTTCATTGAACGTCCGCAAGTTCTCGTATTGTGAGAAAGGGAGAAGAGGACTTCTTTCTCTACCTTCTCTATCCCATCCATATTCTTGTAAACCTCCATCATGTCACCCCGCAGTCGACGTTTCTCCAAGCTAAAGAGCCCCAAACATTTTAACCTTTCTTCACAGGGAAAGCGTTCCAACCCTTCAATCATTCTAGTTGCCCTTTTCTGCACTTTCCCCAATATCTCTAAATATCTCTAAATATGCCAAGGAGTTTTCGTAAGATTAACCCCTACCCCCCAACACGGAAATGTCTAATTCTTTTTTTTCTACTTACAAAAATGTTAAATGCAGCAGACTGTTAGCTCCAACCTAATAGAAACGGCAGCGAATTCATTGGATTCACTGGTGTGGTGTGGTCTATTTCTGTTTCCCCATTCTGAAGCTATCACACTGTGCTTTTTTGCAATTCATCCATATTAATAGACGGTTTTGCCGGTGCCGCTCACAATGCACAGCAGGTAGGAAGCCACGACTGTCAAAAAGTTGAGAGACAGGATGTTGCACTCAGCTGACAACTCTATGGGGGAATGGGGGAGCGAAAGCTTCCCCTCTGCGGCCATTATTTCTGCAGTTCAACATGAGATGGCATTTAATGCCCCCCCTCTCCCCATTCTACTGGTCATTTCCTTAGGACACAAGGCAAGACACCCATTTGGCCTAAATTTTAGATGCCGCTTGGGTGTTAGCGAAGAAGAAGAAATGTTCAGGCGTTGTGCATAATTGACTGCGTTAAAGCATTGAGCATCTGTTTGCAGCAGTTCAGATTACCTTTTGTCTTCTGGATTTGTGTTCCTCACCGGTTGGTGCTAAAAGGAGATGGAGATAAATGGGGATTCATTTGAAGCAAAGAACAGGTGTTAGAGTTTATTGCAGCCTTTATCAAGTTTAGGTGAGTTCAACAGGTTTGTCTGAAGGGCTAATCTCTCTCTCTCTCTCCCTCCCTCTCCCCCCCTCCCTCTCCCCCTCTCTCCCCCTTCCCCTCTGTCTCTTCCTCCCTCACTCTCCCCCTTCCTCTCTCCCTCTCCCCCTCCCTCTCTCCTTCCCCCTCCCTCTCCCTCCCCCTCTCTCCATCTCTCCCTCCCTGTCTCCCTCTCTCCTCTCTCTCCCTCCTCCCTCTGTTTCTCCCTCTGTCTCTCCTTCCCCCCCTCTCCCTCTCTCTGTCTCTTTCTCAAATGAAGTAATACAAGCTTGCCTTTTCTGTTTGTTTAGTCCTCTGCAAGGGGCCTATGTTACTAATGTTCACAGTCTATAAATAAACCAGGTCCATAAATTCTTCATCAACAAGTTGCTTTTGAATAAGCTTGTGAATACAATATGGGTTTTTATCCTGGGGGAAGTTCTTGTTGCAGGGTCATCAACCCCCAGGTCCCACCTTGAGATATCTCAGTATTAAAATTGACCTCTAGATGACCAGAATCAATTTTTCTAGGCCAGCGGTCCCCAACCTTTTTGGCACCAGGGACCGTTTTTTTGGAAGATAATTTTTCCACAGACCCTGGGGAGGGGTGATGGTTTTGGGATGATACAATTGTGCACTTTATTTCTATTAGTTTGGTGTAAGGGTTAAGTGTAAGGACTCTTATCTGGGAGAACTGGGTTTGATTCCCCACTCCTCCACTTGCAGCTGCTGGAATGGCCTTGGGTCAGCCATAGCTCTCGCAGGAGTTGTCCTTGAAAGGGCAGCTGCTCTGTAAGAGTTCTCTCAGCCCCACCCAACTCACAGGGTGTCTGTTGTGGGGGAGGAAGGTAAAGAAGATTGTGAACCACTCTGAGATTTGGAGGGTGGAATATAAATCCAATGTCGTTGTCTTGTTATTATTATTACATTGTAATATATAATGAAATAATTATACAACTCAAGGTCCGGTTGCTAACAGGACAAGGACCGGTACCGGACAAGGTCCACAGCCCAGGGGTTGGGGACCCCTGTTCTAGAGAAAAGAAGTGCTCTGGAAGGTGTACTATATGGCACTATTCTCTGCCAGGGTCCCTCCCCTCCCCAGAGGGAGCGAGTTTGGTGTTGTTGGGACTCCCAAAACGGGAACATATACGGCCGGGGCTACGTGAACTGCACTGGCTGCCGATCATATACCGGGTCCAGTACAAAGTGCTGGTCATTACCTTTAAAGCCTTATATGGCTGAGGACCTGCCTACCTGAGGGACCGTCTTTCCCCATATGAACCCCAGAGAGCACTGAGGTCAGTTGGGAAAAATCTAATGACCATCCCTGGGCCGAAGGAGATTAAATACCAGAATACTAAAGCACGGGCATTCTCAATCGCGGCCCCTACCCTATGGAACCGACTCCCTGAGGAGGTGTGGGCCCTGTGGAACCTTGATCAGTTCCGCAGGGCCTGCAAGACCGCCCTTTTTAAGCTTGCACACTTGGACTGCTAAGAAGATCGGTAATTAAGGATCCGCCAATGCGGTTTGAAGACCTATACCGCTGAATAACTGTACTCATTGGATTGGTTTTAATGTTGTTAAGTTTAGTGTTTAATGTTTTATATTGTTAAATCTAAAGGCTTTTAACTACTGTATGTTTTTATAAAATGTTGTTAGCTGCCCTGAGCCTGCCGAGGTGGGGAGGGCAGGATATAAATAAAATTTATTATTATAATTTATTATAGTGCTTAAGTGTGCGGACTCCTGCTTCTCTCCAGGCAGCTGTTGGAGTGACCTTGGGTCAGTCGCGATTGTCTCAGAGCTGTTCTCTCAAGAGTAGTTCTCTCAGAGCTCTCTGAGCCTCACCTACCTCACAGAGTGTCCATTACGGGGAGAGGTTGGGAAGGAGATTGTAAACTGCTCTGAGACTCCGAGAGAAGGGTAGGGTATAAATTCTCCTGCACAACATCACAGCACAACATACAAGGACCCAAGAAGGAGGCATTCAAGGGGAGAGGGGATCCCACAGCACTCCCAACTGGGGGGGGGGGGGGAGGAAGAAAACAAAGGAAGAAGAATGCAAAGCCTAAGGGACATTTTTATCACCCCTTTGTGTAGTCTTTGCTATGACGTGCAACAGTGTGAACCGGCCAGCCATTCATCACACCCCAGGGTTCACAAGTGACCAGATGGAAACTACTGATTGATTCCTCAACATATAGCCAAGAACTATCACATGCTTTGGTGGTTCTATATCAGGGGTGGCCAATGGTAGCTCTCCAGATGTTTTTGCCTACCACTCCCATCGGCCCCAGCCATTGACCATGCTGGCTGGGGAGATGGGAGTTGTAGGCAAAAAACATCTGGAGAGCTACCATTGGCCACCCCTGTTCAATATCATATTAAGAAGCCAGCAATATATTGATTCTTTGACTTAATCCAAATCCCCAAAGTCCTCTGTCTGGGCCTCTACTCCGTTGTAACTTGTTCTGCTCCCTTTAATTTTGCTAATGGAAATTTCTCTCTCTTCCCGCCCCCACAAAACCCCATCTGCCTCTCTCTCACTGTTCCTTCTAATGCACACAGGAAAGCCCAAACTAGCTTGTCTGGACATTGGTCCATGTAATAATCAAATTTACCAAATAATTTTCATTTGTATGACCTACCTGCTTACAACAGACACACTTCACTTGTATTCTAATCTCACATTAGGTCGCCTTAATTATATCCACGTAGTCCTCCAAATATATTATTCAATTCTGTCCAGTTCCATCCTTATTTGCTTCAGGGTTGTGATGATTATGTGAATCTCAGATCCAAAGTTCCTCATTACATACTGCCGTAGCCTGATATTGCATTAATCTCGCTGAAATAGTGCTATTAGCTAAACTTTTTTGTTAGTCGAACAATGCCCATGTGCCTCCAAATAAGGAGATGATGATTTCTGATTGCAGTTGCTTTCTTCCAATGTTGAAAGACACAACCTCCTTTGATATATTCACATTATAATGGATTTCCAGCTGGTGACTCTGGAAGTTAGACTGAAGCACCATTTCTGCACTACTGCAATAGCTTGGGAGAGGAAGGAAGTCTTTAACTGTTCTATAGGGAGAGTGTTGAATTTTTCATTGTTGCAGTTTTGACCCCAGTTCAGTGGGTTACTTTCCTCATCTTTCAGCGGTACAGAACAGCGTAGTCAGCAGCATTTCATGCATAAACACTTCTGGACAGCCTGATGGATAAACTTGCCAGCTCCATCTTGGGGAAATCCTTGCGGATTTAAGGGTGGTGCTTGGAGAAATCAGAATCTGGAGAGGGGATGAAGCTCAGCAGGGATATAATGTCACTGCGGGACTTCTGTTTCTCCTGGAATTTATGGCATGCCATAGAATCCACCCAATGAAGCTGCCTTTTCCAACAGGAGAACTGATCTCTGTGTTCCAAAGGTCAGTCTCGGAGAACCAGGTTTGATTCCCCACTCCTCCACTTGCACCTGCTGGAATGGCTTTGGGTCAGTCATAGCTCTGGCAGAGGTTGTCCTGAAAGGGCAGCTGCTGTGAGAGTCCTCTCAGCCCCACCCACCTCACAGGATGTCTGTTGTGGGGGACGAAGGTAAAGGAGATTGTGTGCCACTCTGAGATTCGGAATAAAGGGTGGGGTATAAATCCATCATCATCACCATTGCCTTATTCTTCATTATAGTTCTAGGAGAACTTCAAGCCCCACTTTAAAGTTGGTTACCTTATTGCTAGCAAGGGGCCTTGCCATTTTATGGTACTTTATGCTGAAATACTTCTGTGTCTTGAGAATGGAGGAGGATGAACTGTGCCCTGTAAGGTAGGTTAGGCTGAGAGCATGCAACTGGCCCAAGATCACCCAGCAAACTGCTATGGCAGACTGAGGATTCAAACCCATGTCTCCAAGACACTAGCCCAACACCCTTGACTACTATACCACACTGGCTATTGATAATAATGAGAGAAGAAGATATTGGATTTATATCCTGCCCTCCACTCCAAATCTCAGAGTCTAAGAGTGGCTCACAATCTCCCTTACCTTCCTCCCCCACAACAGACACCCTGTGAGGTGGGTAGGGCTGAGAGGACTCTCACAGCAGCTGCCCTTTCAAGGACAACCTCTGCCAGAGCTATGGCTGACCCAAGGCCGTTCCAGCAGATGCATGTGGAGGAGTGGGGAATCAAACCTGGTTCTCCCAGATAAGAGTACGCAGACCTAACCACTACACCAAACCAGTTAGCAGCCAATGATGATAAACACACACGCGTGCACACACACACACACACATTATTATTTGGCGTTCATTAAGTCTGTATTATCCTCAAGGCTATTTCAAACACACATGTTTTCACAGAGTCTTATAGAAGCCATTATCCTTTTATAGACGCCATCATCTGTCAGAACTTGTAACTTTTGCTTTCCTTGTCTTGACCAAACTGACTCCATGCTGTAACTTAATACTAACATAGAATGCTTGACCACAGCCATCAACCCTGGCCCCTGAGCTATGCCAAATATTTAGGGCAGTGGAGCAGGCGGCAGATAGTCCCTGCTTAACATCCCCAGGTGCCCTTTGAAGACAGGCCGTTTGGCCTTCACAACAGGGGAGCATCCTCTCCTCTGATAACGAAGGCTGGGAAGAAACAAATCTTGTCTGAGACCATGTGAATGATTGTTTTATTGTGCTTTGCTGCTGGCATAAAATGTAACCAGCTGCCAGGAATTGGCATTGCTGTTATTTCGTTGCTCTAGCACTGTAGTTCTTCAATAAAGATCCTAACTTGTATCAAGTATCGGACTCGTTTGAAGTTCATCCAAGTTCTGACAATCATCAACATACTTTTATTACCCCACTCAACCATTAATGGACCTTGGGTTGCTAGGTTCCTCCCGGGAACTGGCAGATGGGGGGAGGGGCTTACTGAGAGCAGGAAGGATACCCAGCCAACATGCAGCAACATGCCTCAGTCACTGCTCATGTGGCCCAGAAGCAATTTTCCCTCTAAGCTGCAGAGTCTTGTGAGCAAAAATTCTACTTCGGGAGCTACTCTCATTCAAGTTGTGAGCTCCTGGCATTAAAGTTATGAGCTACTGCATCAATTAGTGTGCTTCTGGGGTCATCCTTCCTGAGCGAAGACAAAAATGTGTGAGCTGAAGACAAGAAATCTGTGAGCTAGCTCACACTAACTCAGCTAAGAGGGAACACTGCCTGGAAGCCATGACGTTGGTGACATCGGGGCAATGCTCTGGTATTTGGGCAAAAACTCTATGGTAAATTTGGCTTTTACAATAGAGTTTTTGCCAAAATACCAGAATGTCCCCCCATGTCCCCAATGCGATATCACTTCCAGTTCACATGGGAAGTAACATAAATACGTTGCTGGGCCTCCCGTTTTTTTCAGGATAAGTGCCCCCCCCCCCATGGCCAGCTGATCAGCAGTGGGGCAGTGAGGTCTGGTGGCAGGGGATTCTCCAACGCCACCAGGGCGGGATCTGGTGACCCTTATGGACTTGAAGGAGAACTGATTTTGCATCCTGCATGGATGGAAAAGCAGCTTGCAAGGTAGGAAAATGGAACTGAACCACTGCAGCTACCACACAGCTGCAAAGCTATTTGACAGCTGTTCCAATTAGTCAATGGCAAGGTGAGACCTGAGGCTTAGTTTCCAGTTGACAGTGGCTGTAATAAACTGTATGTTCTCCTGCCAAACACGTTTGCCCCGGAGGTTGTGGCATTCCTAATTGAAGGGAATGGGAAGCCTAGAAGACTGGGACAACTGGGTACTAAAAACTGGCCTTTGAAATGTCGTTATTGCAGTTTTGATGTCCCTATCACCATGGTTCATATGAATGAGCATGGCACCACTTTTTAAAACTCGAGATGTCCGGAAACTGCATTACCAATGTATTCAAACTATAAATTGACTCCAATCTTGTACTCCGCTCTTCCCGGATGCAACTAGGCACATAACACAATGACCTTACTTGTGCAAATGACCTCTAAAAATAGACTCCTAATGCATGCTAATGAAAAATATTCATGAATGAGAGCTTGCTTTCAGCTGTCGCCGAAACGGTAGATTTAATAACTGCAAAATATAGTGGAGTGTCTTGATTACAGCAAACATCTTACTTCAGATAACTGTCAAGCAACATCATTTAAATCAAAGGTGTGTTTGTGATGAAGATTAAACAATAATGAACGGAACAACAAATTACAAAGGAACAGAGTGACATTGTACTAAAAATGGGATTTTTTTTTTTTTAATATGGAGTAAAATTATAGTTCTTGCAGACAATTCCAGAATGGGCTTTCTTTGATTCATGTAGAGAACCAATATGGGAGAAAAAATGTATTATTTCTATTCCCCAGTCCTTTCCCTTCTCCCTGCATGACTCATTCCCACATATTCAAGCAGCAAAAGTTGGGTACCAATTTGGGATTCAAAAGATGTCACATATTAGGGAGGTAGATTTAGGGGAGACTGAACCAAGAAGGATCTGATGGAATGGAGCTCAAGTCAGGATGGAAACCATCCAGAGAAAGAAACTGGATGGATTGTGCCTAGCTGGCATAATCTGGTAACCAGATAATCTATATTGGGGTGGCCAACAGTAGCTCTCCAGATGTTTTTTGCCTACAACTCCCATCAGCCCTAGTCATTGGCCATGCTGTCTGGGGCTGATGGGAGTTGTAGGCAAAAACATCTGGAGAGCTACCATTGGCCACCATGATCTATATTATTTTGGATACCCCCCATAGCTGCTCACATATGTATGAAGCTGACATATTGAATCAAGCCAAGAGGACTTTCCCATCACCTCCTACCTGGTCCTTTCAATTGCAGATGCAGAGGGATTGAATCTGGGTTGAATCTTCTCTATGTAAAGTTGTCATGTTGCTGAGCCTAATGAGTCCTACAGGCTCCAGAGAAGCCTGCCTAGGAGTTATTACAAAAGCACAACACTGATGAACTGGTTGCTATTGTTGCTCTCCTACGTATTGGTGAGCTGTCAGCTTGGTCCTGACTACCAAAGACCTTCCAGAGCACTGGCCTATGTGGATTTTTTTCAATAAAGGGTCAGTCTGGCCATGACTGTCTTTTTTTTCTGTCTTTTTTAAAAAAAACCTATTTGTAGACAATTTGTCTAAAAGAACATTAAAATGCATTTTTTTTTAATATGGGGGAAATGGCTGTCAAGCATGCATATTTCTAAGCACAATGGTGGGTTCTTAGACAGAAAGGGGACCATTAGTATCCACCGCCTCCCTCCCGCCCGCCCAAGGAGGTTTACGCTGCAGCTGGGCTGTGAGGTGCCTCTCCCCCACATTCACACAGACAGCTCTTCTTAGGTCTGGAAGAAGTGTGAGAAACAGAGATGTTTTTAATAATCTACATTCCTTAGTAGTAAACTAAATACTACGTACTAACCTTTGAACCCGTGACTCAAAATGCATCTGTATATTATCCTTTGAACTAATTCTATATAGTAACAGTATAATCATGTATACATCATTACTTCCAAGGCTTCTGTCCTTGGTAAAGCGTCAGAGTTTCGACAATAAAGCAACTTTTGATTTAACAACAAAAGACTGATTATTGAGAAATATCGATGCTTGACAATGGCATTCGGATAGAGAGAAGATTTAAAAATGGGGATATTAGAACAGAAACAGCCAGTAAGGGACAATTCTCTCTTGTCTTTAACATTTGTCCAGTAGTATGATCCTCCTCACATCTTGTTGGCAGAAGCACCAAGTGTTCATATGCATTTTCTGTGGTACTCAGTCTTGTGCCCTATTAAATAAGCTGTTGTGTGCTAACAACACTTTATGGGTAATTTTTAGGATGCATGGCCTGCGTACCAGAAAACTTTCCAGCTTGTTCTCTTGCAGTTCCTCAGCTTGGTTTGATCACACCCCCTCACTTATTATCTATCTGGTTGTTCCTTTCAGCTCATCCAGTTTAAAGCAACCTTTCCTAGAGCTTGTTGAGCTATAAACCTGTAACAGAAAGTCATGTAACATCAGAGTCATGTAACAGAGATGGAAATCTCAGGAAATTCCCCCGAAAATCGATCTAGTGGGAAAAGTTCTGGAAACAGCAGAGTTGGACTTCTTGTCCCAGCTGTTGGCTGGGAAATCTAAAGAAGAAGCAAGAAAATATTGGATGAAATTCTATGCCCGGTGAGATAACCAAGACTCTTAAGATTCTCTGATGTGAACTTATATTTTCCCTGTATTTTATATTTTAAAATTTATCTTTACTGGAATTTTCAAAATTATTAGATATTTTTAACAACAGGTGTATACTATAAAATTTGAAAATGGATTCTGTGCAGTTGAGACAAAATAATAAGGGATAATTTATGCAAAGAAATTATTGTAGAATTAAGCTTTTTGAAAGTATTCCTATGCAAAATATACCGGAATGTATTGTGGGTTTCTTTATTTTTCCCCTTCCCCATCCCTTTCTTTTCTTGAAACTAATGAAACTTTTTGAAAACAGAGTCATGTAACAGAAAGAGGAAGGGAGTCAAAATTCAGGACCATGGACAGTGAACCAAAAGCACCAAAAGTTGTCAAATTCAGGACCATGGACAGTGAACCAAAAGCACCAAAAGTTGTCATATTCAGGACCATGGACAGTGAACCAAAAGCACCAAAAGTTGTCAAATTCAGGACCACGGACAGTGAACCAAAAGAACCAGCAAAGCACTAGGAAAGTGTTCTACCCTGAAGAAGAAGCCAAAGGTCAGAACCATGGAGGAATCCTCTCCATCACTTGTGACTCACCTTGTTATCCTGCATAGTGACAAAGAAAGGAAAGAAGAATGGCACCCTTTCAGTCTATAGATCAATCCCTTCTAAAAAAAAAACAACGAGAAAACATAGATGGTGCTTAGCAGTTTGTGAGTTGACACCCTGTAAGAGGCCTCCTGAACTCTCCTGAGAACCCTGATCCCTGGGAGAAAAGAGGAGGAGGAGGAAGAGGAGGGGGAGGAGATTGGATCTATATCCCACCCTTCACTTGGCATCTCAGAGTGGTTTACAATCCCCTTCCCTTTCTCTCCCCGCAACAGACACCCTGTGAGGCAGGTGGGTCTGAGAGAGCTCTGAGATAAATACAAGAACTCGTGGGCATTCGATGAAATTGCTGAGCAGAAAGGTTAAAACGGATAAAAAGAAGTACTTCTTCACCCAAAGGGTGATTAACATGTGGAATTCACTGCCACAGGAGGTGGTGGCGGCCACAAGTATAGCCACCTTCAAGAAGGGTTTAGATAAATATATGGAGCACAGGTCCATCAGTGGCTATTAGCCACAGTGTATGTGTGTATATAAAATTTTTTGCCACTGTGTGACGCAGAGTGTTGGACTTGATGGGCCGTTGGCCTGATCCAACATGGCTTCTCTTATGTTCTTATGTTCTTATGCTCTTGAGAGAACAACTCTTCAAGAACTGTGGCTGATGCAAGGTCTGTTGGTCTTCCGCGTTTAGCGAGAGAGGTTTCTGAAGACGCAAAGGAATCAAGTCTTGTACACAGCTGCGATTAGACTAGCTATATACATTTATTTACAACTATAATACAGACGAGCAAAACGCTCCGCACACAATTCACCATCCAACCTCCAACAAGTAGCAGAGTACTACTGTACATTTATACATATCCTCTAGCTAAGTGACCAATCAGGTTTAGTGCTGAGTCATGGTCACATCACTCTGGCTGATGCAATCTGGCCGTGTTCCAGATGCCCCTGTCAGCCAGATCTTCTAATGTCAATTAGATCCTTTGCTGTCAGCAGTGGTCTGTCACCTGCACATACACTGACAAGGTCACCCAAAAGCTGCGTACGGAAGAGTGGTTCTCCTAGATTAGAAACAACCCTGGTTCTCCCAGATTAGAATCCACCACTCTTAACCACTACACCAAATTGGCCCCATGCTGAAAACCATGAAATGGACTTGACCTTCACATAATATAATCTGCCACAGTGATGTGTATTCAGCCGTTGTTGCTATTCCCTGACCCATGAAGTTTTGCATATTGGGTGGGGGGGGGAACCTCCATTAGAGGCAGCTCTTCGACAGGCAGGAGTTTTCTTGTGGGTCTCCATCCCAAAGAAAGCTGCACCAGTCATGTTTCTGCCTCCTAGGTGGTTGCTTTGGTTGCCTAGCAGGCATAAACCTTGAAAGTTACAGGAGGAGCCACTTTCTTTAAGCAGAGAGGATTTTTTTTTCTCCTTTTACTAATTCAAGAGGAAGGCACAATTAGATGAGGAGAAGATACTTTTCTAACGTTAATTGCCTGCTAAGGCAGGCGAGAGGATAATCATGCCCACTTTTTTGACCCCTCTGGACCTAAATCACAGGAAGGAGTGGGGTCCTCTGCACTCAAAGCTGTTAGGGAAGAGTAGCCAACTAACCAAGCAAAAAGGCTTTCCTTGGCATTTTAAGGAGAGCTCGGTGTTGGGGAAACTGATTTCTACAGCTATTAAGGGCAAGGGAACCAGGGGCAGTGAAAATATTATGAACATATGAAGCTGCCTTATACTGAATCAGACCCTCAGTCCACCAAAGTCAGTATTATCAAAGATTTCAGGTTTTCAAGGCTGGTAACATCACTACATAAGAACATAAGAGAAGCCATGTTGGATCAGGCCAATGGCCCATCCAGTCCAACACTCTGTGTCACACAGTGGCAAAAAAAAATTTATATATACACACACACTGTGGCTAATAGCCACTGATGGACCTCTGCTCCATATTTTTATCTAAACCCCTCTTGAAGGTGGCTATACTTGTGGCCGCCACCACCTCCTGTGGCAGTGAATTCCACATGTTAATCACCCTTTGGGTGAAGAAGTATTTCCTTTTATCCATTTTAACCTGTCTGCTCAGCAATTTCATCAAATGCCCACGAGTTCTTGTATTGTGAGAAAGGGAGAAAAGTACTACTTTCTCTACTTTCTCCACCCCATGCATTATCTTGTAAACCTCTATCATGTCACCCCGCAGTCAACGTTTCTCCAAGCTAAAGAGTCCCAAGCGTTTCAACCTTTCTTCATAGGGAAAGTGCTCCAGCCCTTTAGGGTTTGTAGAATCTTTTGTAGAATCTTTTGGGCTCAAGTGCCGTGTTCTACTGGATAAAGTTTTCCTTCCAGACGTTTCGTTCTCAGCTGCGGAGAACATCCTCAGTGGCGTTGCAGCCGGGCCAGGCACTCTGACCTTCTTGGCTGCTGTGCATTGAGTGAAGAAGGTCAGAGCGCCTGCTCCGGCTGCAACGCCACTGAGAACACGGCACTTGAGCCCAAAAGATTCTACAAACCCTAAAGTCAGTATTCTCTACTCAGACTGGCAGCAGCTCTCCAGGGTCTCAAGCTGTGGCTTTTCACGCCTACTTGCCTGGACCCTTTTTAGTTGGAGATGCCGGGGATTGAACCTGGGACCTTCGCTTACCAAGAAGATGCTCTGCACTGAGCCACCGTCCCTTCCCTAATGAACATATGTAGCTGCCTTCTACTGAATCAGACCCTTGGTCCATCAAAGTCTGTATTGTCTACTCAGACTGGCAGCGACTCTCCAGGGACTTAAGCTGAGATTTTTTATGCCTACTTGCCTTTTTAGTTGGAGATGCTGGGGATTGAACCTGGGACCTTCTGCTTACCAAGCAGATGCTCTACCATCGAGCCACAGCTAATAAATTTAGCTATCCTTTATTAGAGTACATGTTAAAGGAGCTGAGATATGACCTCCAACAAACCTAACACCCCTTTGCTTTTCAAAAAAAGTATCATTTTTATCCAATGGTGCCCATTATTCCCACGCACCCCCCAGAAGGCAAGATGTGGGTCATTTACCCCTAAATATAGACTGCATGTTTTTTGATTTGTGTTTGAAAAATTCTGCTCACTTGCAAGACGAAATAAGCGTGTTGTTCAGGGTTTTTTTTTTTTTTTTTAATCGCCATCAGGGTGATGCGGTGGACTCTTTAGCTGATTGGGTTCAGTGTCATTAAAAGCCCTCTTTTAAATAATGTATTGTGGTGGTGGTGGTGTGGAATAAACTTTGTTGCTATGCCAATGTACTTTGGAGCATGTTGTGAATGATCACAAATGGGTCAGCAAGAACCAGAATGGCCTTGGTAGTAAAGCTGGCATTTTTAATTCAGGCTTTCACCCGTGCAAGAAGAGGGAGGCAGCTTAATCAAAACCGAGTCTGGCTGCACAATCCTTAGCAGAGTTACACGCTTCCAAGCCCATTGATTTCAGTTGACTTAGAAGGGTGAAACTCTGCTCAGGATTGCACAGCAGGGGGGGGGGTCTTTCTTTTGAACTCAGCTGGCTAAGAATATTACCAACTGTAGGAATTAGAAAGATACAAACATAGAGCTGGAAGGGGCCTCCAGGGTCAGTTAGCCCAGCCTCTGCACAATGCGGGAAATTCATAGCTACTCCCATTCCCCCCCCCCCCAGTGATCCCTTTCCTAACCCAGAGGAATGCAAAAAAAAAAAACCCTCCAGGATCCCTGCGCCAATCTGGCCTGGATGAAAATTCCTCCCTGAGCCCAAAGGGGCAGTTACAATTACTCTGGGCACATAAGAAATGGCTACGAAAGTCGAGCACTGACAGTTTGGTGTAGTGGTTAAGTGTGTGGAAGATATTGGATTTATATCCTGCCCTATGCTCTGAATCTCAGAGCCAGTTTGGTGTAGTGAAGAGTCAGTTTGTTGTAGTGGTTAAGTGTGCGGACTCTTATCTGGGAGAACCGGGTTTGATTCCCCACTCCTCCACTTGCAGCTGCTGGAATGGCCTTGGGTCAGCCATAGCTCTGGCAGGAATTGTCCTTGAAAGGACAGCTGCTGTGAGAGCCCTCTCAGCCCCACCCACCTTACAGGGTTTGATTCCCCACTCCTCCACTTGCACCTGATGGAGTGGCCTTGGGTCAGCCATAGCTCTCATAGGAGCTGTCCTTGACAGGCAGCTGCTGTAAGAGCTTTCTCAGTCCCATCTACCTCACAGGGCGTCTGTTGTGGGGGGGAGAAGATAAAGGAGATTGTGAGCCACTCTGAAGAAGATTGCAGATTTATACCCCGCCCTTCTCTCTGAATCAGAGCGGCTTACAATCTCCTACATCTTCTCTCCCTACAATTTATTTATTTATTTCTTACATTTATATCCCACCCTCCCCGCCGAAGCAGGCTCAACAGACACCCTGTGAGGTGGGTGGAGCTGAGAGGGCTCTTACAGCAGCTGCCCTTTCAAGGACGACTTCTACAAGAGCTACGGTTAACCCAAGGCCATTCCAGCAGGTGCATGTAGAAGAGTGGGGAATCAAATCCGGTTCTCCCAGATAAGAGTCCGCACACTTAACCACTACAACTGGAGTTATGGCTGTTGGAGAAAGAATGGGATGTGTGACTGTCATTTCTTCCTCCAAACTCTGGCCTCTTTACTTCTGAGCAGTGCAGGAAGGAGTTGTTTGCAGGGGAGGAAATAACAGCAGGGATGAGAGAGGTCCTTGGCCTTTTTTAACCCCATCCCCCCAGCTGCTTTTCCCACACAGGAATTTCATTTTCCCCATCTGTGTGATAGAGTGTTACATGGAGGGGAAAGCTTCAGGCCACCAATACAGAAGCAGACTTTTGCCCGCATGCTGCTTTCTGCCACATTGCCAGTGATGTAGCCTGGGCTTCCATCTTGCTTTCGGAAAGCCCCACCCCCTCCCGCAGCCAGCTGGCAACCTAGATCGTTCACGTGCTCAAAATTTTACAAGTGATTCCTAATAGTTGCCTAGTTCGGCCATGATTTCAATTGCTAGTAGGCAGGGGTCATTTTGTATAAAAATAGGTGGTGGAGCTCATCCAGGATTGTTATGCAGCTGCAGCTACTATTCCATGGGAAAGGTGGCAAGGAGGAGGTGGAACTCTCAAAAAGGTTCAGGAGCTGTGCTCCTGTGAGCTCCCGCTTTTTTTGTAGAAAAAGCCCAGCAGGAACTCTTTTGCATATTAGGTCACACCCCTAAATGTCACCATTGTTTCACATAGGGCTGTCTTGTAGAAAAAGCCCAGCAGGAACTCTTTTGCATATTAGGTCACACCCCTAAATGTCACCATTGTTTCACATAGGGCTGTCTTGTAGAAAAAGCCCAGCAGGAACTCTTTTGCATATTAGGTCACACCCCTAAATGTCACCATTGTTTCACATAGGGCTGTCTTGTAGAAAAATCCCAGCAGGGTTTCATTTGCATATTAGGTCACACCCCTAAATGTCACCATTGTTTCACATAGGACTGTCTTGTAGAAAAAAGCCCAGCAGGGACTCATTTGCATATTAGGTCACACCCCCAAATCTCACCATTGTTTCACATAGGGCTGTCTTGTAGAAAAAGCCCAGCATAACTCTTTTTCATATTAGGTCACACCCCTAAATGTCACCATTGTTTCACATAGGACTGTCTTGTAGAAAAAAGCCCAGCAGGGACTCATTTGCATATTAGGTCACACCCCCAAATCTCACTATTGTTTCACATAGGGCTGTCTTGTAGAAAAAACCCAGCATAACTCTTTTTCATATTAGGTCACACCCCTAAATGTCACCATTGTTTCACATAGGACTGTCTTGTAGAAAAAAGCCCAGCAGAGACTCATTTGCATATTAGGTCACACCCCCAAATCTCACCATTGTTTCACATAGGGCTGTCATGTAGAAAAAGCCCAGCATAACTCTTTTTCATATTAGGTCACACCCCTAAATGTCACCATTGTTTCACACAGGGCTGTCTTGTAGAAAAAGCCCAGCAGGGATTCATTTGCATATTAGGCCACGCCCCGACCCCAAGCCGGCCAGAACTGCGCTCCTGTGCATTCCTGGTCAAAAAGAGCCCTGATTGCTAGCATCCAACTCTTTTACAACAATGGCTCCGAACCGTTGATCTATATTTTTCAGGACCCGTTCTCCTGAAAATTGACCTGACATTTGAAATATCATATTTTAATGGTGAACATTCCACCAGCAATTATGCCTCTGCCCACTCAGCTCTGTTCGATAATAAACCTGTTAGAGAACACATGTTTTACGTACGGCTGAGAATAAATAACCCTCAAAAAACAAGAGAAGACAACCAGCCTTCCCAGAAATAAAATAGCGAAGTGTTGATGCTGCGCTGTTTGTAACGTGTGGTTGGAAGAGAGATGACAAAAGAACTTCACACACAGGGCGTTTTTTCTTTTCTTTTCTTTTTCCGTAGCAGGAACTCCTTTGCTTATTAGTCTACACAGGGCTTTTTTTGTAGCAGGAACTCCTTTGCTTATTAGTCTACACAGGGCTTTTTTTGTAGCAGGAACTCCTTTGCATATTAGGCTACATCAAGGGTCCTCCAACCTCCAAGAGCATACAGGGCTCTTATTACAGGGCCTACTGTAAGCTCCAGGAGCATTGGCTACATCAGAGGGGTATGGCCTGATATGCAAATGAGTTCCTGTTACAAAAAAAGCCCTGAGTCTACACCCCCTTGATGTAGCCAATCTTCCAAGAGCTTCCAGGGCTCTTCTTGCAAGGCCTACTGTAAGCTCTTGGAGGATTGGCTATATCAGGGGTGTGTGGCCTAATATGCAAAGGAGTTCCTGCTACAAAAAAAAAGTCCTGTTCACACAAATTGCAGAATTGTTTCATGGAATTCAGTACCACAAGACATGACTGTGGTCACTTGCTTAGAGCCAAATTGAATGTGACGGCAGCCAGAAGACCATCTCACGGCTGGCAACACCATCTTTGAAGCAGTTACAGTTCTTATAGAACTTGCTGTAAGGTCCCAATCTGAATTGGTCCCAGAAGGACTTATCCACCCTTTAGTAAAAGTAAAGGTAGTCCCCTGTGCAAGCTCCAGTCATTTCCGACTTTGGGGTGAGGTTGCATCACAACATTTTTACGGGGTGGTTTCCCTTTGCCTTCCCCAGACATCTACACTCCCCCCCCCCCACGCCCCAGCAAGCTGAGTACTCTTTTTACTGACCTCGGAAGGATGGAAGGCTGAGTCAACTTTGAACCAGCTACCTGAACTCAGCGTCTGCCAGGATCGAACTCAGGTTGTGAGCAGAGAGCTTCAACTGCAGTACTGCAACTTTACCACCCTTTGCACCTTTGCAGCCATGGAGCTCCGCAGACCACAGCGTGGCCTACAATTCTGGATTTGAGCCTGGTGGCCATTTTTAAATCACGGCAACTGCTTCTAAAATGGTGTTGGTGGCCACGACATGAACCTGTGGTTGCCATCATGTCTAGTGAGACACTTAGATGTCTTAAAAAAAAAAAAGGATTAGACGAATTCCTGGAAGACAGGTCTATCAGCCTCATTTGGAAGAACTAGGCCTCTGAACACTAGATAGCTTGATATTCTCCTGCTTATTGGGTTGCCAGTTTGTTGTGTGTGTGTGACTCTATAACCGTTTTCCCACACAGCTTACCTCGGAGTGACGTCCCTCTTCACCGCGCAGTGTCTGCTTGGATTTCCCACCATCTGCTCCACAGAAGCAGGAAGTGCCGGAGCTTCTGCGTCGCAAATGTAAATCGCTAAAACCCAGTTTACGTTAGCGACGCAAAAGCTCCGGCACTTCCTGCTTCTGCGGAGCAGATGGTGGGAAATCCAAGCAGACGCTGCGCGGTGAAGAGGGACGTCACTCCAAGGTAAGCTGTGTGGGAAAATGGTCTGTGTTTGATGTGCTTTGTTAGTTCCTGTCTGGCTCATTGGAGCATTTAGGACTAAGCTTGGGGACGTGGGAAGCAGGATCCAAATCTCTGCTTCCCCGGACCAGCCCCCTGCTGGTTTAAATGACCCAATGATGTTCTTGCGTGGGAACTTTGGAGTGTATACAGTTGACCCTGTTGGCCCAGTAGTGCAGTCTTAGTCTGCCTATGACAATGCTGTAATCGCCAATAAAGAGCTGTGATAAACTGCGACTAAGTCTCCTCCTGCATCAAACTCACTATTTAATGCAGCCTGAAGAAGAAGAGGAGGAGGAAGAAGAAGAAGAGGAGGAAGAAGAAGAAGAGGAGGAAGAAGAAGAAGAGGAAAAAGAAGAAGTGTAATTTTTTTTATACCCTGCTTTTCTCTGAGAGAACTGTGACTGGCCCACAGTCACCCAGCAGGCTTCATGGGGAGGAGTGGGGAATCAAATCAGATCTCCATATTAAGAGTCTGTCTCTCATAACCGCTACACAAAGCTGGCTCACCTCCAGGGGGGGCCTGAAGATTTCCCAGAATTACGCCTGATTCTCAGAGATCATCTGGGCGTCAGTTGTTCCCCTCTCCGCAAGGGAGAAGAAATTCTCCAGGGATTTCCCGACTCAGACTCGGCAACACTATCCGCTTATGAAAGAATAAAGACAACTTTCTAATGGCAGTGGTTCTTTAGCACGGGGGTGGCCAAAGGTAGCTCTCCGGATGTTTTTTGCCTACAACTCCCATCAGCCCCAGCCAGCATGGCCAACGGCTGGGGCTTATGGGAGCTGTAGGCAAAAACATCTGGAGCGCTACCGTTGGCCACCCCTGCTCTAGCACATAAGACATGCTCCCCTCTGGTGTGCGGCATCATCCCTGACTATGGTGCACCTGCTGCTTACTTCTCACAGCTTATCCACTGCCCCCCATGATTATGTCTCGCCTTCATGCTTGCATGATTCGAGGCCCTACCATCAGCGGTCCCGTCTGGAGGACTTGCAAACATTCCCTCTCACAAAAGACCCTGTCTGTGCAAAGGAAGCCTGAATCGATATCTCATATTCTACTCTACTGCGATTTTTATGAGAAAGCGCAGGACTCCGTAATTAGCCCCCTTTTGTTTAATCTTCACGGACTATCTGAAGAGAGGGTAGTTTTCTTGCTATTCTCTGACCAGCATCCTGATACTTGGTAGCAAGTCTTACATACTTGGAGGCAGCCCCGTGGCACAGAGTGGTAAAGCTGCAGTATTGCAGTCCTAAGCTCTGCTCATGACCCGAGTTCGATCCCGGCAGAAACTGGGTTCAGGTAGCCAGCTCGAGGTTGACTCAGCCTTCCATCCTTCCAAGGTCGGTAAAATGGGTACCCAGCTTGCTGGGAGTAAAGTATAGATGACTGGGGAAGACAATGGCAAACCACTCCATAAAAAAGCTTGCTGTGAAAATGTCGTGATGCGATGTCACCCCAGAGTTGGGAACGACTGGTGCTTGTACAGGGGACTACCTTTACCTTTTATTACATACTTTGTAGCAAGGTATCATTCAATTGCTATGATGATCAGGGAGCACAAGATTAGATCTCTTACTGGGTGACTTTTTTGCTGTATTTCAAATCTGAAGAAGCATTTCGATCGGTGTTCACCATTGTTCAGGGCCTTTTTTTGTAGAAAAGGCCCAGCAGGAACTCTTTTGCATATTAGGCCACACCCCTTGACATCACCATTGTTTCACACAGGACTTTTGGTAGAAAAAAGCCCAGCAGGAACTCATTTGCATATTAGGCCACACCCCTGATGTCGCCATTGTTTCGCACAGAAGGAGAAGAAGAAGATGATATTGGATTTATATCCCACCCTACATTCCGAATCTCAGAGCAGCTCACAATCTCCTTTACCTTCCTCCCCCACAACAAACACCCTGTGAGGTGGGCGGGGCTGGAGAGGGCTCTCACAGCAGCTGCCCTTTCAAGGACAACCTCTGCCAGAGCTATGGCTGGCCCAAGGCCATTCCAGCAGGTGCATGTGAAGGAGTGGGGAATCAAGCCCGGTTCTCCCAGATAATAGTCCACGCACTTAATCACTACACAAAACTGGCTCTCTTTTTGGTAGAAAAAGCCCAGCAAGAACTCATTTGCAAATTAGGCCACACCCCCTGATGCCACTATTGTTTCACACAGGACTTTTTGGTAGAAAAAGCCCAGCAGGAGCTCATTTGCATATTGGGCCACATCCCTTGACATCAAGCCAGCTGGAACGGCATTCCTGTGTGTTCCTGCTCAAAAAAAAAAAAAAAAAAAAGCCCTGATGTTTTTAAATGCATGCCTATAAAAGTACTGATCTAATGACGATTGGAAAATGATCTCGGTCAACTCTAAGTAGGCCATTTCCATTGGTACCGAGCCATTCCTATTCAAATGCCCAAGAAGACAGGGCATGGGTGGCACCAGGTAGCTGCTATGGCCACTAAGGAGACATGACTTGCTTTCTGGCAGCTCTCGCTGGCCTCAGAGACAACGGCACCCAGGGAGCACTCTGCAGACATGGTGCTGTTTGGCCATCGGTAGCATACAGCCCATTCCGCAGGGGCAGGTGTGGAATTCTAGCAGGAGCTCCTTTGCATATTAGGCCACACACCCCTGATGTAGCCAATCCTCCAAGAGCTTACAAGGCTCTTTTTTTGTAAGCTCTTGGAGGATTGGCTACACCAGGGGTGTGTGGCCTAATATGCAAAGGAGCTCCTGCTAGAATTCCACAACTGAACAGGGGTATAGTTCCATGGTAGTACCCCCTGGTGCCACTCCCACCAAATGATGCCCACTTGGTAGTCACCAGGAGGGCATTGAGGGGCACCATAGCGCCATATCACCATGGGGAGGGCCCTTGCTCTTACCGCTACACCCCACTGACTAGTAAAATGCAAGGCACACACAAGTTATGTGCACGCGTGTTTAAATTTCACCAACGCCAAAATGGGGGCAGTCGTTTTCCTGGGGCAGTTACAAGAAAACGGCATGCTGCAGAAGAACATAGGTACTTTTCATGCAAAGGAGTTTGGGGGTACTTTGGGGTGTGTTTACATGCTTTTAAGCATAAGATTAGGTGGAATGCAGGGACTGGTGGGGGGGGGGGTGGAAACCTGACATTAGCAAATGTCCGAGTAATTCTGATCATCTCGATAGGTCTCTTGTTAGTAAATTGGTTGCACATAGGACCAGGGAACTATAAAATGTACCTCTGTCACCAGTATACTGCTGTGATCACACACACACAAACTAATGCATTTTCAATGCACTTTTCAACTGGGTTTTGCCAGTTCAGACAGAAAAGTCCAGCCAGGAAGTGAATTGAAAGTGGATTGAAAGTGCAGTATTTTATGTGTGTGATTACAGCCTACAAGTGACAAACTCAGTTCCCGTGAGGAGGATTTTGATCTCAGGCAGGTCTCGTTTTGGACAAAAGCTCACAGGAACAGAGCTCCGGAACCTCTAAATTGTATTGTGCTCTTTCTTCCTTTACCTCCCCCCCCCCCCCCCCGGCAAATACTTGCTTCTGGGCTCCATTGTTCAAACTCCCTGTGAGGATTTTGCTGAACTCGAAGACTTGACAAACTTTCTAATACTTCCTCCCACAAAAAATGGGAAAATAACCAAAACATAGAAAGCAGACAGACGGAAGTCTTCGTCATGCCGCTGTGACCACATAGGATAAATTAATGTATAAACTATGATAGGAGCAGTGTTCCCTCTAAGCTGAGTTAGCAGGAGCCAGCGCACAGATTGTTAGCCTCCAGCTCACACCTTTTTGTCTTAGCTCAGGAAGGATGACCCCAGAGCAAACTAATTTGTGTAGTAGCTCACAACTTTAATGCCAGAAGCTCACAACTTTAATACTAGCAGCTCACAAAGTAGAATTTTTGCTCACAAGACTCTGCAGCTTAGAGGTCTTCTAGCCCCGCTGGTGGGCCTCCTGATGGCACTTGGGTTTTTTGGCCACTGTGTGACACAGAGTGATGGACTGGATGGGCCATTGGCCTGATCCAACATGGCTTCTCTTCTGTTCTTTTGTTCTTATGTTCTTATGAACATTGAATGGGAATAAGGTTTCATTATGACAATTATAATTCAAGAAGCATTTGAAGGTAGATACTGAGAGGATATATTTTAGTCCGCCTTCCGGTGATGTCAGGGTGAGTGTGGCATATGCAAATGAGTTATGCAGATGAGTTGTGCTAATGAGCTCCGCCCCCTTTTTTCCTACAAAATGACCCCTGATCTCAAGTGTGACGTTTCCTGAAGAGGTAAGTTTTCTTAACTAACCCCAAGCTCGGCGGCAGAGAACTCTGTGTCCTAAGCTGAATTCTGGCTGTTAAGTTCCTGCCATAAAGTATCCCTAATGGGACATTTCAATAGTTTTGTTTCCCTCCCTGGGGAAAGAAGAGCCCTGCCATTTTGAAATGTCAGATTTTAAACCTCCCAGCAGTGAAGGTTTTTTTATTCTTCTTCTTATTTATGCCCTGGTCTGTGTTTTCTGAGATGTGTGTAGAAGTAATCTTCAAAGAATTATTTGTACAACTTGGAATTTCTTAAGTATTTAAGCCTTAGTTTGAAGAACCATCTGGAATATATATATAGCTTGCATTCCAGAAATTGAGCTCAGATGATAAATATACCTAATAAGTTTTTCCCCCTCAGCATTTTAGTATATCGCCTGAAGAAAAAAATAAAAAGAAATGCCATTCTAGGAGATCAGATTTTTTTTTTTAAAGGTGCTACTTGGCAGAACATTGTGAGTTCTTCTATTTATGCCATTGTATGCCAGATGTTCTGAGAACTATGGCTGCAAAAGAACCATAGTCTTGTCGTCTTATCGCCCCTGAATAGAAATAACTGTTGGGGTCTCCACCCCGCCCACCCCCAGCCATTTCCTTGAATTGGAGCTCAGTTATTAGGAACTTAGGAGCCCTGTGGCACAGAGTGTTAAAGCTGCAGTACTGCAGTCCTAAGCTCTGCTCACGACCTGAGTTCGATCCCTGGTGGAAGCTGGGTTTTCAGGTAGCCGGCTCGAGGTTGACTCAGCCTTCCATCCTTCCAGGTCTGTAAAATGAGCACCCAGCTTGCTGGGGGGAAAGTGTAGATGACTGGGGAAGGCAATGGCAAACCACCCCGTAAAACATCTGCTGTGAAAATGTTGTGAAATCACATCACCCCAGAGTTGGAAATGACTGGTGCTTGCACAGGGGACCTTTCCTTTCCCTTTTCTATTAGGAATTAGCCCCATTCTGCATCATTCCATTGGTTGCCCATGAGTTTATGGGCTCAATTCAAGGCGGGCTGCCAATTTGGAAGTGGTGACTGGTGACTGGAGATCTCCTTGGATTACTGCTGATCTCCAGGCGAAAGAGATCGATTCCCCTGGAAGAAAACAGCCCCTTTGGGAGGTAGATCCAATGGCATTATACCCAGGACTTTTTTTTTTGGTAGCAGGAACTCCTTTGCATATTGGGCCGCACAACCCTGATGTAGTCAAGAAGAAGAAGAACTGAAGATCTATACCCCACCCTTCTCTCTGAATCCGAGACTCAGAGCGGTTTACAATCTCCTATATCTTCTCCCCTCACAACAGATACCCTGTGAGGTGGATGGGGCTGGAGAGGGCTCTCACAGCAGCTGCCCTTTCAAGGACAACCTCTGCCAGAGCTATGGCTGACCCAAGGCCATTCCAGCAGCTGCAAGTGGGAGTGGCGAATCAAACCCGGTTCTCCCAGATAAGAGTCTGCACACTTAACCACCAACGTTCCCTCTAAGCTGAGTTAGTGTGAGCTAGCTCACAAGTTTTAGCCTCCAGCTCGCACATTTTTGTCTCAGCTCAGGAATAAGAGCAAACTTATTTATGCAGGAGCTCACAAACTTTGATGCCAGTAACTCACAAAGTAGAATTTTTGCTCACAAGACTCCGCAGCTTAGAGGGAACATTGTTAACCACGACACCAAACTGGCTCTCTGTAAGAGCCCTGTAAGCTCTCCCTACCCCAAGCTTCACCCTTCTCAGGCTCTGTTGGAGTGACTCAGCACCCCTGGAGATTGAACTACATCGGGGTGGCCAAGGGTAGCTCTCCAGATTTTTTTTGCCTACATCTCCCATCAACCCCAGCCATTGGTCATGCTGGCTGGGACTGATGGGAGTTGTAAGCAAAACACATCTGGAGAACTACCCTTGGCCACCCCTGCACTACATCTCTCTCGGTGCGCGTAGGTGTTATGTGCTTGAATGGGGTGCCTCTCTGTGTCTTAACATGGAAGCTGTCATCTGACTCCTCCTTTTTCATTTTGTCCTCTTTCGTACTTTCCATGCCCTTCCATAAAGACACATGCCTCTGCCAGTCTCTCCTGTCGCTGCAGTCCTCTTATACTCCCACGCTGGATGCCAGACAAGTGGGCCGTTGGTGATAGAGAAAAGACGCTTTAGTTTAGATTTTGTTCTCTTCTTTTGACTGCAACCTGAATGGAAATTGCGTCTACTTGAATAAATGGAAGTTTACCTTTTTTTTTTTTTTTGCAATATAGTTCTTGGGAGATTTATTTACTGTGCTCAGGGTCGTGCTTCCCTGACTGGGCGAAACCTCTGTTTTAACCAAATATCCCAATAGGCTCCACTCTCAAAAATCTCCAGGTATTTCCCAACACAGAGCTGATGCAGAGAACACCTCTCTTCCTGTGTTCTGTCATGAGAACATTGTAGATAGAGCCAAGTAGGCAGCCGTGTTGGTCTGAAGTAGTAGAACAAAATAGGAGTCGATTGCACCTTTAAGACCAACTTACCGTATTTTTTGCTCCATAAGACGCACTTTCCCCCCAAAAAAAAGTGGGGGGGAAAGTGTGTGCGTCTTAAGGAACGAATACTGCAAAAAATCCACACGAACGCCTCTAAATTCACACAAACGCCTCTAAAGTTAGGTGCATCTTATGGTCAGGTGCGTCTTATGGAGGACGTCCAATTCAGGACGTAAGTTTTCATGTGCTCTAAGCACACTTCATCAGACAAGGAATCCGGCACAGTGAGCAGAGTCAAACATAGCTGGTAGGCAATGGCTCAAAATGTAAAATGGTACAGATTTAAGAGTCAATGACAGAATAGTAAAATTAACTGGTAGGCAGTGGTATAGAATGTAAAGTGGTGCAAATATAAGATCCAATGACAGAACAGTAAAATTAACAAATTGAGCAAACCTTTGATCTGAGTAGCATGAGCATGCGAAAGCAACGAGTAGTATGTCAGAATGTGAGAGTGTCTGTTAATGACACTATTGTTATAAACCTGGGCCAAAAGGAAGGAATTCTGTCATTGGATCTTAAATCTGTACCATTTATATTCTGAGCCATTGCCTACCAGCTAGGTGTGGCTCTGCTCACTGTGCCCGATTCCTCGTCTGATGAAGTGTGCTTAGAGCACACGAAAGCTTACATCCTGAATAAAACTAAGTTGGTCTTAAAGGTGCTATTGACTCCTATGAGAACATTGTGGCCTTCTGCAAGGCTGGCCCTACCAGTTGGCAATCTAGATGACTGTCTAGGGTGCCAGCCTTCTTGGGGTGCTCAATTGAGTGCTCCATGTGACTTGGTGACATCATCAGTGCAGTGGCGGGGCATCAGAAGTTAGCATTGCCTAGGGTGCCGGACAGTCTAGGGGCAGCCCTAGCCTTCTGCAGGTGCCCTCTTGCAAATAGGTAAGATCAACAACTGCCCATATGTGTCCTTTTGCTGTTGTGTCTCCACCTTATGAATTACCTGTCTGATGAGGTCAGGAGGGCTCCCATTCTCCTGGTATACCACAACCTAGCAAAACCCGAATGATTCAGGAGGGCATTTTTACGCAGGTCTCTGTGCAAGTGCTATCACGTTAACCAAGAGTTTCACACACAGCATTAAATCAACAAGAGTTACCGACTCTGTAAAAACTTCAGAGTCTTGTGGCAGCCCAGTATCCTTAGTCTGGCACCATCTTGAAGGTCTACTTGAGAGAGGCTGTGGCTCAGTGGAAGAGGCTCTGCTTTGCATGCAGAAGGTTGCGGGTTCAATCCCCGGCATCTCTACTTATAGGACCAGGGCAGGAAGTGATGTGGAAGACCTCAGCATGAGGCTCTGGAGAGCTGTTCAGTATTGTTACTCAGAAACAATACCGACTTTGATGACCTGATGGTCTGTTTCAGTATAATACACCAAATAATAGTGGAGTGATGGTTTAGAACAGTTTGTAAGAAAACCCGACATTAGGCAAAAAACAAACAAACACTCTAATGATAATTATTAATTCATAAATAAACGAGTCCAACGCAGTGGTCTTATAGCCCAGTTCCAAACAAAGGTCCTAGGTATTTTTTTACGATGCTGATTCTTACTTGCTTCTTGTTCTACGTCAGTAATAGTCTCTTCCTAGCAGGGTTTAAGAACACAACATATGAACAGCTCTGCTTGGTCAAACCAATGGTCCCTCTAGTCCAGCATACTGTGTCGCACATGGACCAACCAGTTCCTCTGGAGGGCCATCAAACAGGGCACAGAGGACAAAACCTCTCTGCACTATTGCCTCCTAGCATCGGTATACAGCGGTTTACTATCTCCGAATGTGGAAGTCACCTTTACTCACCATCACTGATAGCTATCCTCCATTAATCTGTCTAACCCCCATTTATAGTCATATGTGCTATTACTAATCATCACTATCAGGCCTCAGATTCAGCAGGAGCTCACAGCAGCACAGCTCCTGAGCCTTTATGACAGTTCCCTTTCTTCCTCCCCACATACCTTGACCATTGAATAGTAGGTGCGGCTGCATAACAATCCCTGGATTAGGAGAGCGGGCAGCCAGCCAGCCAGCCACCACGGGCTATGCCACTCCCCCAGCAGCCCTCATTAACCCCTGGAGAAGCCCGCACAACCTTTTCTCCATTTCTTATGTGATTTTGGGTGGTACATGGCTTACTGGCCTTTTGACTTGTGTGGGGGGGAGGGCAAGTGGCCCAGGAGATCCCCGGGTGAGCGAGGCCTGCTTGGGCGGGCTGGATATCTAGCCAGCCCAAGCAGGCCTCGCTCGCCCAGGGTTCTCCTTTCTTGCATTGGGTTGCCTTTGGCTGGGGGGGGGGGGCGGCATGTGCTAATGAGTTATGCTAATGAGCTTCACCATCTATTTTTCTACAAAACGACCTGTGATCACTAACCCTCAGCTTGGCACCATTTCAGTCATCTTTAACTATTCATTGGGTGATTACAGACTGGCACCTTGGGCTGACTCAGAGATGGCTCTGAAATCGACCCCCCCCAAAATCCTTCCACACACAAACATCTACCACGTGTCTTCATCCTGTACTCACCTTGTCCTCCGGCCTCCGCAGTGCGACTCAGAAAGCTACCACTTCTGAAGTGGTAGCAAATATCTGAGCCACACACTAGTTGCCTCCTTGGCGTCTGGAAGTGGAAGGGCGCAAGCGCGAGGCACCTTGGCAGTGTGAAACTGCCAAGCTGCCCCAAATCACATCTGGTTTTCTGTATGGGGAGGGGGGTAATGTGATGGTGTCACGACTCAGGGGGGTCTACCAATTGCTGTCACCACTCTGGGTTAAGGGTCTCCCTTGAGAAGGCCCAGAGTACCCTCCCAAGCCCTTCCAGGCCTCCCTTAGCTTAGGCCAAATAACGGGCGTGAGAACCAGGCAGAGTTAACAAGGAAAAAAAGGTTTATTTAAAACAGGGTTGGGGAACCTATTTTCTGCCAAGGGCCTTATCGACATTTATAACATCATTCATGGGCCATGCAAAATTATCAACTTAAAAAACAGTGCGCTGCCAAGGGAGAATGATTCAGGCCAGCAAAATGAATGCAAATAATTGTTTTTCTATTTGAAGGCATGTGGGGAGAGCCTAATCTGGCACACACAAACATACACCTGGCCTGCCACCCTAGGCAAATGAGTTCCAGTAGGAACTCAGTGGCATATTAGACCACATCCCCTAATATTAGCATATTAGGTCACACACTCATAAGCATATTAGGCCACACCATCTGGGATAATCATGCACACAGAACTGCGACAGTAACTTTTCCAGGCACTGCAGCAATTTTGGCTGGCCAGCCAGGCCCCAGGGAGGCTGCCGCACAGTACATCTGGGCCTTGTGATCTCTGCCTGGCCCTGGAGAGGCTGCTGCACAGCGCAGCTGGGCCCCACGATCCTTGCTGGCCAGCCAGGTCCCAGGGAGGCTGCCACATGGCTCAATTTGGCCCGGCAATCCCCGAGGGCCACACCAAGTGACCCCAATGGCCATATACGGCCCTCGCAACAGTGGTTCCCCACCCCTGATTAAAAAGTCAGTGCAATATAACAAACAAGGTGCATAAAACAGTAAAGGGGGTGAAGGGAAAAATAATCAAATGCCCTAATGTGTCTATCTATACAGTCCCTAAACTAATACTAACACTTACCCCCTTGGGTAAGGGCCTTTCTCCTGCTTCCAGCTCTCCAGGCTACAGCTTGCCTCCAGCTAAGCCTTCCAGGGAAAGAACACCCACTTCCTGGGCTTGGCCTTTATATATTCTCTTCCCAGGCCCCACCTCTCTCTGGGCCTGTTTCCCTCCAAACCCCTTGCTACCCAATCAGAGGGACAGAGGGGATCCTGGGAGATGTAGACTTTTCCCAGTAACTCCTAAGCAGGCTTCCCTGGGACCTGCAGGTGTCGCTAGGCCCAGGATCATGATAGATGGGAATGGTACGCAACAGCCATCTGAAGACGCCCATGTCACCCCATGGACAGGATGGGGACGGCTTGTGGGGGAGCATGCGGTTCTTTTTGAGCTGTCCCAATTTGGGCTGCCTCCCATCTGCCCCAAATTGCCCATCTGTTATCACCCATTGAGTACAGAAGTATTCCTTTTTCTTTGTCCTGAACCCATCAACTTAATTGGGTTCTAGTGTTTTGACACAGAGAGAAAAAGAGTCTATCTGCTATCTCTAAACCACCCATAATTTAGTATACCTCTATCATGTCTCACCTTAGCTGTCATTTTCTAGACTGAAAAGTCCCATTCTCTCCTCCCTTCCCTTGTGGAAAGGTGTTCTAATTCCTTATCATCTTAGTTGCCCTCTTCACCCACTTCTGTGCTATTTCTTTCTTGAGGTACGATTTAACTTTCTCAGCTGTTTGCCTGCCTGTCCTGTGACTTCCAAACCTCCACAGTGCCACACACTTCTGTTTGCCCCTGATACTTTTGTTTTTTTTTACTCACGTGTGTATCTTCTATTCCCTGATGTACGATTTGTCTCTCAAGCTCTTACCATACTGGGTTGTCCTCAGACTAACTTGAATAGCATTATGTATATGTTATGCAAACTAATAATGGGTTTATTATATATTTTTTTAGAAGGGCGCTTATAATATAACAGGTCTCCAGTGAGAATTGTCAAATATGACAGGATAGGAACGGCAGAAATAGAAAAGAAAGGCCATGCTTCCGAAATTACCCATCACCCTTTGAGGTCCACTTTTGCAAAATTAGATAGACTGTACTACTTTTCACTGCAGGTGAAAGGAAGTTTCTCTGTGAGGGGAAAAAATCCTCACCACAGACAGAAATGAATGAGACTTATAAAGACTTGTGAGAGATGGGAAATCCCATTTCCACAGCTGGCCCCGGCTCTGCTTTCCCCACCAGTTTCCCCAGCCAGCTTCTGGGTTCGCTTCCACCCCAACCGACTCAGTATTTTCTTCCCTTTCCGGTCTTCCTAAGAGTTTCCTAGTCTTCCCACTCTCTCTTTGCCTTTCCTGCCATTTTGGAGAAAGGTGGAGAGGCAGACAGACAAGGTCACTTTCACCGTGTGTGGGGGTTGCGTTCTCCAGCCAATGCACCGTACAAAATGTGTGTTATGCTGGTGGGTGTCCTCGGTGTTTTTCCCCCACTAATTCACCTCCAGGCTTCCCAATCCCCAGGTCCTAGCAGGGGATCCCCAGTTTTACAGGCTTCCCCCTAACCCCAGCTATCTGGCCGGCAGGGGGAAGCCCCACCACCACCTACCTCTAGAGCTCCAGCAGGTTTAGAAACTGGCAAACAGGTCCTGTTTGAAAATGTGTGTGTGCTTCTGTTGTTTGTGTGCCTTTAAAGTTGAGCAGGAAACAGGAAGCACATCACGGGGCAGCAACAGCAGCTTCCATTTGTTTCATTTTCGTTTTCAGAGCGAATAACCAGACCCAGTAAGTGTGCGCGTGTGTGTGAGAGAGGGAGGATTGCCTATCGCCAGGTGGGGCAGGAACAAAGCCCAAAGGCATCCACGAAAAACCGGCCTCAATTACGGAAAAAAAATTAGCAAATTTATACAAGTTACTTCCGACATAAGCGAACGATACTTCTTATACGTACAAATACAATATACAATACAACCCAATACGGCCGTTGGTGCCATTCTAATCTGCAGAAAAAAAAATTGAGCTATTGCTTTGTAGGAATTAATCAAGATTGGTGAAGCATGTTGAAGCCTCGTGTGAGACGGGGCAATATGCGCTTCCCTGTTGCGAAATTGCCCTGTGCCGCTTATCGTCTTTACACCTGTCTTTGCTGAAAGGACTGTCTAGCCGCTAATTAAGATACCAAAATGGGCGTTTGAGAGAGAACTTGGCTGGAACTTTCAGTTGGCTTATGAGGAAGCTGCAGGAGCAGCGGAACGCAATCAAAGCCGGAGTTTGCGTGAAGGCAAGAATTTTTCCTTCAGAAGTCAACAAGCAACGGAGGGTCTCCTGTGGAACTTTATTATTGAGTCTTAGTACTCTGTTTGGAAAATTAAGAGACTGTGTGGGGTCCTCCCTGTTATACTGTTTTTGGAGACTCTTGTTTGTCTTTAATTTCTATTGTATGAATGTATGCCTACTTTTGTAGGCTGTTCATTAGATGATATAATTTACTTAATTTTGTATATACTAGTCAAGAGTGTGTGTTTTTGCACAATATTTTTGATATTTTTGGAAAGGACTGTCTAAGCATCGGACTCCTACTTCACGGCTTGTTTAAGGTCTTCCCCGGACTTCCATCGCAAAGAAATGAACTTTGGCATTGAATGAAAGGACTTTGGGTTCGGGATATATTGTATTGTATATATATTGTATTTGCATTTATAAGAAGTATCATCTGCGCGTGTAGGAAGTAACGTATAAATTTGCTAATTTTTTCATAATTGAGGCTGGTTTTTCATGGATGCCTTCCTGCTTCACTTTTCCACGTTACTCTTTTGGATACTCTAATCCCCAGGTAGGGGCAGGGGATCCCCCAGTTTGGAGGCCCTCCTGCCCCGCTGTCTACTGGGCACTCTATTATTCCCTATTGTGAAAGATTCCCATAGGGAATAATGGGAAATTGATCCGCAGGTGTCTGGGGTGGGCAGTGTTTGCAGGATAGCATCTGCTGCCTTTCCTCGAAACACCCTCCAAGTTTCAAAAGGATTGGACCGAAGGGGGGGCAATTCTACGAGGCCCCAAAGAAGGTGCCCCTATCCTTCATTATTTCTAATGGAGGGAAGGCATTGAAAAGGTGTGCAGTCCCTTTCAATGTGATGGCCAGAACTCCTTTTGGAGTTCAGTTGTACTTGTTCCAACCTTCCTCATGGCTCCACCTCCAATGTCTCCTGGCCCCACCCCCAAAGTCTCCTTACTCCACTCCCAAAGTCCCCAGACTTCGTTTGTTGGGGGGCACTGCAGCACACGTCAGAGTGGGTTTTTAAAAAAGGATGCACCAGAAATGGAAATGATCACACCGCTCATGCATTTCCATGGCACACCTGGGTGATCAGATGCCTGGAAACCCGCCATGGAAGTACTTTGCCGAGGTAGCCACTGGAATTTCCCGGTGGCTATTTAAAGCCATGTGGGAGTCATTTTAGTGTGAGGTAGGGACAAGCCGCCCTGAGCCTGCTTCGGCAGGGAGGGAGGGATATAAATAAAATGTTGATTGATTGATTGCATAGAACCAGATGTCCGTATTTGATTTCTTCCATTTAATCCAGAGGGGAGGGGTGACTATGTTTGGCCAAATTGCTCATAAAGAGCCAGTTTGGTTAGTGGTTAAGTGCGCGGACTCTTCTCTGAGAGAACCGGGTTTGATTCTCCATCCCTCTACTTGCACCTACTGGAATAGCCTTGGGTCAGCCATAGCTATCACAGAGGTTGTCCTTGAAAGGGCAGCTGCTGTGAGAGCCCTCTCAGCCCCACCCACCTCACAGGGTGTCTGTTGTGTGTGGGGGGGAGATAAAGGAGATTGTGAGTCGCTCTGAGACTCTGAGATTCGGAGTGGAGGGCGAGATATAAATCTTCATCTTCTTCATATGATCACACCCTTTGTCTATTACGTACAAGCAGGGCTTTTTTTTAATAGCAGAAATGCACAGGAATGCCGTTCCGGCTGGTTTGGCAGCTAGGGGTGTGGCCTAATATGCAAATGAGTTCATGCTGGACTTTTCCTATAAAGAAGCCCTGTGTGAAACAATGGTGATGTCAGGGGGTGTAGGCTAATATGCAAATGAGTTCCTGCTGTGCTATATGTATGTATGTGTGTGTATATATATATAAGATATAGGCTGGATCCTTCTTTCTGACATCTGTTTTCCAAGTGGGATGTGTGTTTTTTCAATAGAAATATAACCCCGCCCCAACCTACAGAAGAAGTGGTACACTCCAAGCTAAAGTTTATCAGCTTATTCTAGAAGAAGAAGAAGAAGAAGAAGAAGAAGAAGAAGAAGAAGAAGAAGAAGAAGAAGAAGAAGAAGATCCTGGATTTATATCCCGCCCTCCACTCCGAAGAGTCTCAGAGCGGCTCACAATCTCCTCTACCTTCCTCTCCCACAACAGACACCCTGTGAGGTGGGTGGGGCTGGAGAGGGCTCTCCCAGCAGCTGCCCTTTCAAGGACAACCTCTGCCAGAGCTATGGCTGACCCAAGGCCATTCCAGCAGCTGCAAGTGGAGGAGTGGGGAATCAAACCCGGTTCTCCCAGATAAGAGTCCGCACACTTAACCACTGCACCAAACTGGCTCTCCATATTAAATGTATAACCTGGCCCACAAATGAGGACATGCACACAATCCAAGCCTACCCAGAGTGGATGCAATCTCTCCACAGTGTGCCTGAATATTTTGTAAGGGGCGCAGGATTCAATTTAGATGCAATCTATATGGCTTTTTTGATAGCTATATGTTTGCTTATTGTGCTAAGGACTACAGTGTATATTGCATTCCTTTCTTATGATTTATTCTTAGAAATGTCAAATATGTTTGAGGAGGTTGGTTACGGTTGACCTTTCTGATCAGATCATGATGTACAGTAATGGCTGATTGGCTGGATAAGGAATTCTGCTTGATTTCAGAAGGGAACTGGAGTTTACGGGACAGCTCTTGTGAACTGTTACACAGAAGGTGGCCTTGAATTAAAAAAAGAAGAAGAAAAACTCTAATACAACTTGTGATCCATGCAGTAAACCTCCAACGGGTCTCCTCTCAAACTTCTGAGAGAGTGTGGCTGCATCCACACTTTTGTGAAGAGCTGCTCACAAAATGGAATTGTGGGCATTTTCTGTCTAGTACATTTGTATCCCACCCCTTTCCTAAGGAGCATAGCACAGCATACATTGTTCTCTATTCCTTCATTTTATTCTCTCAACTACCCTGTAGGGTGGGTTAGGCTGAGAGAGAGCATCTGGCCAAAGATCAACCAGCAAGTCCTAAAACAGAGAGGAGACTTGAACCTGGGTGTCCCAGATCCTTGTCCAATTTGTGTGTGTGACTGGTAGGGCTGCCAATTCTGGGCTGGGAAATTCCTGGGGATTTGGGGGTGGGGTCTGAGGAGGGCGGAGTTTAGGAAGGGGAGGGGAGGGACCTCAATAAGGCATATTGTCATACAGTCCACTTTCTAACGTAGCTATTTTCTCCATGGGAACTGATCTCTATTATGTTGCCAAAGGCTTTCACGGCTGGAGTTCATTAGTTGTAGATTTTCCGGGCTGTATGGCCGTAGTCTTGGCATTGTGAGACTTGACGTTTCGCCAAACACAAAATGCTCTACATCTTGCAACAGCACTACAGATATGGTTAGAATTTCAATAGCCATTCCATATGCAAAAGAACCTCCTCAGGAAAGCTCCTATATTAGCATGTCACAGCCTGGGAAGCTCCTACAAGATAATGACTCAGCCCTACCCCACCTTCTTAGAAATGTCCAATATGTTTGAGGAGGTTAGTTGTGGTTGACCTTTCTGATCTGATTATGATGTGCAGTAATGGCCGATTGGATGAATAAGGAACTCTCAGTTCGACTTCAGAAGGGAACTGGAGTTTACGGGACAGCTCTTGTAAACTGTGGCCTTGAATTAAAATGAACAAGAAAAGAAAAACTAGATATAAATTACCTACCTGCCATCTTCTTCTCACTTTGACCCAGAGAGAATTCCAGTTTTCTGGGTTATACCTCTGAGGATGCCAATCACAGTTGCTGGTGAAACATCAGGTCTCACAATGCCAAGAACACGGACATAAAGCCTGGAAAATCTACAACAATTAATGATCTCTATTACCTAGAGACCAATTGTAATTCCAGGAGATATCCAGCTGCTACCTGTAGTTTGGGAACCCTAGTGATCAGTATTATCCACAATGTCTGTTATGTATTTGCTGTGTTCACTGTTAGAAGACCTGAGCTCGAAGCACGCTTCTATTACTCTCCAGGATCCTGATGCCTACATTCTGACTGGCTGTTCTCTTAGAACCGGCCAATTGGGACATGAGGCATTTCTTCCAGGAAATGCAAGTGAAGGATCCTGGACAGACCAATAGGAGGGATTGCTTCCAACTAAAGGGGGCGTGTTTAACTCAGCCACAGTATTTATATTGTGGAGTTGCCCATGCTGTTTGTGACCGTTTCTTCTTGAACAAACTGTTGCTGCTTACTTAAGAGCTGATTGAACTCACTTTTACAATACTGTCACTGATAGGTTTACTGTATACATGCACATATGGTCTGTTCATCCCCTAATATATGTGTGATTTAGTTTGGTCCTGTTGAGTGGAGCTCTCATTTCAGTTTCCAGTTTTGTATGTTAGCTGAAGTTGCTGGTTGCTGGAGTTGTCTCCGTGCAAATAAACAGCTGAAGTTTTGAGCCAACTTGTCTTTGCTGAATGGACCTGAGTGAGCACTGAGAGGTGCCTGAGTGAGTATTTTAACCTGGAAACCCACCGCCAAAGGGGAACATAACAATATGGGCAGCTACAATATGACTTGCTCTTTGACCTTCTCTGAGATTTACTCAACACCAAATCCAGGAATCCAGTCACATTGCAACTCAACACCAAACCCAGGAATCCAGGCACATTGCAATGCAATCATTTTCCATATCCAGTTCTTGCCTTCCTCTCAATGAAAAGATATGCTGAAGATGGTTATGCTAATACAGGACCCATGCTTCCTTCCTTTAGTTTGCATTCCTCGGCAGCTGTTTGCAAAATCATCGCTGCAGCTTCATCAACCTCATTAACACGAGGATGTGAGAAATTGCTTTTCTAACCAAAATCTAGCAATACTTTGGGGTTGTTTACAGCATGATGCAAAACATAATATGCTGCGGGGGGGGGGGGGGGGCGGAATCTGTGGAGATTTTTAAAGATTCAGCACAGCTATGGAGATTTTTAAAGATTCAGCACAGCTGAGCCAGTTTGATGTAGTGGTTAAGTGTGTGGGTCTGATTCCAGCTCTTGCAGGACTTGTCCTTGAAAGGGCAGCTGCTGTGAGAGCCCTCTCAGCCCCACCCACCTCACAGGGTGCCTGTTGTGGGGGGAGAAGATATAGGAGATTGTAAACTGCTCTGAGTCTCTGATTCAGAGAGAAGGGCAGGGTATAAATCTGCAGCTCTTCTTCTTCTGCGTTGGAAATCCCCAATGGTCACGGACTTAAGAACTTGAACACACAAACTTTTACAGGGTGCTGTTGGGGGAAGATATCCAATTGAGCTGATTGTGCAGCGCACAGTGATCTAAGCATGAAGAACTATATACAGTGCAATCCTAAGGACATTTTCTGGGGAAGAAGCCCCACTGAAGTAATGGGAATCTACCTTATACTGTGTCACACCATCGATCCATCCAAGTCAGTATTATCTACCAAAGGGGTGGCCAAACTTGTTTAATGTAAGAGCTGCATAGAATAAGTGGAAGATATTTGAGAGCCACAAGACATCCGTGAGAGAGGAAGGAAGGAAGGAAGGAAGGAAGGAAGGAAGGAAGGAAGGAAGGAAGGAAGGAAGGAAGGAAGGAAGGAAGGAAGGAAGGAAGGAAGGAAGGAAGGAAGGAAGGAAGGAAGGAAAATAGATGAGGGGATGGAGGGAGAAAGAATGCAACTTTAACTTTAAATGCATTCTTCAAGCTGCTGGCTGGCTTGGCCTGGAGAAGTGATTTAAAGAGACAAATGCCTTCTCCAAGCCAGCCAGCAGGGTGGTAGGGGCTTCAAGAGCCACACAATATGTGTGAAAGAGCCATATGTGGCTCGTTTGGACACCCCGATCTTTTCAGACTGGCAGCATCCCTACCAGGTCTCTACCAGAAGTCTTTCCCATCACCTATTGCCTGGTCCTTTTTGAACTGGAGATGCCAGGGACTGAACCTGGGACCTTCTGCATGCTCAACGGATGTTCTACCACTGAGTCATGACCTGTCCCCTTCAATAGAGGACTTCAATAGGATTCTAAGTAGACCTCCTAGGACTGCTGTCTTAACATGAGGCAGTAGTTAGAATGCTGGACTATGATCTGGAAGACCCAGGTTTGAATCTCCATTTACCTTGCAAGCTGGCTGGCTGATCTGGGGCCAATCATACACTCTTAGCCTACTCTTCCTGATAGGGTGGTGGTTGTGGGAATAAAATGGAGGCGGGTGGAAGAATGCAGTTGTAAGTTGCTTTGGGGAGAAAAGCAGGTTGTAAATATCCAAGGCTTTTTTTTTTTGCAGCAGGAGCTCCTTTGTATATTAGGCCACACCCCCTGATATAGCCAATCCTCCAAGAGCTTACAGGGCTCTTAGTATGGGGCCTGCTGTAAGCTTCAGGAGGATTGACTACATCAGGGATGTATGGCCTAATATGCAAAGGAGTTCCTGCTACAAAAAAAATGTTCTGCCCCTACCCCAGAAAGCTTCTGAGAAGCACCAGGCCCCACAGTGGATTGTAAAGGATGTTCCCCAACTTTTTAAAAAGCTCTCCCCCCCACTTTTAAAATCCTGGCTACTCCCCTGTTAGCAACCATAACTTTAGGCCTTCTGAATGCAAAGTGGATGGTCCATCAAAGAGCCATGGTCTCTCTTCTCTGAATTCTCCTTCTAGCGCTCTCCTCCCAAATCAAAATGGCGCCCATGGAAAATCCAACTGCTTATCAGGAATATGGTATATATGGTTTTGCTGAGGAATGGAAATGAATTGGCTTTCCCTTGAACTGTGCGCTTGTTTTCATATCCAATTGGCAAATATCTTGCCAACGGTGGAAACAACTTGCTTTCTAGCACTTTCCAACTGTGTTCCACCTCTGATCACTTGGAAAGCCATTAGAAAGTGTGAGAAGTGTTACATTCCCATAGAAGTGAATACCTAAAAGTGGAAGAGACACATTCAAAGTGACAAGTAGCACGTTTTACAGCCAAGGTGTTATTTTCTTCCTTGCTGATTTCTGAAGACATAGTGTGTCATATCTCATGGCAAACGCGCTGCGACTTCATGACAGACAGCAGAATGGAAATAGGAGACGGCTGTGGGATGCGATGGGAGGCAGCTTTTCCATGCTCAGTTGCTGATTAATAAGCACAGTGGGTTAGATCAATGGGTCCCAAACTTTTCTGTAAGGTGACCCACAAGTTCAAATTTGTTTGGAATGGTAACCCATCCAGAACTTGTCATCCATCAAGTTCAGAATTTCCATTTCTACAGTGGCTAACCAGATGTTTTTAAGAAACCAACAAACATCACACAAAGGATGCAGCTGCCCCCATTATGAAACCCAAGCATGTGGCATTCTGACATAACACAACCTTTGTATGTAGAGCTGCCAACCCCCAGGTGGGAACCAAATAAAACAAAGCACTCTGTGAAAAATACTATTACAAAATATAATTCATACAAGGAAAAGAGTGCATTTCAGCAACCTCATAATTTTACATACCGCATGTTCATATTTATGCACATATATACACCATTGTGCAAATACTCCAAAACATCATAAATCCAGAAAAGAACTCCAACGGACCGCTAGCCGAGTAAAGCCCATTTTGGACCACCAGGTCCTTCCTCCAGGGAGCGTCTTGCAAAACTTGAGGTATACATATAGAAAATATACACTATATTCAGTTCTTTCACAAATTCATGCATAATCGGAATGCTGCTGCCTCCATCTGGTCAGCAAGCTAATGCTTTCATCTGAGAAAGTCTTTAACGATATCTGAACTAATTATCAGGACTAATTTCTGAAGTGTGTTTTGCTAGTCAGGAAGGAGGATGGCATGGTATATCCCAGTCTTATTAGATCTCAGAAGCTAGCAGCATCAGTACTTGGAAAGGAGACCACCAAGGAGGACTCTGCAGAAGAAGGCAATGTCAGAGCACCTCTGCTACTCACGTGCCCTGAAAGCCTCTTGCTGGGGTCACTACAAGTTTGCTGCTATTGACAGCACTTTATACACACATATTTTTTCTGGCCTATAGGATAGTATAGGGATAGGATGACAAGTAGGAATAGGCACTGACTGGTCCATGGACTTAATTTTGTCATGGACTGAGTGCTGGTTTTTGCTCCTAGTTCATGCATTCACAGTTTTGATAGACCACCCACAGACCACAATTTTTTTAGATGGTCTGTTAGGTCCATTGGGGTGGTCCAAGGGCCAGACTTGCTGGTGCCCAGGGAAACTTTTGAAGCTGTGCTACTGCTGTGGTGTGCTATGAGTAAACTCAGGAAGCATTTTAAATGTCTTCTGAGCCCACTTCCAGGTTGTGGTGCCACTGTGATGCGACGCCAGTGAACCCAGGAGATGCAACCCAGAAGTAGGCTCTGAAGACAAACACTTTCTGAGCCAACTTCTGGGTCTCACCCATCACGGGCCTCATGAAACGCGAACTAGTTTGTAAGCCAGGAAAATCTGTGGGAAGTTCATGATTTGGGAAATCCACAAACTACGGATCTCCATAGACCTCCATTTTCCAATCCATGCCCATCCCCATGGCTAGAGATGCCAGCTCTGGGTTAGGAAAGACCTGAAGATTTTTGAGTGGAGCCATAGGAAGGTGAGGTTTGGGGAGAGGGGACTTCAATGAGGTGTAACCAGGACTTTTTCTGTAGAAAAAGCCAGTGGGAACTCATTTGCATATTAGACCACATCCCTGATACCAAGCCGGCCAGAACCGCGTTCCTGCGCCTTCCTGTTCAAAAAAAGCCCTGGGTGTAATGCCACTTTCCAAAGCAACCATTGTTTTCCAGGTGAGTTGATCTGTGTCTCTTGGAGACCTCTAGCTGCTGGCTGGAGATTTGCAAATCTAAGGGTGCCCCTGTGGAATCTCTTGTATGCAGAAACGGTGTCCCCACTCCTGCAAGGGAGGAGTTGTCTGCAGTTTCCATCAGTCCCCACTCCTCAGTATAGCCTCCCCCCCAATAAATTTGAGGCTGCTTTTGAGGGGGCCCCAATCCTCACTAGTAGATTTTGGGGAGATGCTGTTCTTTTTTAATCTTTATGTTTTTGTTTAATTCGATTTATACCCCGCCATCCCCACCGAGGCGGGCTCACATCATATCATCGCATACTATGATTGCAGTCATAAAATCATTAAAACAGTACAAGTTAAAACAATCTACAGTTGGTGCTAACAAATCAGATGTTACTCATATTCTCACGATGACAGTTGTTCCAGAATTCTCCTACAGTCGACTGAAGGCTTGCCGGAAAAGAGCCGTCTTACAAGCTTTGTGGAACTGAGCGAGGTCCCACAAGGCCCTAACCTCTTCCGGCAATTGATTTCACCAGGAGAGGGCTGCCACTAAAAAGGCCCGATCCCTGGTGGTCAACAGTCTCGCCTCTTTCAGCCCAGGGATTACTAGGAGATGTTGAGATTCAGATCTTAGTATTCTCTGGGGAACATGTGGGGACAGACGGTCCCTCAGGTAAACAGGTCCTTGGTCATATAGGGCTTTAAAGGTAATAACCAGCACCTTGTAACGAATCCGGTACACTATTGGTAGCCAGTGCAGTTCCTGCAACGCTGGCTGTATGTGCTTCCACTCGGAGCTGTACTTTAATCCAGCTGTACTTTATATGATTTTATTGTGTGTTAAATGCTGGTATTAGTATTTTGAATGCTCCCGGGGAGAGATAAATTCATTAGTTGTATGTTATTCTTGGCTCTCAGTTGGATAGCTCAGGCTAGCCTGACCTCATCAAAATTCAGAAGCCAAGCAAGTTCAGCCCTGGTTGGAATTTGGATGGGAGACCTCCCAGGAATACCAGGGTAGTGACGCAGAAGAAGGTGATGACAAGCTAGCTCTGAACAACTCTTGCCTTGAAAACCTACAGGATCACTATCGATCAACCACAGACCTCGGATTCAGCAGGAGCTCACAGGAGCACAGCTCCTGAACCTTTCTCAGGGTTCCCCCTCCTCCTACCCACCTTGTCTATTGAATAGTAGGTGCAGCTGTACAACAATCCCTAGATGAGCTCCGCCATCTATTTTTCTACATAGAGACCTCTGATCAACTGTGACTTGACACACACACAAAATATTCTTGGGCCCTGCCCTCCCTTCAAGAAGTTCAGGGCCTCCCCCCCCCCCTTCCCCCCTTACAACAGCCCTGTGAAGCCAACTAGCTTTGGTGGTCAAAGGACATCCATTGAGCATAACAGGGATTAGAACTCAGACCCAGGATTTAATCAGTCCCAGCACATTGGTCTTCCATGAATGCCACAAAGGAGTTAAACATGAGAGTGATGGCCTGTAACTGTCTTAACCCTGTTCCAATTAGACATGCAGGGTTGTTGGGGGTTTTTTTTTTAAGTGTTTGCCAGTTTGGTGTAGTGGTTAAGTGTACAGACTCTTATCTGGGAGAACCGGGTTTGATTCCCCACTCCTCCACTTGCACCTGCTGGAATGGCCTTGGGTCAGCCATAGCCCTGGCAGAGGTTGTCCTTGAAAGGGCAACTGCTGTGAGAGCCCTCTCCAGCCCCACCCACCTCACAGGGTGTCTGTTGTGGGGGAGGAAGGTAAAGGAGATTGTGAGCCGCTCTGAGACTCTTCGGAGTGGAGGGCGGGATATAAATCCAATTTCTTCTTCTTCTTCTTCTTCTTCTTCTTCTTCTTCTTCTTCTTCTTCTTCTTCTTCTTCTTCTTCTTCTTCTTCTTCTTCTTCTTCTTCTTCTGTTTATATCCCACTCTCTCCGCTGAAGCAAGCCTCACGTGGCTTACATTTCATAAAAAGTCATATAAAAACCAGTATCGACATAAACCTCAATCATAAAAATATTAAAAAATACAGAATAAATAAAAACATAAACAGTGCTGCATAAACAGTATTTCAATCTCAGAAAGGAGCATGTTACCGTTAAATCAGGAATGATCTGGAAATTGTCTTGCCTCTTCTTTTCTGTCCCTTGCTCCTTTGAAGAATCTCTCCCCTCCTCCCCACACTGACTCTTTGCATTGTTCTCTATGAACTATAATACTCGGGGATTAAAGAAGATGTTATAAATTGAAACAGTCATCGTAACGCTTCGTAAAAATATGAGAGCCACGACATCTTTTTACCGGGGCTGACGTGTTGGATTGAACCAGCAAGGAAATCTGTCTATTACGGAGACAGATGGGGGAGCTCTGGGACTCTCCCTGGAAGGATGCAGTCGCTCTTGCTGATGCTCTCCCTGCATCCTGACACTAGCTCCGCTCTGAAAAAAGCAAGAGTTTGCATGCCTGAAATAAATTGTTTTGATTAGAACCTTTAGGAGAGAAAGTCATAAGGTACGGCTTTATTGACTACTTGCCAAACAACAGAGCCCTCTGTTCGGTGAGCTTGTTTTGTGTTTGTAAGTCAGAGCTACCGACTGGGCTCCAATTTTTCTAAGGTTACGGGTTTACCGCGGCAGCACATTATCGTTTTCCCCGGAATTTATTATACCCATTGCCCATTCAGAGAGGAAACGTAGTCCGGATTTTAAGTGTGGGTTATCAAAAAAAGAAAATATTTAAAGCCACAGTGACATTTTCCTGTAATTCATGTGCTCCGAGAGACAGAAGCTTAGTTCTTCTGTGTATCTCTCCCCCTCCCCTCAAATAAAGACACTGGATGAGATGGCAAAAGAAGATTGCTAATATCTCCCGTTATCTGCCAAAAGTCTTCCTCTTTTGCAAGTTTTATGGGGGTTTTTTTCATTATAGCATGGTATGAGGTTAGGGTTTCCAACTCCAGGGTAGAAAGTATCTGGAAATTTTGAGGGAAGATTCTGAGGAGAATGGGGTTTGGGGCGGGACTTCAATGGGATATAATACCATAGAGTCCAAAAGCAGTCAGTTTTTCCAGGGAACTGATCTCTGTCACTTAGAGACCAGTTGTAATCCCAAGAGATCTCCAGTCACCACCTGGATGTTTGGCAACAAAAGTGAGGTCCACAGAAGGGGAAAGAAGAAGAAAAAGGCAAAGCCACTGTGCATAGATGTTCAAACAATCTTGCAAAAAAAAAATCAAAATGCTTAATGCATTGTGGTTAATGTAATGCTTAATGGTCTTGTGAATTTAGGGGGAGGTCTTTGTGAGTTTCCTGCATTGTGCAGGGGGTTGGACTAGATGACCCTGGTGGTCCCAACTCTATGATTCTATGATTCTAATGCACTCACAATGCCACGCTAATATACAGTACAAAAGTCCAATGTAAGTCACAAGCAAGCAGGGAAACGGTGCAGCGCCGTACGAGCAGTCCAAGCTGGAAGTCCAGCAGTAAACTTCAAAATAGTGATGCGATCACTGATTTCTTTTCTAAGAGGACATCTTCTGCTCCAGTTGCTGACTAGAATCCTGTATGGACTGAAGTCCGACAAGTATACAAGAAGCCACTAAATGAGCATCTCCAGATATTTGGACCTCATTTTCGCAAAAAGTGTTGTCTAAGTTTCAACTTGCAATATCTCTTCAAAATCCAGTGCTTCTAACTGTGTATTCCCTCCAATAAACTGGACTTTGGTCTGTAGTGGTTGTAGCCAGCAGCAGCTGGAATGAAAGATGCCCTCCTACAAAAGGAACCGGTGATTGCATCACTGTTTTGAACTTTACCAGCTGGACTTTCAGTTTGGACTGCCCATGCTGTGACACACCGTTCCCATTTTTGCTTGTGATTTATATTGAACTTTTGTACTGTGTATCAGTGGGGCATTGTGAGTGCATTAAGTGTTGTGAATTTTTTCCATGATGGTTTGGACATTTATAGCCAGTGGGAACCCTATATGAGGCCTAATTTGTTGTTAACATAATAACGTAAGAGAAGCCATGTTGGATCAGGCCAATGGCCCATCCAGTCCAACACTCTGTGCCACAGAAGAACATAAGAGAAGCCATGTTGGGTCAAGCCAATGGCCCATCCAGTCCAACACTCTGTGTCATATAAGAGAAGCCATGTTGGGTCAGGCCAGTGGCCCATCCAGTCCAACATTCTGTGTCACATAAGAACATAAGAGAAGCCATGTTGGGTCAGGCCAATGGCCCATCCAGTCCAACACTCTGTGTCACAGAAGAACATAAGAGAAGCCATGTTGGGTCAGGCCAATGGCCCATCCAGTCCAACACTCTGTGTCACAGAAGAACATAAGAGAAGCCATGTTGGATCAGGCCAATGGCCCATCCAGTCCAACACTCTGTGTCACACAGTGGCCAAAAAAACCAAGTACCATCAGGAGGTCCACCAGTGGGGCCAGGACACTAGAAGCCCTCCCATTGTGCTGTGTTGTTGTTGTTGTTCCTTTATTTTTACAGCCTTCTCAACTTTGTGGCGTAGCAAAAGCCTTGGGACATGCATTCCTTACCTTGAGGAGCTTACAAGTTTGAATGCTGATAGACAAGAAGATAAGCTGGGGAGGAGATGAATAAAGAGGGGAAAGCAGTGGGAGAAGATACCCAAATACCATCCCCATTCAAAAGTATAAATTTACATAAAGCCAACGTTAAAAGCCACAACACTCAGAAACCTGTGGAACATTTTAATTTCCAAGGTCATTCTGTTGCTGACCCAAGACTGGCAGTCTTCAAAGAAACAGGATAAACGTTTACATTTATTGTATGGCAGAGTTGCACAAAGGAAACATTGCTGCTGTTGTTCAGTCGCACAGTCGAGTCCGACTCTTTGTGACCCCATAGACAAAGTCACGGCAGGCCCTCCTGTCTTCCACCATCCTCTGAAATCTGCTCAAATTCGTGTTAGTTACATCAGAAACGCTGTCCAGCCATCTCATCTTTTGCCGTCCCCTTCTTCTTTTGCCTTCTGCCTTTCCCAGCATCAGGGTCTTCTCCAGCGAGTGCTCCCTTCTCATTTGGTGGCCAGAGTAGTTGAGCTTCAGCTTCAACATCTGACCTTCCAGGGAACAGTCTGGGTTGATTTCCCTTAGGACTGACTGACTGGATCTTCTTGCAGTCAAAGGGACTCTCGAGATTCTTCTCCAGCACCACAGCTCAAAAGTATCTATTCTTCTGCACTCATCTTTTGCCGTCCCCTTCTACTTTTGCCCTCTGTCTTTCCCAGCATCAAGGTCTTCTCCAGGGAGTGCTCCCTTCTCATTGGGTGGCCAAAGTCTTTGAGCTTCAGCTTCAGCATCTGACCTTCCAGGGAACAGTCAGGGTTGATTTCCCTTAGAATTGACTGAGTGGATCTTCTTGCAGTCCAAGGGATTCTCAAGATTCTTCTCCAGCACCACCAAAGGAAACATATAATAATATAAAATACGTAACCAAGTAGATACAACAGGTATGCAGACAGATGGGGCAGTCCCCCTAAATACTAAAATCTAACTTTCCAATCCACTGAATGGCAGCTAGGGAGAGCACAAAGAGTTCTGTCACATCACCCTGGAAAGCATGAAGTTCACATTCCTATGACAGATGGAAAAGAGTGTGGTGGGCCGCACCACGGTCGCATTTGGGAGCTGGCATTTTGCCCCATTTAAACGACAGGACTGCACAACTGCTAAAGCCTGTTCGTGTGCAGACTTATCTGAGAGAACCGGGTTTGATTCCCCCACTCCTCCACTTGCAGCTGCTGGAGTGGCCTTGGGTCAGGCATAGCTATCCCAGGAGTTGTCATTGAAAGGACAGCTGCTGTGAGAGCCCTCTCAGCCCCACCTACCTTACAGGGTGTCTGTTGTGGAGGGAGAAGATATAGGAGATTGTAAACCACTCTGAGTCTCTGATTCAGAGAGAATGGTAGGGTATAGGTCTTCTCCTCCTCCTCTTCCTTCTTTTCTTCTTCTTCTTTTCCTTCTTCTTCTTGAATCAACAACTCTGTTTTCAATTATCTTTCTATATTCATGAGGAAGAGCAGCAAGTTTGCTGACCATGGGGGCTGTTGAGCCACACGGAAGCACCGTATTCTGCAGCATTATACATGGACTCCAAAGCTGAGCATCTAAGTTTTTGTAACAGTGTCAGCTCAAGTTGTATCACATAATTTCTGGAGAACATTTTTTCACGAATGAGTTTTTGCTACTACATTGTCAAGATGGTGTTTATAGCTTAAGGTCCTATCCAGGGTAATGTCAAGATACTTAGGTGTATGGTTGTGCATAAGTTGAGTGCCATTAAGGCAGACATTCAGTTGATGGTTAGCAAGACTGTTATTGAGATGGAAACAGGAACATTCCCCCCATCCCTTACCAGCCAGTTGACTAGTGGTGGGGTAAAAGATAAAGATAGTCCCCTGTGCAAGCACCAGTCATTTCCAACTCTGGGGTGATATTGCATCACGATGTTTTCACGGCAGACTTTGTTACGGGGTGGTTTGCCATTGCCTTCCCCAGTCATCTACATTTCCCCCCCAGCAAGCTGGATACTCATTTTACCGACCTCGGAAGGATGGAAGGCTGAGTCAACCTCGAGCCGGCTACCTGAACCCAGCTTCTGCCAGGTTCGAACTCAGGTCGTGAGCAGAGAGTTTCGGACTGCAGCACTGCAGCTTTACCATTCTGTGCCACGGTGGGGAAGAACTTGCAAAACTGGGAGATCCCCCACCTGGACCTGGCAAGCCTAGTGGATTTTTGTACTAGGTATAGACGCAACACTGGGATCCTTCTTACTTTTTGAGAACTAAGGGGATTGTTGGTGCTGTTTGAAAAAGCCACTGTTGTAAATGCATGTCCAAGCAGAGCTACATATTTCTTAAGCGATATGCTGTTGCTGGCTCATGTCCTTCCTTTGTGCTCAGATTTTCCTTTGCAAGTATGTTTTCCCCAGCACATAAATTGTTTCTGTCATTGTGTAGTAACTAGAAATACTTTGTCTCACATCACACATGAGAAGTGCCTCAATAATGGAGCTAGGATAAGCTGGCAATAGACCATCTGGGGACCCAGGTCTTTCTATAAAGGGTGGGGGGATTGATTTCCTTTGGTTTTTCAGCTAATGAGAATTTAATTTTTTGGGTGGGGGAGGGGAGAGAGTGGAAGCAAATTAAAACAGAGAAACTCTTTTGGGGTTCAGATTTCTTGATAAATCCAGTAGAAGACTACAGATTTATACCCCAGCCAATGACTGGGGCTGATGGGAGTTGTAGGCAAAAACATCTGGAGAGCTACTGTTGGCCACCCCTGTCCTATATCTCCTCCCCCCCCCACAACAGACACCCTGTGAGGTGGGTGGGGCTGAGAAGGCTCTCACAGCAGCGGCACTTTCAAGGACAGCTCCTGCAATAGCTATGGCTGATCCAAGGCTATTCCAGCAGCTGTAAGTGGAGCAGTGGGTAATCAAACCTGGTTCTCCCAGATAAGAGTCTGCGCACTTAACCACTACACCAAACTGGCTGCAGTCTTCTTCTTCTTCTGATTGCTCAAGGAATCTGAACCCCAAATAGAGAGCTATCCATGTATTCCAGTGTATGAATTGCTGACTTTTGTCTTGCTGTTTGCTATTTTCATTTATCTTGTCTTCCTCTTAAATGGACGTTGACTTTAAAACCCAAGACTGAGGTTAAGGGTCAAGGGAGAAGTTTGACAGCAGATCCAGGTGACAATTTGGAGAAGCTGTAATGGCTGACTCCCATCTGCTGCTTCTCTCCTACAATCCCAAGCTCCCATCATTCCCCCCCACCCCCGAGCTCCAAGTCTTGGGTGGGCTGTGGCCAGGAGGAAGCACAGAGAGAAAAGAAGGGTAAGTGAAGGGTTACGAATTCCTCCCCTATCATGGCTTTTCCTCTCCAATTTCTGCTTTCCTATCTGCCCTTTTTAATTGTTCAGTAGAGAATTGGGTTTCTCAGTGGGGTTCTAACTCCGTGTGTAGATGATCCCAGAAATGGTGGCCTCATATAGACAGAATGGGCCTATAGCCTACCGCTCCACTATGATAAGCATGTATCTCTTACCCTTAATGGAATTGTCCCTGCCAGTTGGACATGGTTGAAACAATTGACCATGTATGAGAGCCAGTTTGGTGTAGTGATTAAGTGTGCAGACTCTTATCTGGGAGAACCAGGTTTGATTCCCCACTCCTCCTCTTGCACTTGCTGGAATGGCCTTGAGTCAGCCATAGCTCTCATAGGAGTTGTCCTTGAAAGGGCAGCTGCTGTGAGAGCCCTCTCAGCCCCACGCACCTCACAGGGTGTCTGTTGTGGGGGGAGAAGATATAGGAGATTGTAAGCCGCTCTGAGTCTCTGATTCAGAGAGAAGGGCGGAGTATAAATCTGTGGTGGTCTTCTCCTTCTATTTTTGTATTGGTGTCTATATAAGGACATCTGGTCTCCATCCATACCTCCAATCTTATCAATTGTTCTAGGCAGATCTGATTGATTTTATATTCCTCTCCTCCTTTCAGATTATTCCAGTTTTGTTCACAATTGGGTGAAAAAGCAGGCTGAATCCAGTGCGCAGCATACAAGCACCCATTTATGTGCTACTGGAGTTCTATGAGAATATACTAGCACAAGCTTCACGCTCTATGTTATTTCATGTTACACAATGTGACGGTGAGAGGGTTTCCAAAAGCCATCAGTGGGGAAAAAAACCCCCTAGAATCTGGTGATAAATAATGTATGGTTAAAGAAAACTAATCAGAAGGCCTCAATTCCCATTGTCCCTACTCAGGTGCTCAATTACTTCCTCTGAGAAGCTGAGAGACCAATAACCCAATGCCTTGGATATAAATGAGTTTTATTATTAAGGAAGATATTAAAACTTACATAAGTATACCAAAGTAGCTCATCTAAATTCTACAAAGATTGTCTAAGAGGGTTCATCGTCTCCTTCTCAGGATTATTTTTTCCCACTTCTTACATTATTCTGACCTTGTTTTAAGGTAGCTCACACTGCTGGCAAAAAGGTAGTATGTAGGGTTGCCAAGTCCAATTCAAGAAATATCAGAGGACTTTGGGGGTGGAGCCAAGAGACTTTGGGGGCAGAGCCAGGAGCAAGGGTGTGACAAGTATAATTGAACTCCAAAGGGAGTTCTGGCCATCACATTTAAAGGGACCATACACCTTTTAAATGCCTTCCTTCCATAGGAAATTATGAAGGCACCTTCTTTTGGGGCTCATAGAATTGGACCCCCTGGTCCAATCCTTTTGAAATTTGGGAGGTATTTTGGGGAGAGGCACTGGATGCTATTCTGCAAATGTGATGCCTCTGCCTCAAAAAACAGGGCCCCCAAAGCCCCACTAGCCGCTTACTTTTAGCTTTGGAACCCGTGCTAAAAGCATTACAATGTATTGTAATGTGTGAGCAATTGCCTTTAGCACAGGTTCCAAAGCTAAAAGAAAAGCGGCCGGTGGGAGGTGCACGAAACACAGAATTGAACCTAGGACCTGTGTAGCCACCACACCTGCCAGACTTCGGTCTGCTACCCTTAGGAGGAATCATATACAAGCTTGGTACTGTCTACGTCTTTCAAGCAAAAGGAGAACTGAGACAGTGGACTGTAAAGTATTACCTTACAAGAGTGGTGTGAAATAACTTTTTGATTTTTCTATGGACATTTAATGAATTTTGGTTTGTGAAGATAATAACATAATTGCATCATTTTGAAAGCAATTGCTCAAGCATTTATTTGTAATATAAAAACGCAGTGGTTTATTTCTAGGGTTTGCCCACCTGGAGATTGGCAACCTTAGTAGTACATCGGCCACTCACCCCTGATGTAGTCAATCCTCCAAGAGTTTACAGGGCTCTTAGTACAGGGCCTACCCTAAGCTCCTGGAGGACTGGCAACATCAGGTGGGTGTGGCCTAATATGCAAAGGAGTTCCTGCAACAACAAAAAGGCCTGGTTCTCTTGGTCTACTCATATCAGTCACTATGAAAATAGTCCTTGAGGTCATGATTCCCCCCCCCTTTTTTTTTTGAGATGGAAAGATTGCATCAGTGAAGCTTTTAACTACAGTCATTTATACCTGTAAGTCTCAGCACAGAGTAAAAAAAAAAGTCTCTGTGTGGGAAGCATCTACTATCTGAAGGCATGTTCTCACATCTTGGCTATGATCAGACGGGCAGTTTTATCCAGTTTGGCCCTGTCCTAATTGAGCAGGGTGTGTTTGTTTTGTTTTTGTACATGAAGAGTTCTGATCAGACTGACTCCCCTAACCTGCCTCAATGTGCTTTCACTCCATCTTGAATGATAAGATGCAGCAGCCAATGGGGCAATGGGCTCCCCCCCCCCCTCATTTGAATTCTGAGCATGCACACAAATGCTAATGGGAAGCAGCTCTTCAGACTCCAGGTAGCATAGCAGCAGCTGATGGCCAATGGGATCTCTGGAAGAGGCTCCTGGGATATGTAGTCCAGTCAGCGTGAGGAAAGTTGTTTCAAACATTCCAGCCAACAGGAGAAAACAGAGAAGCCTCATCTTGTGTCCTGTGTGCTGCAGGTGTTTTTATTTAAAAGCTTGGAGCAAAGCTCAAGTCTCAGGCATTGTCCTCAGACTGCCTCCTTCCCTCCTTCTCTGGAAAAAATTATTTTCAAGCAGTCCCTTTCCCACAACCAATAAACTGTACATTTAAACAGGACCCTGAAAAGCACAGAAAAAAGCTGCAATACACAGGTGTCTTTTTCAGGAAGTGTTTAAGGTGTCTTTGTCAGGAAGTGGAGGACTTCTAGTGTCCTGGCCCCACTGATGGACCTCCTGTTGGCACCTGGGTTTTTTTGGCCACTGTGTGACACAGTGTGTTGAACATATGAAGCTGCCTTATACTGAATCAGACCCTCAGTCCATCAAAGTCAGTATTGCCTACTCAGACTGGCAGCGGCTCTCCAGGGTCTCAAGCTGAGGTTTGTCATGCCTACTTGCCTGGACCTTTTTAGTTGGAGATGCCAGGGACTGAAACTGGGACCTTCTGCTTCCCAAGCAGATGCTCTACCACTGAGCCACCGTCCCTCCAGTGTTGGACTGGATGGGCCATTGGCCTGATCCAACGTGGGTTCTCTCATGTTCGTATGCTCTTAAAAAGAAAACAAGCTCCTGTGTGAGAGAAAGAGAGAGAGAGAGTGACAGGCAAATATGTGGTTATGATCACATTGCTAATAAGTTGGGGGGGGGGGGGAAGACAGATCTTTTCACTCAATCTTTTACAAAACACAGCTACCTTACAAGTGGTCTTGCTAGAATAATCTTAACGGTGGAGGGAAATATAGAATTAATCAGATCTGCCTAGAACATTTGATATGATTGGAGTTATGGATAGAGACCAGATGTCCCTAATATAGAGGGGAATACAATAACACATGGTCAATTGTTTCAACGATGTCCAAGTGGCAGGGACAGTTCCATTGAGGTTAAGGGATACATGCTTATCTTTCTTCCAGAAGAGCTGATGGAAAAGCATTGAAGTGACAGCTCTTCCAAAGCAGCATTCGCACCGGGAAAGCATTCAGACATCCGGAAGTGGTTTGACATGAGGCCAGGACTTTGCAGACAGTAAAAACTGCAGGGTGAAATTGGAAGATCAGGAAAACAGCACAAGGGAACAGGAACCAAAACAATCCATTTTGAAGAAGGGCTTAGGTGGGAACGCAATGACCTACTAATGGGAGGCAGATGTTGCTGTCTTATCATGCACTTTAAATCCAATGGGAAACAGTTAAACCAGTTAAACCAGGGGTATCAAATATGTGGTCTGGGGGTTGAATCAGGCCCCCGGAGGGCTCCTATCAGGTCCCCAAGCAACTGGCTGTCATCTGCTTCCTTCTCCCTATATCTTGCTGCCTTCTGTATAACAGCTTGCTTTGCAAGGCTTGCTCAATTGCACAGGAGCTACAGAGCAAAACCTCTGTTTTCTCCATAGCCTGAGGCTCCTCCCTTGGGGAGAAAGTGTGTGGGGGAAGAGCTTGTTTTCCCAAGCTCTCTCAATCACACAGCAGAGCTACTGAGCCAAGCCTCTTTTCTTTCTATTGGATGAGGCTCCTCCCCCTCTTGGTCTCCTGGGGAAGAAAGGAAAGAGCCACAGCTTCTTTTGCCCAGTTCCCTGGATCCAAGAAAGCACCTTTAAGACTGACAAGTGCTAATATTTTAAACATGTTTTAAGTTTTTATATATATATATATATCTTTAATTGTGTTTGTCTGTGTCCTTTATAAAGTTTCTATCTCTGCTACCTACTCTTAAACAGGTAGACACAAAGCTTGATCCGGCATGGCCCTGCCCAACCTGTTTCCTATGACTCTGTTCCACGAACACCTGGATTATTTCCTAGTGCAGAGGGAATTTGTGTCAGTGGAAGACTCTTTGCACTGAAAGTGGACCCTGGTGCTAGTAGAATGGAATACTAAAATAGTGCAGGCCTCCGATTCAGTGGGAGCTCACAGGAGCATAGCTCCTGAACCTTTCTGAGAGTTCCTCCTCCTCCTTCTTCTGAGACTTCCACCTCCTTGTCCATTGAATAGTATGTGCAACTGCATAACAATCGCTGGATGAGCTCCACCACCTATTTTTCTACGAAAAGACCCCTGGCATAGTGTGTGTGTTATGTGCCACCAAGTTGTTTCTGACTTATGAGCTAATGACCTCCAAAACATTCTACCATCAACAGTTTTGCTCATAGGGTTGCCAGGTCTTTTCTGGCTGCTGGTAGGGGGAAGTTTCTCCTGTGCGCAAAGACATCTCTCAGAAGTGATGTCATTGCACTGGGCATGTCACACAGGGATGCTCCAGCAATTTTGGTAAAAAAACTCTATGGTGCCACAAAGCTTTTACCCAAATTGCTGGAGTGTCCTCCACATGATGTGCCCGGCACGATGACATCACTTCCAGGTGACATCATCATGCTGGGCATGTTGGTTGCAACATAGATCTTTGGAGATGGGGATCCCTCATCAGCCAGCTCTGTGCTGGTGGGTTGGGGGTCCCAAAACTGGGGGAACCCCCACCCCTAGTGGACGACTGGGAACCCTACTTGCTCAAGTCTTGTAAACGGAAGGCCATGGCTTCCTTGATTTAGTCAATCCATCTCACATGGGGTCGTCCTCTTTTCCTACTGCCTTCAACATTCCCTAACATTATTTTCTTTCCCAGTGAGTCTTTTGTTCATGATGCGACCAAATGTAAAATAGTATCTAAATTATATAAAATGATTCCCTTTGACCAATGAACAGGCTATGCCTGAGATCATGAAACTTTCATCAACAAAAGGCTTGCGACACAAAGCAAGTTGGGTAGTTGGGTGAATGAAAAAGTTGGTTGGATCCTACCCACAATTTTTTCCATATAACATCGAATGATTGTTCCTGGCATGGCTGGTGTTCTTCTTTAACGTCCTCATTTACGCGTGAAGAACTGAGAGAGCTGGTGTAGCGTAACGGCTGAGTGTAAGAAGCGTTGAGTGGGAATCTCACTCCTGTTCCAAATTCAATAGGTGGCCTCGCTTCTGTCGGCCCCCATTCCTATGCCTGCAGCTCGGGGGCGAGCTACTTCACAGGGCTGTTGAAAGGATCCCTGAGATAATGCACGAGAAGTGATTTCAGCAATCCACAGTTATAAATGTTAAGTATCATTCTGTAAGCAGATATTTGAACCAAGGCCCACCTTCAGTAACCCTAACTGTTGACCTGAACGTGCTGCATTGTTCGACATCCATTACCAGTTGTCATCTGAGGATGGTAGTGCAATTTTCTTGATAGATGGGGGCCTGTCTACCGATGTCATGCCAATTGACGCAGCAGGGGACGAAATCGACATGGAGCAATTCGCTCGGTAGAAGAGTGAGCACTTTTGAGTCCCCACCAATATTTACACTTCCATCTACCGAGTTTCCATTGCCAGCTAATTCTAATGTTACCCTTTAAGGGTTTATAGGTCTGTAACCCATCATTAGCTTTACGTAAAGGCTTTCATTAACTGGAAACTTCAAGCTTTCTAATAATAGTTTTAAATGACTACGGTTAGCACTCATGCCATTGTAGCAAGCGAACGAAACTGAAGACAATGCTCTGTTGTGAATGGAAGGAACGAATCCTATCATGTTAGGAAGGACGGTGAACTCAACGTGGTGGAGCGGTCAGACGGTCGGACTCGGACTGCTCGTTGGGGGACCTTGGACAGGTTACACAGAGTAAGTAGGGTTACCAGATTGAGGCTAGCGACCAGCGGTGATTGGGTAGGGTTGCCGAGTCCAATTCAAGAAATATCTGGGGACTTTGGGGGTGGAGCCAGGAGACATTGGGGGTGGAGCCGTAAGCAAAGTTGTGACAAGCACAATTGAACTCCAAAGGGAGTTCTGGCCATCACATTTAAAGGAACCGCACACCTTTTAAATGCCTTCCCTCCACTGGAAATAATGAAGGATAGGGGCACCTTCTTTTGGGGTTCATAGAACTGGACCCCCTGGTCCAATCCTTTTGAAACTTGGAAAGCATTTTGAGGAGAGTCATCAGATGCTATGCTAAAAATTAGGTGCTTCTACCTCAAAAGACCGCCCCTCCAGAGCCCCAGATACCTCCAGATCAATTCTCCAATATCCCCTATGAGAATCGATCTCTATAGGGAATAGTGAAGTGCCCAGCAGACATTTCCCTCTCCCCCACACCTTTCTGATTACTTTGAAGTGGGGGATTGGCATTACTCATCAGTTGCTGAACTTCCAACTTCTTCTAAGTAACACAGAGCAACCAAAGGTTCAAGTTTACCTTTCCTATGCAAAGGACCTCTGAAAAGAATGTGCAACCAACGGAGGGTCTGAGCTGTTTTTGAAACCACTGGAATCAGCCATGTTCTTCTGCCTACTCCCCCCAACCCCCATTCAGCCCCCTTAAAGACAGAGACACACCATTCATTCAGCCTTGAAGACACAGACACAAGAGGAAGCCTTTCCAAGCGCAGACTGAAGCCTCTGGAGGTGGAAAGGCACATGGTGCTGTGGGGGTGGGGCTTCCCCCCACCAGCCAGCTGACTAAGAGTGGGAAGGAGCCTCGGAATGCAGGATAATCCCTGCTGGGACCTGGGGATTGGCAAGCCTACGACTGGGCTTCTCTGGCAACATATTTGCTTTATACAAAGGTAGAATACAGATGGAAGCAAACAGGCACCCCCAGGAGCTCCTTTGCATATTTGGCCACACCGCTGATGTAGCCAACCCTTCAAGAGCTTACCAAAAAGAGCCTTGTAAGTTCTTGGAGGATTGGCTACACTCAGGGGGTGTGGCTTAATATGCAAAGGAGCTCCTGCTAGTATTCCACCCCTGGGCACCCCTACAGTGCAGAATAAGAACATAAAGAACCTTGGTGGGTCACAGGCAAAAACAATACCATCAACTTATCAAAACAGCAACACGATGCTTACTGTTTAATTAATTAAAATTAACAATAAATCGGGGGCACTGATTAGCCTGGCTTGTACTAATTAAGGATGAGCATGGAACACAAAATATGGTGGTTTACCCGAATCGGTGGTTTGTTTTGTTTCATTTTTTAAAAAAAAAGATTGGAACGAATTGTGGTTCATTGGTTTATTTGGCTTGGGAGGACTAGAAAGCGCCGGCATGCCGCGAATGTGCTTGGCATGATGACATCATCCAGAAGTGACACTATAGCGCCAGCCACATTTGTTGGGGCGACATGCCTGGTGTGATAACATCACTTCTGGATGATGTTATCATGCCAGGCATGTTATAGCACATGAGTATCCTTCGCCAATAATGACACAGACGAACCCCCGCACAAAAAAAGCCGTTTTGCAAGTCATGCATAGAGCAAGCAGGGTTTTTTGTTTTTTTGTTTTGTAGCAGGAACTCCTTTGCATATTAAGCCACACACCCCTGAGGTAGCCAATCCTCCTGGAGCTTACAGTAGACCCAGTACGAAGAGCCCTGCCAGCTCTTGGAGAATTGGCTACATCAGGGGTGTGCGGCCTAATATGCAAAGGAGCTCCTGCTACAAAAATGTGAGTACCTAAATGGATTCAGAATGAACCATGAATCAGCTATTCCAGGCATGAATCTTGATTCGTTCTTTGATTCGTGTCCATCTCTAGAACTGATATAACAGCCTTCCAGGTAGAAGTCAACCACAAAGTGTTAGAGAATTTGCACGCAGCAGAAGACACTGAAGGAAAGGGACAGGCAAATACAGGAATTAGTAGACAAGAGAGACAACTGTATGCAATGGTAGAATATATTTACCAGGACAATATCCAATCTTCAGAGTCGTTGCCAGGCCAAGGTCATACACAGTAATCAGTACACACTTCAGTAGATAACAGTATACACCAGTAAGTATACATAGCACGATCCAAGCACAGTAGCATAGGATCGACACAAGCAGTGTTCGCTGCTACCCCGGACGGTGAGTCTCACAGTACCCACAATCCTTACAGGCAGACAGAGCAAGCTCACTGAGCTTCCCTAAATACACATACCAATCATGCAAGCTCACCAGAGGTTGCATCAGCTCTGCGAGTCAGCACAAAGCCTAATTACAGGTGAGGTCATTCCACCTTACCTCAGTAACAAGTAACAGCTGGGCCATGATGCAGCATGACTCAACATGACATTGCAGAAACAACATTTACTATTACTAAGATGGAGTCAGTCAGCCATTTTAGGACTGAGTTCCAACACAAAGCTGCTAAGAAAGATGAACCCCGTCAGTTAAAAGCCAGGAAACAGAAACAAAAAGACAGCAGGGTGGACAACAGGTATACTTCAAGGGGAAGGCATAGCAAAGGTGAAGTGCCATCACTGAGAAAGCCCTGTCTCAAGTTACCACCTGCCTCACATTGGCAAGAGCATGAGTGGAAGACCTTAAGAATCCCTGTACCCACAATTACGGAGCAGACTAGATAGTCCAGCCTAGCCTGATGTCATCAGACCGTGGAAGCGAAGCAGAGTTGGTGCTGGTAGGTACTTGGATGGGAGACCATCAGGGGAAGGGCTCAGCAGGGCTCTCTTTCTAGCAGGAGTTCCTCTGCATATTAGGCCACAAACCCCTGATGTAGCCAATCCTAGTGGAGCTTACAGTAGGCCCTGTACTAAGAGGATTGGCTATATCAGGGGTGTGTGGCCTCAGGCCTCAGATTCAGTGGGAGCTCACAGGAGCACAGCTCCTGAACCTTTCTGAGAGTTCCACCTCCTCCTGAGGGTTCCACTTCCTTGTCCATGGAATAGTATTGCAGCTGCATAACAATCCCTGGATGAGCTCCACCACCTATTTTTCTACAAAATGACCCCTGTGTGGCCTAATATGCAAAAGAGTCCAGGCAAGAATGGTGTGAAAAACCTTAGCTTGAGAACCTGGAGAGCCATTGCCAGTCTGAGTAGACAATACTGACTTTGATGGACCAAGGGTCTGATACAGTATAAGGCAGCTTCATAAGTTCATATGCTATAGTTTCATATGTTCATATGTTATTAGGCTACACCCCTCCTGACGTAGCCAATCCTCCAAGAGCTTACAGTAAGCCCTGTGCTAAGAGCCCTCTGAGCTCTTGGAGATTGGCCACATCAGGGGGCGTGGCCTAATATGCAGAGGAGCTCGTGCTAGAAAAAGAGCCCTGGACTTCAGTACTGTGCAATGTCATAAAGTTCACCTTCCAAAGCAGACATGGGGGAGGGACGGTGGCTGAGTGGTAGAGTGTCTGCTTGGGAAGCAGAAGGTCCCAGGTTCAATCCCTGGCATCTCCAAAAAAGGGTCCAGGCAAATAGGTGTGAAAAACCTCAGCTTGAGACTCTGGAGAGCCGCTGCCAGTCTGAGAAGACAATACTGACTTTGATGGACCAAAGGTCTGATTCAGTATAAGGCAGCTTCATATGTTCATTTGCACCAGGGAGACTGATCTCTGTTGTCTGGATAACAGTTGTAAGGGTGGGAGATCTCCAGCCCTCACCTAGAGGGTGGCAACCATAGTTACACGTCAGACAGCAGACTTCAGTATCAGACTAAACATGGGCCTTCCAGGACTTAATTTATTTACTCACAGTGTTACTTCTTTTGATAGTCGTTTCAAATGACTTGACTTGAAATGTCAGCCGATCAAATGGGATTCAAAGCAATCATTCTTAATTTTCGTACCCAGCAACGTTAATTTTTATCTCTCTTTCATGGGGATGGGGAAACTCTCCAGCTGACCTACAGCAGTCACAAAATGTTATGATCTGTTCTAATTGTGTTACTACCTGCATGGATCTGCATTGTGGGGCAGAAAATATTTGTGGAATGCAGGACTTTTTTTTTTTTTTTTTGAGCAGGAACGCACAGGAATGCAGTTAATAGCAGAATATGTATATAGTTAGAAGTTAGCTAAAGATATGATAAATGGGAATGGAAAATGGAGACTGAATTGTTAAAGCCAATGGATTAGCAAGGAGATGGTGGGTGTGCCCCCCCCCCCAGACGTCCGACTGTAGAGATTTTTCTGCAGCACCCAGCTTTGGAGGTAACCCTGTCCATCTTTCTTTTGCAGGCACGAGGAAAGGGAAAGGAAAGGTCTCCTGTGCAAGCACCAGTCATTTTCGACTCTGGGGTGACGTTGCTTTCACAACGTTTTCACGGCAGACCTCTTTACGGGGTGGTTTGCCATTGCCTTCCCCACTTTCCCCTCCGCAAGCTGGGTCCTCATTTTACCGACCTCGGAAGGATGGAAGGCTGAGTCAACCTGGAGTCGGCTACCTGAACCAGCTTCCGCTGGGATCGAACTCAGGTCCCAGAGGGCGCAGAGGGCTCCGGCTGCAGTCCTGCAGCTTTGCCACTCTGCGCCGCGGGGCTCTTTTGCAGGGGCGAGAGAAGATAGTTAAAGTTTTAAAAATGAAGTGCGTAAAGAGGTAAGTACGCGAAAGAAGTAGTTTTGGAAACCAAAAGAATATAATTAGGATTAGAACAAGAATAAAGACAAGTGGCACGGGGATCGGGTGAAATCGGGTAAAGAAAGGAAATAAGACAAAGAGGATGGAGTTTATTTACTTGTTGTTGGTATTCGGTTTGATTTGTAGAAGATGATAAACAAAAAAACCGAAATGTATTTATATGAGATGTATAAACATGTTGATATATGTACACATAATGATGATGATGATGATGATGATGATGATGCAGTTCTGGTTGGTTTGCCCAGGGCTCTGGCTCAAAAAAGGTCAGCAGGAGAGCATTAGGAATGCACTCCACCCCCTCTGCCACATCCAACCTCCAATGGGCTTATGAAAAATGTGGAGCTGCCCACAAATGACCCTCCTGGGAGAAGCTGGATCTGCTGCTGCTTGCTCCACTGCGCATGGTTCTCTCTCTCTCTCCAGCCATATTATTTTTTTTTGGGGGGGGGGATTGCGAAACAAGGTCTCTCATTGCACTGTGTGAGAACGCAGACCCATGAAATGCAGCTGAAGGCGCTGCAGGGGGATCTGAGGGATGCTAATTTAATTAACAATGCATAAACAAAAGGAGAGGGGGGCCGGGGGGCTAAGAGAGAGGAGGATTTGGGAAGCGGCACCGCCCCCACAACCCCTACCTAGTTATGGTCTTGAAGCCCCCCAAATGTTTAGACCACCAGTATGGTGCAGTGGTTAAGAATGTCAGACTTTAGTTTGGAGAACCCCATTCCTTTAGAGAACCCCACTCATTTACATGGAGCCTGCTGGGTGACCTTGGACCGGTCACCGTTCCCTCAGAACTCTCTCAGCCCCACCTACCTCACGAGGTGCCTCTTGTGGGGACAGGAAGGGAAGGCAATTGTCAACCACTTTGAGACTCCTCAAGGTAGAAAAAAGCATGGCGTAAAAAAGCAGTTCTTCTCCTATTCTTCTTATTCCCGTATTGAATGATCAGCCGTGGTTCAGTGTACCGTAGTGGTCAGAGCATCAGACTAGGATTTTGGAGGGGCCACTCACTCTCTCTGAGACTAACACACCTCAGAGTTGTTGCTGTAAGGCCAGTTTTGTTCTTTTTGTTTTTTCTAGCATATTAGGCCATAAGCTTCATTCCTCCTGAAGCTTACAGTAGGCCCTGTACTAAAAGCCCTGTAAAGTCTTGGCAGAATGGCTACATCAGGGGTGTGTGGCCTAATATGGAAAGGAGTTCCTGCTACAAAAAAGCCCTATGTGAGGCAAAAATAGAGGAAGGGAGAATAATATTGTCAAGGGTGGAATTCTAGCAGGAACTCCTTTGCATATTAGGTCACACACCCCTGATGTAACCAATCCTGCTGGAGCTTACAAAAAAGAGCCTTGTAAGCTCTTGGAGGATTGGCTACATCAGGGGGATATGGCCTAATATGCAAAGGAGCTCCTGCTAGAATTCCACCCCTGGATATTGTGAATGGCTTAGAGCAAGGGTGTCGAACTCATTTGTTATGAAGGCCAGAACTAACAAAAATGAGACCTTGTTGGGCCGGGCCATGTTGGGTTGGGCCAAGCCATGTCGAGCTGGAACATGTGTGTACCTATTAAAGATTAGGTAGCAGAGTTATAAAATTTTATAAAGAACACAGCCAAACACAAATATTTTTTTAAAAAACTTAAAACATTCTTAGTACTCATTGGTCTTAAAGATGCTTTCTTTGTTTTTCTTCCATGGGATTCAGGGAACTGGGCAGAGGAAGCTCTAGCTCTTTCCTTCCTTCCCCAGGAGACTGGGGGTTGGGGAGCCTCAGCCAGTAGTAGGAAGAGAGGCTTGGCTCAGTAGCTCTGTTGTGCAATTGAGAGAGCCTGGCAAAGCAAGCTATTCCTCCCCCCCCTTCCTCCCCAAGGGAGGAGCCTCAGTCATTGGGAAAATAGAGGTTTTGCTTTGTAGCTCCGTTGCAATTGAGCAAGCCTTGCTAAGCAAGCTGTGATGCAGAAGGAAGCAAGAGAGAGGAAGAAGGAAGCAGATGACAGCCAGTTGCTTGGGGGCCTGATAGGAGCCCTCCGGGGGCCTGATTCAGCCCCTGAACTGCATGTTTGACACCCCTGGCTTAGAGTCCTTACTGGGGAGAAAGGAAGACTATGTATATATAAAAAAAGCTGAAAGTGGAACCAGGTTCAACAAAATCTCTGTGAAATACAATTCTCAATATTTATTTTAGACTTCTGACATTTCTCAGTGATGTTCTGTCAGATTATCATTGCAGACCTCACTGGGAGCAAGGAAAGGTAAGCATGAACATGCAGCGTTTCCTCCTCTTCCTTTCCTTACCTGCCTAGAGCAAGCCGAGAGCTTGGATTGTCGATAGCAAGAATTTGCCCACTATTCCCTGTTGGGATTTCCATCTGTCACAGGGCCTGACGTATATGCCCTGGAACAAACAGAGTGTGGGAAAGACCTGGATCCGTTTTGTTTGGCTGATATTTCTAGTTGCGTTGTATTTTCTAACATAGAGCACAGTAAATAGGAGGGAACGCAGGCTGACAACCGACCAAGCAGACCAGCGAAGGAAGATAACACTTAACTTACTGAGGAATGTAGTGTTATGTGAGAGGTTGAGGTATTCAGGGCTTTTTTTGAGCAGGAATGCACAGGAACACAGTTCTGGCTGGTTTGGTGTCAGGGGGTGTAGCCCAATATGCAGGGCTTTTTTTGTAGCAGGAACTCCTTTGCATATTAGGCCACCCACCCCTGATGTAGCCAATCCTCCAAGAGCTTACAGGGCTCTTCTTGTGGTTAAAACAATTTTATTCGGTAACATATGTTATGATATGATGATAACGTCTTTTGTCTATCCCATATATTACTTTCTACCCACCCCTCCCCCCGTTACTTGACCCCTGCCAGTGTTATTTACTTAAAATATCAATATCTAAAGGTACCCTTAACTAATAAAAACAAAAATTAATATTCTCCTTTTTTTTCTAAGACTTAATCATTATCAAAAATTGTCCAATGTCCTTTTATTTTCCACTCTTTTTCTACATATCTTCTGAACTTTTTCCACTCCATCTTAAAAACTTCTAAATCATAGTCTCTTAAAATTCTTGTTAATTTGTCCATTTCACTCCATGTCATAACTTTTACAATCCAATCCCATTTCTCTGGTATTTTTTCTTGCTTCTACAACTGTGCATATAATGTCCTAGCAGCTGAAAGCAAGTACCAAATTATAGTTCTAACTTCTTTTGGATATTTTTCCATTTGTAATCCCAACAGAAAAGTCTCTGCAACTTTCTTAAATTCATATCCCAAGATCCTAGAAATTTCTTGTTGAATCATCTGCCAATACTTTTTTGCTCTTTCACAAGTCCACCACATATGGTAGAAAGAACCTTCATATTTCTTACATTTCCAACATCTGTCTGGCATCTTATTATTCATCTTTGCCAATTTCTTAGAAATCATATACCATCTATACATCATTTTAAAACAGTTCTCTTTAATACTATGACACGTCGAAAGCTTCATAGAGTTCTTCCACAAATATTCCCAAGTTTCCATCTGTATTTCTTTATTTACATTAATTGCCCACTTAATCATTTGAGATTTCAGTACTTCATCTTCCATAGACCATTTTAAAAGTAATTTATATAATTTTGAAATTAATTTTTCGTTGTCACCAAGCAGAACTTTTTCCATTTCTGTTTGCTCTTTTCTTATTCCTTCAGTTTTAATGTCATTCTCCACCAAGCTCTTTATTTGTTGCATTTGAAACCAATCATATTTATTATTCAGCTCTTCAACAGTTTTCTATTCTATTTTGCCACTTTGTATTTTTAATAGTTGATTATATGACAACCACTTTTCTTCACCCTTCTCAGCTGTTATTTTTATCACTTTGGCTGGCACTATCCATAACGGTTTTCTCTCATCCCCATATTTCTTATATTTCATCCATGTATTTAGCAAGCTGTTTCTTATATAATGGTGAGAGAAAAAGCTGTCTATCTTTTTTCCCCTATAATACATATAAGCGTGCCAGCCAAATTTATTTCCATGACCTAACAACACTAAGAGTTTTTTGTTTTCAAAGATTTCAGGTTTTCACAGCTGGTAACATCACTAGGGTTTGTAGAAACTTTTGGGCTCAAGTGCCGTGTTCTACTGGAGAAAGTTTTCCTTCCAGACGTTTCGTTCTCAGCTGTGGAGAACATCCTCAGTGGCGTTGCAGCCGGAGCAGGCGCTCTGACCTTGCTCCGGCTGCAACGCCACTGAGGATGTTCTCCGCAGCTGAGAACGAAACGTCTGGAAGGAAAACTTTCTCCAGTAGAACACGGCACTTGAGCCCAAAAGTTTCTACAAACCCTAATGAGTTTTTTGTTTGACATTATCCATTCTTTTATCCATACTAAACTAACTGCTTCATGATATAATTTTAAGTCTGGTAATTGAAATCTGCCTCTCTCTTCTGCATCTGTTAAAATTTTCATTTTAATTCTTGGTTTCTTCCCTGCCCACACAAACTCTGAAATTTTTCTTTGCCATCAAGGCCAACGCCATGCTGGGAATTATTAGGAAGGGAATTGAAAACAAATCAGCCAGTAACATAATGCCCCTGTATAAATCGATGGTGCGGTCTCATTTGGAGTACTGTGTGCAGTTCTGGTCGCCGCACCTCAAAAAGGATATTATAGCATTGGAGAAAGTCCAGAGAAGACAGGTTAAAACGGATAAAAGGAAGTACTTCTTCACCCAAAGGGTGATTAACATGTGGAATTCACTGCCACAGGAGGTGGTGGCGGCCACAAGTATAGCCACCTTCAAGAGGGGTTTAGATAAAAATATGGAGCACAGGTCCATCAGTGGCTATTAGCCACAGTGTGTGTGTATATATAAAAATTTTTGCCACTGTGTGACACAGAGTATTGGACTGGATGGGCCGTTGGCCTGATCCAACATGGCTTCTCTTATGTTCTTATCTATTAAATTGTTTACTGTCTTTCACAGTCGGAATAGTTTGAAACAAATACATTATTCTTAGTAGAATATTCATTTTAATTGTGGCTATTCTACCCAACAGTGACAAATTAAGTTTATTCCACTTTAACATATCTTCATCCATTTTACACCATAGCTTCTCATAATTATTTTTGAACAAATCAATATTCTTCATTGTTACCTCCACACCCAAATATTTTACCTTGGAGGTAACTTCACAGCCTGTTAGTCTCTGCAATTCTTGTTGCTTATTTATTTGCATATTTTTACAAAGAAGTTTTGATTTTTTTTTTTATTAATACAAAGTCCCGCCACCTCCCCATATTCTTGTATTTTGGCTAACAACAAAGGTGTGACTTGTATGGGGTTTTCATTTATAAACATTATATCATCTGCAAATGCTCTGTATTTGTAAGTAAATCCTTTTACTTTTAATCATTCTATTTCTTTATCTTCTTGAATTTGCATCAGTAATTTCAAGAGTCATTATAAACAACAGTGGGGAAAGTGGACAACCTTGTCTTGTACCTTTACTAATTATCATGTCTTTTGTAAGATCAGCATTGATACATAGCCTTGCACGTTGTTCAGTATATATTGCTTTTATCATTCTTATAAAGCTTTCTCCCAGCTCCATTTTCTCCATTACTGCAAACATAAAATCCCAATTTAAATTATCAAATGCTTTCTCTGCATCCACAAAGAATAATGCTACTTCCTTTTCTGGATGTCTTTCATAATATTCTACAATATTTACAACAGTTCTGATATTGTCTCTTATTTGCCTTTAGGGAAGAAACCCCGCTTGATCTTCCTTTACAAAATTTATCAAATATTGTTTAAACCGTTCTGCCAAGATTCTTGTATATATTTTATAGTCATTATTTAATAATGAAATTGGTCTATAATTTTTTACGTTTGTAACATCTCTATCTTCCTTTGGAATCAATGAAATAACAGCTTCCTTCCACGTATTTGGTATTTTCCCTTTTGTTCTTATCATATTCATCAATTTCTGAAGTTTCGGGATTAACTCCTCATTGAGGGTTTTAAAAAATTTAGCTGTATAACCATCTGGCCCAGGTGCTTTTCCATTTTTCATTGCATTAATTACTGCTAAGATTTCTATTTTTTCAATTGGATCGTTCAAAACTTTTTGCATATTTTCTGCTAAGGGTGCTATTTTTCTCTTTTGTAAGTACTCATCCATCTTTTCTTTCCTTATTTTAAGACCTTTAAATAACTTGGCACAATACTTAAAGAATTCTCTTTTTATTCCTTCTTGATCTACCACCTTTCTTCCATCCACCACAATTTTATTAATAATTTTACTTTCTCTCTTTTTCTTCAGTTGCCAGGCCAAATTTTTTCCGGGTTTGTTTGCTCCCTTGAAAGATTTCTGCTGCAATCTTTTCAAATTTCATTCTAGTTCTTTATTTAACAAACGTTTCATTTGCGTTTGTAATATTGTAATCTCCCTTATAATTTTCTTTTTCCTTGGCCTTTTTTCAGTTCCCCTTCTTTTTTCTTCATTTTATTTTGAATGTCCAACATCTGTTTTTCTTTTGCCCTCTTATCTTTGTTATTCAATGTAATCAATATTCCTCTTATTACTGCTTTATAAGCATCCCAGACCATCTGAATTTCTATATCCTCTTTATCATTTATTTGGAAGAAAGTTTTAGTATCATTTTCTAGAGATGTTACTATTTCTTTATTCTGTAGTAAATCTTCATTCAATCTCCATCTTCTCAACTTCTTAGACAATTTTGTAATCCACATTATTGGGTTATGGTCAGCCCCAATTTTAGGTAAAATCTCTATTTTCTTTGTTATAAGGCCTAAGTCTTTAGTGCCCCACAACATGTCAATTCTGGAAAACGTTTTATGTCTTGCTGAAAAAAAAGGAAAATAGTCCCGCACTTCAGGATTAAATTTCCTCCATATATCCTCCAAATTTTCTTGTTTGACCAATTCAAAAAAAGACTTTGGCAATTTTCCTTCCTTATTATTTTTTTTTTACCCCCAGACCTATCCAGTGTGTTCTTAATTGTTCCATTGAAGTCCCCCATTATCAAAACTTGGTCATAAGTCAGTGCATCAAATTGTTATATAATGTCTTTTTAAAAAGCATCCTTTGCACCATTTGGTGCATACAGTCCCAATAACAAAGTGGGGGGGGGGTTGCATTTAATATTATTTCTACCACTACAAATCTTTCATCTTTAAACACTAATTTCGGCTCCAATTCTTGTTTAATATAGAAAATTACTCCGCTTTTATTCTGTTCAGCCAATGAATAAAATTCTAGTCCCAGTTGTTTATTCCATAAAAAAATTGTGATCCTTTTGTTTGATATGCACTTCTTGTAAACAAACCATATTACAATTTTGCTTTTTAATCCAATGAAACATTGCCTTTCTTTTTTGTGGTGAATTTAGTCCATTTACATTTCAAGATAATAATTTGTAATCCATCATGGTGCAAATTCTTTATGTTCTTCATAAAACCTACGCAGTTCCTGTGTGCTTGTAATTGTAATCCTTTTTCCTTGCAGCTCAAAGCTCAGACCTTCAGGTATTATCCATCTATACCTCATTTCATTGTCATATAGCTTTTCTGTCAATTTTTTGTATGCTTTTCTGTCATTTATCACTTGTCATGGCAATTCTTTTATGATTCTTACTCTGCTGCCTCCCACTATCAATGTCTTTTCAAAAATTTTATTCAAGATTTTTTCCCACCATTTCTTTTGTCATATATCTTATAACCACATCTCTTGGTAGATTATTTTTCTTGGCATGTAGTGAGTTCACTCTATACATATAGTCATACATGCTTCTAGTTCCTTCAGGATCTTCCTCCAAAATTCTGCAATTATTCTTATTATATATCGTTTCAAATCAGTCTCTTCATCCTCAGGTACTCCTCTCAGACGTATCTGAGTTTCCATCAATTTGCAGTCATGAATTGCCACCTTTTCTTGCATTTTTAGTAAGGTGGAATCATGTACTTTCCCTCTCTCTTCCACCTCTTGCACTTTCTTTGATGTTACCACAGTCTCATTTCTGAGATCTTTTATATCTTTCCTTAGCTCTTCAATGTCTTTTCTAATTTCTTTTTTAGAAGCAGTTATCATGTCTCTCACCCCTTTCATCATCCTGGCTTCCATTGCTTCTAATTGCTCTTGCATTTTCTCCATTAAGGCAGTCCTTGCATGGGTTAACTTATGCTTTGACAGTTAAAAAAAAACACCAAAAATTTTGACCTCTCCAAATTAAATTTAAACTATCAGGTTTGATAGAGTAAGGCTTGCCCTTTTCAATAAGCCTAATTTTGCCACCCTCAGAGCCTCCTGGGCTCAGCTATTAATTTTTGAAGTTTTTATTTCTTCCAAAATGGCAGTCACTACTTTCTGCTTCCCTTTAAAAAAAATTTCCTTCAAAATGCTTCTAAAATAATTATCAGCAATAATGTCCAATAATATTTACCTTATAATTGTCACCTCTGTCAGCTTCACCAATTTTTAATGTCCTGAACACTTTAAAAACTTTGTTTAATTTTTCACCTCCTAGCAATGGCCGCCGGTGTTTTTCTATGATATTATAGTCCTAGAGTAGGCTAGCTGCTTCAATGATTTCCCTTTTCCATCCGACACTTCCTGCTTTTCTTGCCACCAAATTCCATTTTCACTAGTAAAAAGATCTCGTGATGTTTGACGTATTTCCTGTGTTGACTGTGAGAGCTGCAAATCTGTGACAATGGGGCTTTTTAACCAAAACCACAAGTAGACAAAACAATAAATTCTTTTCCACTTTTTAGCACCGTCCTTTAAATTTTCAAAATTCAAATTTTGCCCCTTCTCCCCTTCTTCTTCCAAGCTTTCTGAATCTCTATTTCCCACCTTCTGATTTTATTTTGTTTAACTTTAAATAGTCCCGTAGTGAAGATAGTCATCAGTACCTTTTTCTGCAGTTATCCAGATCCAACACCAGTCTTGCATAGCTTTAGATGTTTAGCAGTCTCAATGAAGGTTAGGATCCTGTCGAGCTTATGTCAAATAAATGACTCTGGAAACTTCTGCAGATGATGGATATGCAACTCGTCTCTGGAGACCCCTCAAAGCCTCAAAGGAGCCCCCCCCCCCAGGACTCCCTTTTAGCCAATCTCCTCAGAGTTTCCTGTGCATATCTTGGACTGATCTCTGACTGAGAAAAGTAGGCAGTAGGCATTAAATTGCCCTCCACTACCCCGAACAGAAGCCCCAGCCTGCTCCCCTTCTGAGAAGCAATTCAGCTTGGCATTTTCCAACCCCGGAAGTCCCAGCTTACAGGGCTGTTCTTACACGGCCTACTGTAAACTCTTGGAGGATTGGGTACATTCCTTTCCACTTTTTAGCACTGTCCTTTAAATTTACAAAATTCAAATTTTGCCCCTTCTCTCTTAGGTGTGTGGCCTAATATGCAAAAGAGTTTCTGCTACAAAACAAGCCCTGCTAATATGTAAATGAGTTCCTGCTGGGCTTTTTCTATTAAAAAAGCCCTGTGTGAAGCAATGGTGATGTCAAGGTGTGTGGCTTAATAGGCAAATGAGTTCCTGATGGACTTTTTCTACAAAAAAAGCCCAGGAGGTATTCATGTAAACGTTGCTGGGGTATTCATGCTGAGGTATTCATGCCACTGTTGTGAGATGAGAATTCTGCTGATGAAGCTGCTCAATGTAGAGTTGCCAGCCCTTGGCCACTCATGGGTTATGAGATGGTAGAGTTGCCAACTCCAGCTTCGGAAACTCCTGGAGATTTGGGGATGGTGCCTGGAGAGGACAGGGACCTCATTGGTGTATAATGCCACAAAGTCCAAACTTCAAAGTATCCATTTTCTCCAAGGGGAACTGAGCTCTTTTGACTGGAGATCAGTTGTAATTCTGGGAGATCTTCAGCTACCACCTGGAAACTCTGCATTTAGCCATGGTGGCTAAATGGAAGCCCTATGTATCTTGGGATATTAATTGTGAATGGGCAACAAGAAGACACTGGCCTCTTGCCCTGCTTGTAGGCTTTCTGGGGGCGTCTGGTTTCATCTCTGTCAGAACTTAAGAACTTCAAACGGATCCCATACTTGGTTACAAAGTTAGGATTTTATTGAAGAGAACTAAGCACTGGAAAAGGCAAGATAACAGTGATGGCGAGAGCCAGCACCAGCACAATTTTATACACGTAAAGCAAACATCTCGCAAAGCCACAATTCACACCGTTACAGGCACATCTGTCTTCTCACCATCACTATCAGTAGAGAGGATGCCTCCCTACTCCGAAGGCCACGTTGCTTGGCTTCAAAGGGTCCCAGTGTGAGAATGTGCAGAGACATAACATAACTCATTCTACAGCCCCAAATATTTTGGATACCAGTGGGGCAAGGTTAATTACTATTCAAGCACTTTGGTTCAAACAAGGGTTACAACATGGAGTCAGTTTGGTTCAGTAACAAAGCAGCTCTAAGCCACAGTAAGAATACATTACAGCATTGGTCACATTATAGGGAACCAGCAGTAAAGATACAAGTTCTGACATACTGCCCCCCCTAAGCGCCCCCTCCCGCGGGGCCAGCCTTGGGCTTGTGCGGGTACAGTAGGTGAAACTTTTTCAGCAGTTGCGGAGCGGCTACGTTCTGAGATTCGACCCACTCGTCACAGCTCGGGGGGAAGTGTTTCCACCTGATCAAATAATACAGTTTCCCCCTTTTGACTTTGGAGTCCAGGATCTCCTGGACCTCATGGTGACTCTGACCCCTCACTGTCGTCGGAGGGGGCGGTGGGGCCCTGGGATGGAAGGACGTAGCACCAGGGTCTTTCCGAAGCAAGCTGCAATGAAAAACAGGATGGATCTTACTTAGAGATTTGGGCAGTTCGAGTTCCACGGTCACTTTGTTTATTACCCTTTTTATTTTGAAAGGCCCAAGAAACTTCAGTGCGAGTTTGCGACAAGGCTGGGGAAGGGGAAGATTTTTTGTGGACAGGAAAACTGTATCCCCCACTTTCAGGTCCCACTCTTGGGAGTGTTTTTTGTCAAACTGCTTTTTGTAGGCTTTTTTCGCTTCCTCCAGGTTTTCCTGAATACCCTTCCAGCCTTCACGGAGGCCCTCCCACCATTGTTGACAGGATGTGGGTTCGGCCGGGCTGGCGGGGAGGGCGAGAGTGGGAAACGGCTTGCCCTCGTAACCATTGATAATTTGAAAAGGGGAGGTTTTGGTTGAGCTATGGAGGCTATTGTTGTAGCCATATTCTGCAAAGGGGAGGAGGTCCACCCAGTTGGACTGTTGGAAATTAATGAAGCAGCGGAGGTACTGTTCCAGAAGACCATTAACCCTCTCCGTCTGTCCATCCGACTGGGGGTGGTAGGCAGAGCTTAGTCCCTGCTCGATGCCAGCGAGTTTGCAGAACTCCCGCCAGAAGTTGGCAACGAACTGCGTCCCGCGGTCGCTAATGACCTTGTCCGGGAACGAGTGTAGGCGTACAATGTGGGTGAAAAAGAGCTGGGCGAGTTTTTTGGCCGTGGGTAGTTTCTTGCACGGGATGAAGTGGGCTTGCTTTGAAAATGTGTCGACTACGACCAGGATGACTGTTTTGCCCTGTGAAGGTGGGAGTTCGACAATGAAATCCATGGAGACTACCGACCACGGTCGGGTGGCTGTAGGGAGGGGAACTAGGTGGCCCGGGGGTTTACCCCCCCTTCTTTTTGCCATGAGGCAGGTGGGACATGAAAGAACAAACTCCGAAACATCTTTTTTAATTTTTGGCCACCAGAACTGGCGGGTGAGTAAGTTGAGGGTTTTGACATAGCCAAAGTGACCGGCCAGGCGACTTGAGTGGCAGCGCTCCAAGACATCTTTTCTGAGGGGAGTGGGCACATAGATTTTTTCATTGTGCAGCCAGAGCCCGTTTTCGGCCTTAACCAAGTTAGGGGGGCGGTCGGCCTCCTGGTTGTATTCTGAGAGGAATCGAGGCAGCAGATCTGAATCTGGAGGGCTGGTCTGCCTGCCGGAGCGGGTAGTGACCCCCCCCGAGATGGCTGAGGGGGAAATTAATGAGTCCACTACCTCCTCCCGGAGACTGTCGTGTTGTGGCATGCGAGAGAGGGCGTCTGCTAAAAAGTTCTTTGAGCCCGGGATGTGTTTCAGCACAAAGTCAAATTTAGCAAAGAAACCTGCCCATCGGATTTGTTTTGCAGTCATTTTGCGACGCCCGGTGAGGGCTTCAAGGTTTTTATGATCGGTCCAGATTTCGAAGGGCACTCTCGCTCCCTCAAGCCAGGAGCGCCAGGTTTTTAGGGCAAACATGACTGCAAACGCCTCCTTGTCCCAGACCGACCAATTTCTCTGTTCGTTGGAAAATTTCCTTGAGATATAGGCACATGGACGGAGCACCCCATTTTCCCCTCTCTGCATCAATATGGCTCCCACTGCGGCGTCGGAGGCGTCGCATTGGACCACGAAGGGTTTCAGTTCATCGGGATGAGCCAACACGGGTTCTGAGGTGAAGAGGCGTTTCAGTTCAGTGAAAGCTTTTTGGCATTCAGGCGTCCACGTTAGGCGTGCGCCTGGCTTTTTCGCCTCGTCACCCTTCCCTTTGGTTTTGAGGAGTTCCGTGAGGGGGAGCATGACTGTGGCAAACCCCTTAATGAAGTCGCGGTAAAAGTTAGCGAACCCGATAAAACTTTGTAATTGTTTGCGGGTTCGAGGGGGCTCCCAGTCTAGTACCGCTTGGACCTTTGCGGGGTCCATGGCCAATCCCTCCCCCGACACCCGGAAACCCAAATAGTCCAGTTCGGTCTTGTGGAACTCGCATTTTGACAATTTGGCATACAGTTTGTGTTTGCAAAGGGTGCGTAACACTTTTCGGACCAGGGGCACATGAGACTTTAGATCTTGTGAATAGATAATGATGTCATCAAGGTACACCACCACCCCCTTAAACAGGAATTCCCGTAGCACTTCATTGATAAAGTTCATGAATACACCAGGGGCTCCTTGCAGTCCGAAGGGCATGACTAGGTACTCAAACTGTCCCAGGGGGGTGTTGAACGCTGTCTTCCACTCGTCCCCCTCTTTGATGCGGACGCGGAAGTACGCGTCTCGGAGGTCAAGCTTTGTAAATACTTTTCCCTTTGCTACGGTGTTCAACAAATCCTTTATCAACGGGATCGGGTAGGCGTTGGACATGGAAATCCCGTTTATAGCACGAAAATCTGTGCAAAGCCTAAGAGACCCGTCCTTTTTCTTTCGGAAGAGGACGGGGGCGGCATGGGGGGCAGTGGCCGGCCGTATGAAGCCGCGCTTAAGATTCTTGTCCAAAAACTTTCGGAGTTCAGCTTTCTCCGCCCAACCCATGGAGTACAGTTTTGCCTTGGGAAGCTGTTGCCCTGGGATCAGCTCAATGGCACAGTCCGTAGGGCGGTGGGGCGGTAGCTCGTCCGCTTCCTTCTCGCTAAACGCTAATCTTAGATCCTGGTATTCCTTGGGGATTGAGGCGACTTCCTCGAGAGTGAGGCAAGCCCGCATGTTTTGGGGGGGAGCGTGCGGCCCCCATTCGGGGCGCCAGTGGTGATGCTCACACCTCCAATCCGGGAACCGGACGATTTGTTCCTCCCACCTTATGTCTGGTTGGTGGCGGGCGAGCCAAGACGAGCCCACCACCACGTCAAAAGAGCAAGAGGGGGCAATTACGAAAGTCTCAATCCCCCAATGCTCCTCGGTTCCCACCGGGACTGCCTGAGTCTCTAAAGTACATGGTTCCCCTCTCATGGGCCCCCCGTCCATCTGCTGGAACTGCATCGGTTGTGGTAGGGGGGAGGTGGCTAATCCCAACGCCTCAACTAGGCGGGGGGTGATCAGATCCCTGTTACACCCGGAGTCGATCAACGCTCGGGCGTGCATGAATCTCTTTAGGTTAGGGTTGAGGAGGGTAACGGCCATAAATAGCAAACCCCCTGTTGCTCTCACCGTGAGGAGTGCCGGCTGTTGTTGGACCTGCTTTGCGGCACCCATTAAAGCAGGTCGCTGTCGTTTCCCGCCGACTCGGTGTCGTCCGATTCCTCGGTCGATTCTTCCACTGTCGCCAAGTCGGTGGTAAAATCCTCGTCAGTCGCCAAGGAAGTGGCGACAGAGCCCCGGCTGGGCTCCTTCGAGCGGCCGCTCTTTTTCTTTTTCGGCCCCGGGGTAGTTATCTTCACCGTGGGTGGGGTGGAACCCGCTTTCACTGGGCAGTTGGCAGCGAGATGATTTGGGTCTCCGCATTTGAAGCACTTGCGAGCGGGAGACGGGGTGGAGGTCGCCGGGGCCTTCCTCGCTTCGGATTTGGTCGGTGTGAGCTTTGCCCCCTTCTTCGCCAGCTGCTGCCGTCGCATCCCCACATGTTGGAGGTTGGTCTCCACTTCTCCGGCCAGTTGGATCCATCCGACCAACGTGTCGGGCCTCCCTTGACTGTAGCAGCGGTCGAGGATGTTCGGGTTCAGACCATTGATGAACGCGGTATATTTCATGACCTCGTTCCATCCCCTCGCTGCCGCGCAGTACCCCAGGAACTCGGTGGCATACTCGCGAGTGGAGCGGTTGCCTTGCTCTATGCGCTGAAGGGCGGCGACAGCCTTCTCCTCCCGTAGAGGGTCGCCATACTGGCGGAGCATCGCGTGCAGGAACCCCGCCACCGTAGCTAGTTCGGGCTTTCTCCCCATGAAAAGCCCCACGTACCACTTGCGGGCCGCACCTCTCAGTCGGGACGCGATGTGGTACACTCGGCTGGCTTCGGTCGGGTAATCCGCGCCCCAGTGGGTGAAGAACGTGTCGCACTGTATGGTAAAATACTCCACGTCCTCCGGATTCCCATCGAAAGTAATCTTCAGCTCCCTTCCTCGACCCTCGGCCCCCCCCGGGGCTCGCGGCGCCCCCGGCGGCGGCGCTGGGCCCGGTAGAGCCGGCAGGATCGGGGCGGGTGGCGCCGGGGCCCCCGGAGCGGGCAGGGCCGGCAGCGCCGGGGCAGCCGGGGCCAGCGGGGCTGGTGGTGCCGGGGCAGGTGGAGCCGGCGGCGCCGGGGCGGCTGGAGCCGGCGGAGCTGGGGCGGCCGGAGCTGGCGGGGCCGGGGCGGCCGGAGCCTGCGGCGCTGGGGCCGGCGGAGCCGGCGGGGCTACGGGCGGTTGCCCCAGTGGTAGCCCTCCAATCGGGACTCCCAGGACCGCAGTTTGCAAAGTGCGGAGCTGGTCGTAGATCGCGCCCAGGTTCTGCTGCAACTCCTCGGCCATCGTCACGCGGGATCGATGCACGTCGTCGTGGATCTCCCGCACCCAATCGAATAAGTCGTTGCGGAGGGTCCGGATCTGGTCGTCTCCCCCTCGGGGCTCCGGGCCCTCCGCCTGGTCGCCGTCGCCGTCTCCGGCTCCCCCTTCGCCCAACATGCTTCGGTACCGCTGCTCCGCGGCGTCGATTGCTGCCGTGGACTTCCGCGGGCTCCAGGTTCGCGGGGCTGGGAACGCGGCGTAGACCGAGAAAGGCGCCGGGACCTTAATTTTGCGCCGAACCCCCGTCACATTTGGGTCGAGCGGCGGGTCCTCTATTGGGGTGGTGGGCTCTCCGTCGTCTGGCACTTTTGCCGCCATCGGGCCAAGCCTCCAGTACAGATAAGCCACGAACAATGGGATCACTGTTATAATGTCAGAACTTAAGAACTTCAAACGGATCCCATACTTGGTTACAAAGTTAGGATTTTATTGAAGAGAACTAAGCACTGGAAAAGGCAAGATAACAGTGATGGCGAGAGCCAGCACCAGCACAATTTTATACACGTAAAGCAAACATCTCGCAAAGCCACAATTCACACCGTTACAGGCACATCTGTCTTCTCACCATCACTATCAGTAGAGAGGATGCCTCCCTACTCCGAAGGCCACGTTGCTCGGCTTCAAAGGGTCCCAGTGTGAGAATGTGCAGAGACATAACATAACTCATTCTACAGCCCCAAATATTTTGGATACCAGTGGGGCAAGGTTAATTACTATTCAAGCACTTTGGTTCAAACAAGGGTTACAACATGGAGTCAGTTTGGTTCAGTAACAAAGCAGCTCTAAGCCACAGTAAGAATACATTACAGCATTGGTCACATTATAGGGAACCAGCAGTAAAGATACAAGTTCTGACAATCTCTGGAAACAGGTCAATGGACTAGATCAGGAGTATCATACCTGTGGCCCAAGGGCCAGATCAGGTCCTCAAAGGACTCCTATCAGGCCTGCAAGCAACTCACTATCTTCTGCTTCCTTCTCCCTCTCTTGCTTTGCCAGGCTTGCTCAGTCGCACAGGAGCTACAGAGCAAAGCTTCTATTTTCTCCGTTGACCAGCACATGAAGCAACTTATGTACAAAAGCTCACAATGCCCAGCCATTTCATGTTTTTCTCTGGGTCTTAGGCTCAAAGCATTGACCATGAGATTTGTGTAATGAATGGCAATAAATCAAAAGTAGATTTGTAACTTACAGGTACACAGCACAGACATGCAATGATTCAGAGCAAGAGGTATCAGTTATCAGAGACTTAAATAATCAAAATAGTGCAAGAGAGCTAATGTTTTAAGGAAGTTTTAAGGGTTTTTTTTTAAAAAAAATATTTAATTGTTTTTGGCTGTGTCCTTTATAAAGTTTATATCTCTACTACTATGTGAACCTAGGCAGTATAATAAAAAATAGAGACATCACCCTGCCAACAAATGTCCCTACAGACAAATCAATGGTATTCTCAGTAGTAATGTATGGCTGTGAGAACATATGAACATATGAAGCTGCCTTATACTGAATCAGATCTTTGGTCCATCAAAGTCAGTATTGTCTTCTCAGACTGGCAGCGGCTCTCCAGGGTCTCAAGCTGAGGTTTTTCACACCTATTTGCCTGGACCCTTTTTTTGGAGATGCCAGGGATTGAACCTGGGACCTTCTGGTTCCCAAGAAGATGCTCTACCACTGAGCCACCATCCCTCCCCAAACGTTGGACCATAAGGAAGGCCGAACACAGAAGAATAGATGCTTTTGAGCTGTGGTGCTGGAGAAGACTCTTGAGAGTCCCTTGGACTGCAAGAAGATCAAATCAGACAGTCCTAAGGAAAATCAACCCTGACTGTTCCCTGGAAGGTCAGATGGTGAAGCTGAAGCTCAAATACTGTGGCCACCAAATGAGAAGGGAACACTCACTGGAGAAGACCCTGATGCTGGGAAAGACAGAAGGCAAAAGAAGAAGGGGATGGCAAAAGATGAGATGGCTGGACAGAGCTACTGATGTAACTAGCACAAATTTGAGCAGACTTCAGAGGATGATGGAAGACAGGAGGGCCTGGCATGACTTTGCCCATGGGGTCACAAAGAATTGGACTCGACTGTGCGACTGAACAACACAAAAACCTGGAATTACATTTTAGGACACATATGGCTTGTCCCAACAAGGTCTCACTTATGTCAGATCCAGCCCTCATAACAAATGAGTTTGACACCCCTGGACTAGATGGTTCACTGGGCTGATCTGCCAGGGTTCTCACCCATTGCGAGTCAGCTGGCGTTCCACAAATCCTGTTCAAAAATGCACGAGACGTTTTATTGAGTGCTCAGTTTGGGATAAGGATTTCAATATAGCTCCATTAATGACTACAAAACACATCTTTCCTTCCCCGCTCCCGGGATTGGTTATCATCCTTCTGAGCTCTGCGCTGAAATTTGCTATCACACACGCAATTACTTAAATGTCAAGATCAAGTACTTCATCGAGGCTCTTTCTTACAGTATCTGATCAGGTAATTTGTTGTTTTCACCCAATTGCTTCTTAGAGGCAAACATGAAAATTCCCTCGCTTTGCCCAAGGCGTTATTTACAGCCTATCAATACTATACATGTGTACAGACAATTAAGAATGGTAAATAAAATAGAAAGCCTCCACAGAGGTCTGCAAATAGAACCCTTTGTTTATGTGTTTTTGCGCTTAAATTGTGTTAAGAAATTGCTGAAGCCTTAAGAAAACACATCTGCTTTTTTTTTTCCGGTAAAGGAGTAGTTGCCTTGTGCAAGAAGCATTAAGTTGATAAATATTTTAAAATGATTTTTTTTTTTTTTGTAATTCAGTCGTCTTGTGTGCATTAAAACATTTGTTTTACCAAAAAAAGTGTGCTTAGCTCTATCGGCAAGATCATAATTTTATTTAGATATTTATATCCCCTTCCCCCCATGGATCCAAAGGGGCTTACAACATCAATTGCCTCTTTCTCTGCTTTACTTTCTCAACAACCAAGCAGTGAATTCCTAGGGCAGAGGTAGGGTTGCCAAGTCCCTCTGCCACTGTGTCAGCGGACTCCTTTCTCTCGCATTTTGTGCGTGTGGTGCGATAATGTCACCCAGAAGTGGCATCATCACGCTAGGGATGGCGCACAGGGGGACACACTAAGGCTCATGGTAAATCTCTATGGTACCATTCTTAGAGATAAAATTCTATGGTACCATATATAAAACTTTTGTGCCAGGCTTTCACCCAATCGTATGTATATATTCCACCCAATATATATGTGTATATACAAATGCATATATATACATATATAAAAAGGTAAAGGTAGTCCCCTGTGCAAGCACCAGTCATTTCCTACTCTGGGGTGACGTTGCTTTCACGTTTTCATAGCAGACTTTTTATGGGGTGGTTTGTCATTGGCTTCCCCAGTCATCTACACTTTCCCCCCAGCAAGCTGGGTACTCATTTTACCGACCTCAGAGGGATGGAAGGTTGAGTCAACCTGAGCCGGCTATCTGAAACCAGCTTCTGCCAGGATCAAACTCAGGTCGTGAGCAGAGAGTTCAGATTGCAGTACTGCAGCCTTACCACTCTGCGCCACGGGGATCTACATATACATATATACACACATATATGCACATACACATATATAAATAAACACACATATATGCACATACACATATATAAATAAACACACATATATATACATACATATGCATATACAAAAGCATATGTATGTCCAAAGCAGCTGAAAGCAATGCCATCAGGCGTCAAGGTTCTTTGACTTGTGTGGCTAGCCAATTACAGTCACACAGTGAGACAAACCCCAGACAGCAAAAAGACGTAACAAAAGTTTTATTTTAATAAGGAACAACACGCAGCCAAAGGTTCAGCTCAGTTGTTCACTGAGCTCCAGTTGTGTTCAAACTTTTATACTTTTCATCACTCCTTCCCTTTACATTATTAATCTGATGTCATCAAGCATGTGCTCTTGCAAGTTCTTTGTCTCTAACATTCATTAATCTTACATTTGACAAATAAGATCTTCCTGGCTTATTTTCAGCTTCACTGACCTTCTCATCAACAGGTGTGTTGTCAAAATTTCCTCATTAAAAATGAAATGTAACATCTTTCTAGACACTGACCTTCCAGTAAACTCCAATTGGTTACTTTCCAGACATTCCATCTCTCATGAACTTGCAAACTTCAATTAATATTAAAAGCAAAACTTAACTTTATATTGAATAATTTTGCTTCTACGTACATAAAGACACCTGTTTATTAAGCATTCTTACAAAATATATTAAAAAGAATTGATAATACCATATCAGCCATTTCTTAGAAAAATTGTACCTTTATATGGATTTCTCAGCTTTAAAATAACATTTACTGGAAAAAAAATTTCTCGCTTAAATACATATTCTTGTTTATCCTCTAATTGATCAGGAAGACTTTATCTGATTTTTCAAAATATTTAAGTTTATGTCTTGTACAAAATGTAAATAAAACACTTTTCTTCTTAACCACATGAGGACCCTCTTTGTATAGGAATCATTTTTGCTTCTCCTCATTATTCTAATTAATTGTCAGCATTTGATAATTTATTTTTCACCTGGTTCAAAAGTTCTAGAGAGGAATCATAAATCTAAAAACATCTGCTCTATTAGAAGTATCTTCTACTTAGCTGTCTCTTGGATCCCCGTCTAATTGGCTGAAAATACTTTCCAATGACAAAGTTCACCTTTGCTTGTTAAAAATAATAATGCTGATTGCAACAGGTTTTTAATTCTTTGCTATGATCAAGCTGCTTAAACCATGCATTACCTTAGCTTAGGAAAGTGATTCCACATTTGAGTGCTAATAAATCATATTAACTAGCAAAGCCTCTCCTGTTGACTGTTTATTCAGAGACTCCTTAATTGAGTTTCAATTTCTTTTAATTCATGATGCTTAAAACTATTATTTTATAAACTTTCTTAGAATCTAAACCATATGCAACGGATTCCTTAGCTTAATATTAAAATATTATGGGCTATAAGCAACATTTTGGGACTTTAAATTTCAGTTCACCTTTTGAAATGGTGATTAACTTTAAACAAAGAAAGGGCATTTTTCCAAGTTAATTTTCTTTGTTCAGAAACTTAAGCCCTAAATTTCCTGTTAGTTCTCATTTTGACACCTCATTATCGCATTCCACTGTATAGCTTGTGAACAGCTAATTTAGTCTGATGAAACATAGGCAGCCTCTATCTTCGACTCTTGTCAACTGCTTTCTGGAAGCCCAAAGCCTGCTCCAGATTTCCCAAAGATCTATGAAACAACAATCATTTAGGCCTTGGGCTCACTCTGCACAGCCATTTCATCAGGAAAACTGATCTTGCTCATCTGGACAGGTCTGTAGCCAGGATTTTAAAAGTTGGAGGGCATGTTAAAAAGTTGGAGGGAACTTGGCAGCTCCCCTCCCCTGGCCACTGCCACCGTGACTCAGGGTGGCCAAACTTTGCTCCCACTCACCTGTGCCACTGCTAGAGGAGCCACAGGAGTGAAAGCTGAGAGGCCGGGGGTCACCCCCTTCTTCCCCTATGATTAGAATTGCACAGGAGGGTTACCCAGGAGTAGCTGCTGCCCCTCCCACACCATTTAAAGGGCTGCAGATTGGCAGTGGCAGGTGGGAAAGAGGGAAGGTCGGGGAACCCAACAGGAAGTCAGGGGGGAGGGGGCCCCTGTAGCTACAGGTCAGCATCCGGAGATCAATTCTAATACTGGGAAATCTCCAGCTGCCACCTGGAGGTTGGCACCCCTAGGAACAAGCTGTTGCTGTCTTTCACTGTTGACTAATCAAAGCTTTCAGCTCTGATGCAAATTTCTTTGTATTTGTTTCCATGCAATAATACCCCACTCCCGTGTTCCTGGAAGTGTCGTCAGACACAGAAATGATCAGCTAATCCGATCGCCATGGGGATACTAGCAAGATTTATAGTTTCTCTAACTGGATGCATTAAACCTGTGTGCCTTTCATGATTATTTTTATGGCTGTCACGATTGTGATATGTGGAAATTGAACTGGATTGTTTCCTTCCCCGGTTCTGCCCCCAGAACCACAATCGGGCGCATAGTGTACAATCAGTGAGAATTGATGAGCGAAGGGAGGGTGATGGGCCTTCCCGAATTAAGAACCCGGCTGGAAACCTTTCCATGTACTAAGAAAACAGGACAGCCTGCTGGGTCTGAATATCACCCTCTGTAGATTCAAAGCAAGCGGTGCAGCCTTGTGACTGGATGGTTTCCAGATGGGATAGGCACGCTGGCAGTGATCGATGGGAGCTCTTTGGGATAGGAAAACTACATGTGGCATGGTGCAGAGGTTTTCAGACAATTAGCTGGTTCAAGCGATTATTGAAAAGACAGCGACATTGCTAAATGACATCCCGGCACTGCCAGCCTCCTTTCTGCAGCAAATGGTTCTCCTCCGTGCTGTATGCCTTTCTCTCTCTCTCTCTTTTTGTTAAGAGATACTTGACAATACACCTTGTTTGTTAGTGTTAATCTCAAAAGGCAATGGCTCTGATGGAGAAATGCCTGAGTGTTGGAGGGGTTACAGCTAGAAATAGTTGGGTAGTGTCAAAGGCTGTTGGGGAGAGGAGGAGAAGGAAAAGAAGAAGGAGAAGAAGAAAAAGAAAAAGGAGGAGGTGGAAAAGAAGAAGGCGAGGAGGAAGAGGAAAAGAAGGAGGAGGAAAAGGAAAGAGAAAAGGAGAAGGAGGAGGAGGAAAAGAAGAAAGAGAGGAGGAGGAAGAAGAGGAAAAGAAGGAGGAGGAGAAGGAAAAGGAAAGGGAAAAGGAGGAGAAGAAGAACTGGTTTTATAGCCGATCTTTCACTACCTGAAGGAGTCCTGGAATGGCTTACAATCCCTTTCCCTTTCTCTCCCCACAACCAACACTCTGTGAGGGAAGTGGGGTGGAGAGAGCTCTGAGAACTGTGACTGGTTAGCCCAAGGTCATCCAGCTGGTTTCACGTGGAGGACTGGGGAATCAAACCCAGTTTTCCAGATTAGAGTTTGCCACCCTTAGCCACTACATCAACCTGACCCTCTTATATTCTAAACTTTTTAAACACTATTCTAAGCTTTCTATACACTCGTGTCATGTGCTTAGATCAGTGATCTGATAAATAGGTGTGCAGGTTTTGTACGTATGCACAGTTCTCCAACACTTATTTCCTATCATTCCTATAAACTGCAATGCAATTGGCTCTAATTGTGCATTTTTCCCGTTCAAAAATAAAGCACAGCCCCTGTTTAATTGCTCATCAGTCACTGTGTAAAACAGCAGTCCTAGTATTCTTATGTGCTGTTCTCTATTCAGAATCCCGGCTTTACTGCATTCCATAACCCATTCAGAATACTGGGTTTGGGGGTGGGTGGGGGAGTTTTCACCTATAAAAGCAGCCAGTGTGTTCCTTCCCTGATCTGAATGGCTTCAGCTAGCCTGAGCTTGTCACATCTCAGATGCTAGGCACATTTCGTCTGCTTTCTACTTGGACCACCAATGAAGCCCAGAGTTGCCTATGCAAAGGCAGGCAATGGCAAACCAGCTCTGTTAATCTCTTCCCTTGAAAATCCTACAGGGTTGCCGTAAATCAACTGCAGCTTGACAGTGCTTTCCACCAATATCTTCCTCGTTTGGGACACTTACTTGTTTGAGACACTTTCATTCCATCCCAGTGCTGTAGGACCTGCTGGACCTGGACAATAGGCCATGATTGTGAGGCAGAATTTGCCATTTTAGTCTCTACTGTTACTCTGTAATTTTATATATTTTAAATTGGTTTTTAACTTTTATGAAGCAACCCACCTTGAGCCTGTTCTACAGGAAGGGCAGGCGAAACCCTGAGATAGATAGATAGATAGATAGATAGATAGATAGATAGATAGATAGATAGATAGATAGATAGATAGATAGATAGATAGATAGATAGATATGGATGGATGGATGGATGGATGGATGGATGGATGGATGGATGGATGGATGGATGGATGGATGGATAGCAATAGTCATTTTTTGTTCAAGAAGTAGAAGAAGATGACTGCAGATTTATACCCCATCCTTCTCCCTGAATCAGAGACTCAGAGCAGCTTACAATCTCCTATATCTTCTCCCCCCACAACAGACACCCTGTGAGGTGGGTGGGGCTGAGAGGGCTCTTACAGCAGCTACCCTTTCAAGGACAACTCCTGGTGATAGCTATGGCTATTACCCAAGGCCGTTCCAACAGCTGTAAGTGGAGAAGGGGGAGGGAATCAATCCCTGTTCTCCCAGATAAGAGTCCACGCACTTAACCACTACATCAAACTGGCTCTTAGAAAATCAGCTGTGGCATCCTTCATATGCAGATACTGCTGATCATGAAGGGGTAAGTGCTGGTGTGTGTGTGTGTGGGGGGGACTTCTTCATCTGATATTTCCACCAAGCGGTCAGCACAATTTTCACCATGGAAAGGTAATGGTGAGTTGTATGGCATGACCACACTACACAGGGAAAATAATGCTGGGAGGAAGTAGCATTATACAGAACTGTGCACTCAACTAGAACACGCATTGTGTTCAGCATGGGTTCAGTTTTGCATTAGATGTTCAGAGGTGGGGCCACAGCTGAGATGTTGCCTGCATTGCAAGCTAAAGTTCTCCAGTTCAATCCCTGGAATTTCCAGTTAAAGGATAAAGTCAGGCCTTGAATTCAGCAGGAGTGCACAGAAGTGCAGCTCCTGAACCTTTCTGACACCCCACCCCGTCCTCCTCTCCACCTACCTTGTCCATTGAATAGTAGTTGCAGCTGCATAACAATCCCTGGATTAGGAGAGTGGGCAGCCAGCCAGCCACCAGGAGCTTTGCCGGGCCCCCAACAGCCCTCATTAACCCCTGGAGAAGCTCACACCACCCTTTCTCCACTTCTGATGTGTTTTTGAGTGACAGGAGGCTTGCTGGCCTTTAGACTGTGGGGGGGGGGGGCAGCCACAGAAAGCCCCAGGTGAGAGAGGCCTGCTTGGGCTGGCTGAATCTTTTGCCAGCCCACACAGGCCTCGTTGGCTAGGGGCTCTCCTTTCTTGCGTCAGGTTGCTTTTGGCTGGTGGGGAGCGGCATATGAAAACGGGTTATGCTAATGAGCTTCACCACACATTTTTCTACAAAACAACCCCTGGATCAAGTAATAAGTTATGTAAAAGATCGGAAAGCCATTGACGGTCAGAGTAGACAGGATGGGTTGGTGGACCAATTATACGACTCAAAATAGAACAGCTCTATGAACATGATGGTGGCTCAGTGGTAGAGCATCTGCTTGGTAAGCAGAAGGTCCCAGGTTCAATCCCTGGCGTCTCCAAAAAAGGCTCCAGGTAAATAGGTGTGAAAAACCTCAGCTTGAGACCCTGGAGTGCCGCTGCCAGTCTGAGTAGACAAGACTGACTTTGATGGACCGAGGGTCTGATTCAGTATAAGGCAGCTTCATATGTCCATATGTCCAACATGATGATTCCAGAATGTAGATAATATCGAAATTTTTGGCAAATGTTCTAAATAGCTCCTTGTAAACATTTGAAGAGATTCGTGCTCTTGCAGCCTGCAGCGTAGCTGCTAGGCTGCTTGGAGCTGTTTGCCCTCCAGGGCGGGAGAGTTGGTCTGCGCCCTGTTTGGGCGCGCTTTGCTGGGGGCGGGGTTTAGCTGCGTCAACGGCTAGCTCCCCATCCCTTTCCTCAGTCCCTCGGCGATCGGTGGACCGGGAGCGTGCGTGTTCGGGAGGCTCTGGATGATCGGGAGCGTTTTCGGGAGGCTGTTGGTGTTGGCGCATCTTTCCTGGCATCACGGAGAGAGCGAGTTGGGGCTCCTTGTGCTCCTCGCGAGGAGCGGCGGCGGCAGCTTCATTGGAGTGGCGGCGGCAGCTTCATTGTGCAGCGGATCGTCGCTGGCTGGCTGAGTTGTTCTGGGGCCTGGGTGATAGAGGGAGTTGGGCTCCTTGTGCTCCTCGTGAGGAGCGGCGGCAGCTTCATTGTGCAGCTGATCGACGCTGGCTGGCTGAGTAGTTCTGGGGGCTGGGTGCTTAACTGGTTGAGGGCCAATTTGAAGCCTAGCCTGGTGGAGTTGGACGCTGGCTGACTGAGTTGTTCTGGGGGCTGGGTGTTTTACCTGTAGAGGGTTAATCTGAAGCCTAGCCTGTATGTTGCAGGAGCTTGGTAGCCCTGAATTTTAAAGCTGCAGTACTGCAGTTTAGGCTACTCAGAATCTGAGATAGATCCTGGTGGAAGCTTGGGCCAGGTGAGGGGCTTAAGGTGACATTAGTCTTCATTGGAGATAGAGTCAGTTGAAACCCCCACACCACCCTTAGTTATAGTGGAGTAGCATTACACTGTGGTAGCTGGGGCTGTTGCTAGGCTGTTAGGGCGGCCATTTTTGGGTACCTTGAGAAAAGGGCAGAAAGACAGTTGGGCGGCCATTTTGAGGTGCTGGTAGCTGGGGCTGTTGCCAGGCAGTTTGGGCGGCCATTTTAGGTTCTTTGAGAAAGGGGTGGAAAGACAGTTGGGTGGCCATTTTAGGTCCCACTTTTATAAGGCAGGTGGGCAAAATGTCTGGGGGTAAAGGTTCAGGCAAGTCCAAGGGCAAGAAGCCTGCACCCAGACCATCTAAAGCTCCTGCCAGGAGGCCACCTCCTCCGTCATCCTCTTCGGATGAGGAGGGTGAAGGGGTGGTGGATTATAATATTTTGAGTAGGCTGCAGGCCTTAGAGCAGGCGGCGGGTGTTCCTTCCTTAAGTAAGGGGGGCGATGTTAGGCAATCCAAAAAGGCTAGGCAGGCTAATATTCTCACCAGGTTATCCATTCTTGAGGGCAGGTCTGGTGGAGTCGTGCCTGGCAAGGATGCCTGTTCCAGTGGCCCCAATGCAGGTGCGGTGGAGGAGGCGCGGACGTCGGGCATTGGTTTGCCAGTGGTGCCGGCTGGACTTGGAGGTAGGTCCGGTGATGGTTTGCAAGTTGGGTCTGGGCAGGTTTGGCCATGGGGAACATGGGGACCTGCTACAGTAGCCGGGCTTGGCACCTCAGGGACAGGCTTAGGTGTGCCTACTCCTTCTGGGGCTGGGCTGGTGCAGAATTGGGCTTGGCCAGGGGGGCAGGGCATACCTTGTGTGCATCCGGGTACAGGGCAGATGAGCTTGTCTGGTCCCATTTTGGGAGCACCATCTCAGTACGGGATGGTGCCTTTTACAGCCTTGCCTTTTGGGGAGGTTGCTCTGCCACTCGGGGACCATTTGCTTCCTGCCACAAGGGAGAAAATTTTGAAGGGAGAGTATGTGGACATATTTTCCCTTCTTTATCGAGAAATGGAAAAGAAAGACAAGGAGGAATTAAATGAAAAGGAGAAGGAGAAGCTGCGGAAGCGAAAGGTTGACAGAACATGGGCTAATTGGTTGCCTGGGTTCTGCATTTATGCCGGGGTAATTGCCAGGGCGCAGCCGTGGCGGGCGGCATCATTGTTCCAATATTTAGACATTATTTATAAGGGTTATACTGCCTTTAGTGGATCAGCCTGGTTACAGTACAACCAGGAATTTAGAATGAGGGCTGCCCTATATCCGTCCCTCCAGTGGGATCGGATTCACCAGCAGCTTTGGCTGCAGGTTATGTCTCCGGCTAGGCCTAACCTGGGTGACCGATCAGATAGTGGTCACTTAGTAAGTAGGGCGTCCACATCTGCTTCGTCGAGCTCTCCCCGCGGTACAGCGGGGCAGGCGGTTCAACCCCGCTTGCTCTGCTGGGACTTTGGATCCCTGGGGGTGTGTAATAGAAAGGCGTGCCAGTTTAAGCACGCCTGCCCCTTGTGTGGTGGATCCCATGCCTTTGACAGCTGCCCTAAAGCCCGGGGGCGCAGGAATCCAAAGAGGCCTGGCGGGAGCGGAGGAGCTTTTCCAGCCAAGAAAGGGCCCCAGCCCGATAAGGGTGGGACCGCTTAAGCGATGGCTGGCTAAGTATCCTAGGAGGGCTGACGCTTTGTACCTGTTGGAGGGTTTTGAGTTTGGGTTTAGGATCCCTTTTCAGGGGCCTCGAGTTCCGTTTATGTCTAGAATTCTTAAGTCTGTTCAAGGTTTGGAACAGGTTGTTAGAGACAAGATTGCTAAGGAGTTGGCTGAGGGAAGGATCCTTGGTCCTTTTTTACAGCCTCCAGTGACTACTTTGAGGGTCTCGCCTTTAGGTGTGGTGCCCAAAAAGACGCCTGGTGAATTTCGTTTGATTCACCATTTGTCTTTTCCTAGGGGGCAGTCAGTGAATGATGGGATCCCAGAGCATTTATGCTCTGTTAGGTATACCAGCTTCGACCAGGCTATCGCTGTGATGAGGCATTGCGGGGTGGGGGCTGAGTTGGCGAAATGCGATATTAAGTCTGCGTTTTGCCTTTTGCCCGTCCACCCCGATGACTTTGATCTTTTAGGGTTTTCTTTTGAGGGCCAATTTTACATGGATAGAGCATTGCCAATGGGCTGCTCTGTGTCATGTTCCGCTTTCGAGCGTTTTAGCATGTTTTTAGAATGGGCTGTGCGGGAGAAAGTGGGGTTACAGGACGTCGTTCATTATTTGGACGACTACCTGTTTGTGGGGCCCGTAGGGACAGGCATTGCGGCCAGCTGCTGGCCGGTTTTGCTGAGCTCACTGCCGAACTTGGGGTACCCTTAGTGCCGGAAAAAACGGAAGGTCCAACCCAGAGGTTGACCTTCCTGGGGATTGAGATAGACACAATTGATCAGTTGTCTAGGGTGCCTTTGCAGAAAGTGGAGGAGCTGAGGGCTAGGATTAAAGCATTTCTTCTTAGGAAGAAGGTCACTTTGTTGGAATTGCAGCAATTGGTGGGGCACCTCAACTTTGCTTGCAAAGTGGTTGCTCCTGGAAGGGCTTTTCTTAGGAGACTGTGTGATGCTATGGCAGGGTTACGCTTGCCCCAGCATAGAACTAGGGTTACCTGCAGCATGAGGGATGATCTGAGGGTTTGGCAGGAGTTTTTGGAGTCGTTTAACGGGGTCTCCTTTTGGAGGGAGGACTTGATGCTTGAGGCCGAGCTCCAGGTCATGTCTGATGCTGCAGGATCTTTAGGCTTTGGAGTTTATTTTCGCGGACATTGGTGCTCGGATGTTTGGCCTGATTCCTGGACGCAGGTAGGGGTGAACCGAGATCTTATGTTCCTCGAGTTCTTTCCCATCTTAGTTGCGGTTTGGCTGTGGGGGAAGGATATGGCCAATCACACTGTCCATTTTTGGTGTGATAACATGGCAGTAGTCCATGTCATTAATTCCCTTTCATCCAAATCGCAGCGGGTAATGAGGTTGGTGAGGGCCTTCACTCTGCGCTGCTTGCGGCTTAATATATTGTTTTTAGCCAGGCATGTCCCTGGGGTGAGCAATGGGGTGGCTGACGCTCTATCTCGTAAACAGATGGAGAGGTTTTGTCAGCTGGCCCCGGAGGCAGACGGAGAGCCGGTGCCAATGCCCCAGGAGTTATGGCAGATTGGAGAGCCGAAGCCTGCAGAGCGATAGGTCTAGCCATTGCGCCTAGCACTCGGAAGTCTTACGAGTGGGCCGTGCGGCAGTTTGAAGACTTTCGGGCTGAGGTAGGGTATCGCAGGGTTTGGCCCCTCCCGGTGGAGGAATTGCTCCATTACTGTGTGTCGTTACGAGGTAAGGGGTTGGCCGTGCGATCTATTAGGGGGTGCCTGTCTGCATTGGCTTTTGCAAGTAAGGCACTTGGTTATAGGGATGATACAGCAGATTTTCGTCTTCGAAAGATGCTGGAGGGGTGGTCTAGAGAGGCCGGTCCCAGGGTTGATACGCGGAATCCGGTGTCTCCGACGATTCTGCAGGGGTTGAAGAGGGTATGGGGCGTGGTGTGTGCCTCGCCTTTCGAGGCATGTTTATTTCATGCCGCGTCCTTGTTAGCCTTTTTTGGGGCGCTTAGAGTGAGTGAGCTGGTAGCTCAGTTTAGAAACGATGTTTCTGGTAGAGCTTTGCAGTTGAGGGACCTGAGGTTGTTGGGGCCTAAGGCGGTCATTACTGTCCGTCGCTCGAAGACGGATCAGTTGCAGCGGGGTACTGTGCTCGAGCTGGGTAGTTGTTCAGAGCTTGAGTTGTGCCCAGTTAATGCGTTGGCTGCTTATTTGGCAGTGCGGGGGCCCAAGGACGGATTTTTGTTTATACACATGGATGGTAAGCCATTAACGAAACACCAGTTCTGGGCGGTTACGTCCAGGGCGTTGGGTGAGTTAGGGTTATCAGGGGTGCGGTTTGGTACCCACTCCTTTAGAATTGGGGCGGCCTCGACAGCGGCTGCCATGGGGTTTCCTTCCACCTCTATTCAGAGGTTGGGGCGTTGGCGTTCTTCAGCCTATAAGGCATACATACGCCCCTTTTTCGGGCAGTGAGCACGTTGGATTGTGGAATGAGTTGGTCCATTTGTGTTTAATGGTTTTTTCTCTTTTTAGATGCTGCTGTTCCTGGCCAGAGGAGCCGGTGCCGAGTTCTCATCTGCGGCCATAGCTACGTGTTTTGGGCTGCTCTTCAAGCACGGAGGACTGCGGTCGGCTCTCAGCTGGGACTCAGCCAGCATGCGGTTATCGAATGGCAGGGGCGCAGGGGCCTCCAGTGGCCAGGCTTGCTGCCGTTGTTATTCAAGGGTAGAGCGGGTCCTCCTCCACAGGTCTTAATTGTTCACCTGGGAGGTAATGATCTGGGGTTATTGAAGGGTAAGGCCTTGGGGTGGCAAGCCCGGGATGACTTCCAGCGCATCAGGGAGCGATGGCCGGAGACCACGATAGTCTGGTCAGCCATGCTGCCCCGCCAAGTGTGGCGTCATGCTGTGGACCCTGCAGCCTTAGAAAGAGCTAGGTATAAAGCCAATAAAGAAATTAAAAAATTACTTGAGAAGGGTTTGGGCCACTATTTACCCCATCCGGATATTTCGGTGAGATGTCCTGACCTTTACAGAGGGGATGGGGTACATCTCTCGGAAAAGGGTAATGTGCTTTTTCTGAGAGATTTGCAGCAAGGGTTGCGGGTGGCTTTGGGCCTCCCGGTGGGTGATAAGCCCTAAGTAGAGACTTGGCCTTATTAGTGGCAGGTTTTAGGGGTTTAGGACACTATGCGGCTAGGGGAGGACTGTGAAGCATCCCCCCCTTTGGGGGAAATTTGGGGTCTTGCATGATCGGCCTTGGGGTTTGGAGACCCGGGTTGGAGAATGCAGACTGTCCAGGAGGCTCGGCTAGAGGGTGCCTTTCTGCCGAGACGTGCGTCTGGGTTTGGGCCCTCTGGTGCGGGCCTCCCTGCTGGGCCTGCCTGGAGGGAGCTGAGCAGCTCAGCTCCGGAAGGGGGGCTGGGTCCTCGCCCGTTAATGGCAGGGGAGCGGTCGCGGTGACCCCTAGCCCTGGCCAGGCCGCTGGTGGGGTTCCCTTACTGTTCATGTTGTAAGTTAATAAAGTGGCCCAATTTTAATCCAATGCATTGTGTCCGACTCGTTATTCCGACCTTGGTGGGCAAAGGCCAGAGTGCTTTTTGAACTTGCAACTCATGATAAAATGCTCATGATACATAAGACAAAGTAGCAAACTTCAGGTATACACAGGAGTGCTGATACTTTAAGACAGGGGTCCTCAAACTTTTTTAAATAGGGGGCCAGTTCACTGTCCCTCAGACTGTTGGAGGGCCGGACTGCCATTACTGTACAAGGCCGCGGGCCGTCAGTTCTCCGTCTTCTGCATCTCTCTCCCTTCCTCACACCACACACCCCGGCCTGGGAACTCACCTCACCTCGGTATCACCTCACACTCTGTCTCCGCCGCCTCAGCCCAGTGCCGGAAGTGTGTGTTGCTAACGCGAGTTTAGATCGAACATCACTTCCGGTCTGATTTTGCCATAACCCGGCGGGCCGCATAAACGTCCTCAGCGGGCCGCATCTGGCCCGTGGGCCGTAGTTTGAGGACCCCTGCTTTAAGATATACACCCAGGTACTTTTTTGATCTTGGACAAATTTAGTTCAAGGATCTGAAAACTGGCATCTCTGCTTCTGAAAGGTGGAAAATGTTTAAACTAATCATACCATGTGTGATGTACATTGCAAACTGACAGCTCCCCGGGTTTCTTTCAATTGTCTCCTGACAGCAGAATCAATGCCAGACGGCATCAAATGTTTCCTTTTAGTTATGGTAGTGCTTGGGGTGGGGGGAAGAGAGAACCCACACAAGTGACAGCATGGCAACTACCGATGGACAATTAAAAGATGGTTTTTTAAAAAAATAATTAAATGCATGGGAAATTATTTCACAGCTTGGTATATAGTCCTTAGACAAGAGGGTAATGTCATTGTTGAAAGACATTTGGCAGTGGTTCTCAATCCTTCAATGTTGCCTTTAATTTAATTTAACTGCAGGGGGGTAGGAGGGACATAAAAAGTAAAGGTAGTCCTCTGTGCAAGCACCAATCATTGCTGACTCTGGGGTGATTTGCTTTCACAACGTTTTCACGGCAGACTTTTTACAGGGTGGTTTGCCATTGCCTTCCCCAATTATCTACACATTCGCCCCAGCAAGCTGGGTAGTCGTTTTACTGACCTCAAAAGGATGGAAGGCTGAGTCAACCTCGAGCCGGCGACCTGAAGCCAGCTTGCACCGGTATTGAACTCAGGTCGTGAGCAGAGCTTAGGATTGCAGTACTGCAGCTTTACCACTCTGTGCCATGTGGCTCTTTGGAGGGACATAGAAAAGGCTAAAGGTCTCTACACAAGGGGTGGCCAAACTTGCTTAATATAAGAACCACATAGAACAAACATCAGATGTTTGAGAGCCACAAGGAAGGAAGGAAGGAAGGAAGGAAGGAAGGAAGGAAGGAAGGAAGGAAGGAAGGAAGGAAGGAAGGAAGGAAGGAAGGAAGGAAGGAAGGAAGGAAGGAAGGAAGGAAGGAAGGAAGGAAGGAAGATGGGGAGAGAAGGGAGAGGTGGAAAGAAAGCAACTTTAACTTTAAATGCATTTCTCCAAGCCACTGGCTGGCTTGGTTTGGAGAAGTGATTTAAAGAGACAAATGCCTTCTCCAAGCCAGCCAACAGGGTGGTGGGAGCTTCGAAAGCCACACTGTATGTATGAAAAAGCCACATGCGAACCGCAGTTTGACCAGGCTTATCTAGACTGTCATAGAGCTGGACGATCAGAGCTTCGTAGCCACCACCATCTCCTTAGTAGTGCCCAACAAGAGCAGACATGTGACCTAATCTTCTGGAAGAAAGTCAGATCTCCAAAAGTTTTAAATAAATCAATGCAGCAGTATGTTTTTTTCCCCTGGCATCACTCTACACCAGCGGTCCCCAGCCTTTTTGGCACCAGGGACCGGTTTTGTGGAAGACAATTTTTCCAGGGACTGGGTGTGTGTGATTTTGGGATGATATAATTGTGCGCTTTATTTCTATTAGTTTGGCATGGTGGTTAAGTGTGCAGACACTTATCTGAGAGATTCGGGTTTGATTTCCTACTCCTCCACTTGCAGCTGCTAGAATGGGCTTGGGTCAGCCGTAGCTCTCACAGAATTGTCCTTGAAAGGGCAGCTTCAGGGGAGAGCTGTCGCAGCCTCATCCACCTCGCAAAGTGTCTGCTGTGGGCGAGGAAAGTGAAGGAGATTGTGAGCCACTCTGAGACTCTTCGGAGCGGAGGGCAGGATATAAATCCAATGTCTTCTCATTATTATTATTATTATTACTACTACTACTACATTGTAATATATAACTACATTGTAATATATAATGAAATAATTATACAACTCAAGGCCCAATTGCTAATAGGCCACGGACCAGTACCCATCCACAGCTCAGGGTTTGGGGACCCCTGATCTACACCCAAGGCTGGGGTTGCTAATTCCACGTTAAGAACATAAGAGAAGCCATGTTGGATCAGGCCAATGGCCCATCCAGTCCAACACTCTGTGTCACATAAGAACATAAGAGAAGCCATGTTGGATCAGGCCAATGGCCCATCCAGTCCAACACTCTGTGTCACATAAGAACATAAGAGAAGCCATGATGGAACAGGCCAATGGCCCATCCAGTCCAACACTCTGTGTCACATAAGAACATAAGAGAAGCCATGATGGAACAGGCCAATGGCCCATCCAGTCCAACACTCTGTGTCACATAAGAACATAAGAGAAGCCATGTTGGATCAGGCCAATGGCCCATCCAGTCCAACACTCTGTGTCACATAAGAACATAAGAGAAGCCATGTTAGATCAGGCCAATGGCCCATCCAGTCCAACACTCTGTGTCACATAAGAACATAACAGAAGCCATGATGGAACAGGCCAATGGCCCATCCAGTCCAACACTCTGTGTCACATAAGAACATAAGAGAAGCCATGATGGAACAGGCCAATGGCCCATCCAGTCCAAAACTCTGTGTCACATAAGAACATAAGAGAAGCCATGATGGAACAGGCCAATGGCCCATCCAGTCCAACACTCTGTGTCACATAAGAACATAAGAGAAGCCATGATGGAACAGGCCAGTGGCCCATCCAGTCCAACACTCTGTGTCACACAGTGGCCAATATGTGTGTGTGTGTGTACACACACACACACACATATACTGTATATATATACTGTCACTAATAGCCACTGATGGGCCTCTGCTCCATATTTTTATCAATCCCCTCTTGAAGCTGGCTATGCTTGTAGCCGCCAACACCTCCTGTAGCAGTAAATTCCACATGTTAATCACCCTTTGGGTGAAGAAGTACTTCCTTCTATCCATTTTAACCTGACTGCTCAGCAATTTCATTGAATGCCCATGAGTTCTTGTATTGTGAGAAAGGGAGAAAAGGACTTCTTTCTCCATCCATGGGGAGGGACGGTGGCTCAGTGGTAGAGCATCTGCTTGGGAAGCAGAAGGTCCCAGGTTCAATCCCTGGCATCTCCAAAAAAGGGTCCAGGCAAATAGGTGTGAAAAACCTCAGCTTGAGACCCTGGAGAGCTGCTGCCAGTCTGAGAAGACAATACTGACTTTGATGGACCAAGGGTCTGATTCAGTATAAGGCAGCTTCATATGTTCATATGTTCATATGTTCATATGTTCATCCCATGCATAATCTTGTAAACCTCTGTCATGTCACCCCGCAGTCGACGTTTCTCCAAGCTAAAGAGCCCCAAGCATTTTAACCTTTCTTCATAGGGAAAGTGTTCCACACCTTTAATCATTCTAGTTGCCCTTTTCTGGACTTTTCCCGATGCTATAATATCCTTTTTGAGGTGCAGTGACCAGACTTTTGGAGTGGGAAATTCCTGTAGATTTGGGGGTGAAGCCTGGGAAATAACCAAAACATATAAAGCAGACAGATGGAAATCTTCATCATGCCACTGTGGCCACGTAGGAGAAAACCATTTAGAAAGTATGATGGGAGTATCATTCCGTTATGACAATTATAATTCAAGAAGCATTTGAAGGTAGATGCTGAGCTGAACTAATTTGAGTACACCTTCTGATGATGTCAGGGGTGTGTGGCATATGCAAATGAGTGGCGCTAATAAGCTCCGGCACCTCTTTTTCTCTGAAGTGACCCCTGTTAAGAGCACATGGTACCAGGGAGTTAACTAGGCTAGGAACGTGACCATAGGTCTTGCTAGATAGACCCTCTTTCCCATTCCTCTCTCACTTCTCTCTCCATAGGTCCTTGCTAGATAGACCCTCTTTCCCATTCCTCTCTCACTTCTCTCTTCTTCAGTCCATATCTTACTCAGGTCCTAGGCGAGGGCAGCGTCTAGGACAGGGGTGGCCACCCCTTAGGGTGGCCATAATGTCTGAAGGCCAGCCAGGGACACCTTTTTGGGGGGAAGGTAGGGGTGCGCGCGCGCTTCGCGTGCACGCCGCCGGAAACAGGAACTGACGTCACTTCCGGTGACATCATGCCACCGCCGGAAACAGGAAGTGACATCACTTCCCGTGACATCATTTCCCCCCGCGCCACCTGCCAGAAGTAGGAAGTGACATCACTTCCTGTGACATCATTTCCCCCAAATGACATCATTTCCCCCAAATGCCACTGCCGGAAACAGGAAGTGACTTCACAGCACTTCCTGTGATGTCCCCAAAAATCCCCCAAATATCACCGCCGGAAACACCAAGATTATTTATAGAGAGGGAAAGGGGGAAATAAAGTTAAATAAAACTCTTTTTTTACTTTTTTCAAAGTGAGAAGACTAGAGAGAACGGGTTCCACGCTGAGAAGCCAGTCAGATTCCAGTGAGATTCCAGTGAGACTGTGCTGCATAATGCAGCCTATTTATTTTGTCCTGTTTGCTCTGTTGGCTCTATCTGCGCCACCTTCATCACTTTCGGGGTGTGGATCCCCCAGTGGGGTGGTCTCCCGACTCCCTCCGCCGGCCGTTTCTGATAGCCCTGCGCCCCCTCTTTCATTTGATATGTGTCCCGTGCGGGTGCCACCCTCCCGCCGGGAGATGCCGCAAAATGAGCCCCCTTGAGGCTTATAGCGGCAGGGCTCGGGGGAAGTGAGCTAGACTGCTGTTCTTTTGAGGGGTTATAGAATGTTTCGAGCTCGTCCCTGTGGCATCGGTCCCATCAGTGTGGGACCCAGGGGGCCGGCGCAGCGGCACGCCGAAGCAGCCTGTCACTAATAACACAGTTCGAGATGCAGGACAGGAACCCGGAAGTGACCGACAGGCTGCTTCAGCGTGCCGCTGCGCCGGCCCCCTGGGCCCCACAACGATGGGACCGATGCCACAGGGACGCTGGCTCCCTCACTCCCCGCCTTCCCCGCCCGCGCGCACGGCCCGCCGGCTCCCCGCTGGCTATACCGGGACTTCCAATGGTCCCGGTATAGCCAGCCCGGGAGCCGGGAATTGGGGGACAGAACCGGGAAAGTCCCCGGAGACCGGGACGGTCTGGCCACCCTACCACCCCTGCTTAACGTAAGAGCCACATATAATAAATGCCAGATGTCTTAGAGCCATAAGACGTGAATGTCAGATGTCTGAGAGTTGCAAGACATGAACATCAGACGTTTCAGAGCCGCAAGACAGAAAGGAAGAAAGGGAGGGAGGGAGGAACACAAATAGATGGTGTGGAAAAGGTAGAAAGAAAGCAACTTTAACTTTAAATGCATTCACCAAGCTGCCAGCTGGCTTGCCTTGGACAAGTGATTTAAAGAGACCAATGCCTTCATCCAAGCTGGCTGACAGGGCAGTGGGAGCTTCAAGAGCCACACAATGTGTATGAAAGAGCCACATGTGGCTCCTGAACCAAGGTTTGGCCATGCCTGATCTAGGAGGATGGAAAACTGATGTCATGTCAGTTGCCACATGCAAGCAAATCACTCCGCTCTCCCTCTGTGCTCTGTTTTCCCAGCCAGGACAATTAGTATAATTATCTCCTTTCACACCTCGGTTGACAGCAGAGACACTTCCAGTTAAATGGGCCGAGACAGCGATGAACTCAGAAAACAGTTCAAGTGATTCTTCTCCGTTTATAACTGTTCCCCTGTATTTTATTCACCAGTGCCTGCTTAAAGAAAGAAAGGAAGAAAGAAAAAATCTTTCTTCTCTCTCATCTTCGCTTGCGAGTTCTTTCCTTGAAGGGTCATAAAATTAGCGAGAAGGGAGAACAGAGTGTGCAGATTATCCTGTGTGAAGGTTTTGTGTGTGCTGGCTGCCTGTCTTGCACCACAAACACTTACCCCAAAATCCAAAAGTTAAGGTAATTAATTTTAATTACCCCAAACTAACAAAAAAATTTAAAAATAGCAGTAACGGTGGCAAGTCTGCATAAGAACATATGCAGCTCTTTTTGTCTCTGTCTCCATCCCCTTCTCTCTAGCCCGTGGGGCCTAAAATGCTGCTCCAACAGTCTTGGGAAACGTTCCTAGCACACTTGATATTACAATGTTCAGCACCATTACAGTTCTATTTCCCATGGTTCCTGGTACCTAGAACCAGGGGTGGAATTGTAGCAGAAACTCCTTTGCATATTAGGCCACACACATGATGTAGCCAATCCTCCAAGAGCTTACAAGACTTTTTTTTGTAAGCTCTTGGAAGATTGGCTACATCAGAGGGGTGCGGCCTAATTAGGGTTGCCAAGTCCAATTTGAGAAATATCTGGGGACTTTGGGGGTGGAGCCAGGAGATATTGGGGGCAGAGCCAGGAGCAAGGGTGTGACAAGCATAATTGAACTCCAAGGGAGTTAAAGGGACAGCACACCTTTTTAAATGCCTTTTTTTCATTGGAAATAATGGATGAGGGCATCTTCTTTTGGGGCTCATAGAATTGGACCCCCTGTTCCAATCGTTTTGAAACTTGGGATGTATTTTGGGGAGAGGCACTAGATGCTATATTGAAAATTTGGTGCCTCTACCTCAAAAAACAGCCCCCCCTCAGAGCCCCCAATACCCACAGATCAATTCCCTATTATACCCTAAACCTGCCGGAGATCTAGAGCCGTGGTGGCTGTGGGGGTAGGGCCTCCCCCATGGGCCAGCTTGCTGGGGGTGGGGTAAGCCTGTAAAACTGGGAGATCCCCCACTGGGACCTGGGGATTGGGAAGCCTAGGCGTAATATGCAATTCCACCCCTGCCTAGAACCTTGTTAGGAAGGGGGAAAAGACAGAAGGAGAGAGATTCTTCGTGTTTGTTGGCTATTGTTACAGCAGCAATGATCGCAAAAAAAAGTATATGGCTGGACGGGATGGGTGGCAAAAGAAGAAGAAGAAGAAGAAGAAGATATTGGATTTATATCCTGCCCTCCACTCTGAAGAGTCTCAGAGCGGCTCACAATCTCCTTTACCTTCCTCCCCCACAACAGGCACCCTGTGAGGTGGGTGGGGCTGGAGAGGGCTCTCACAGCAGCTGCCCTTTCAAGGACAACCTCTGCCAGAGCTCTGGCTGACCCAAGGCCATGCTAGCAGGTGCAAGTGGAGGAGTGGGGAATCAAACCTGGTTCTCCCAGATAAGAGTCCACACATTAACCACTACACCAAGGACAGATTCAGTAACATTATGGCATTCCCAATGAATTTATTGGAAGCACCACCAGATTCCTGAACAGAATTGTGCTCAGGGAAGAAATGAGCAATTTTCCTATATCTTTCAGGAACAGGGTTCCATTTCTTAAGGCAAACGCTGTAGCCAAGGTGTTTATTCATTTCTCGTAGTCCCCAAGGACATAGCTCTGTTAGTGGGGGCATCTACTACATGACTCTGCATTTCTTGGGTGGTGGTTCTTCCTTTCGTTTTGCAAAACGACGAGGGATTGGTGTAGGCCTTCCTTTTCTGCTGCGCCCTTAGACGTTGCTTGCATTTTGGTATTGTTGGGTTTGGTTTGTAACAGCACTGCTTCCATGGTTGTGTGTTTTCCTGCTATGATTTCATTTCATACTCCATAAGGAGTTCCAGGAGTAGCACGTCTCGTGGCTGGTTTCTGTGCCAGGAAATATCAGGAGCAGTACGCCTTTTAAAATGTTGTTTGTTTGTGAATATGTAGGCTGAAGAAGCAGTTCTGCACGACAAGTCTTAAAAGATACATTGCTGGTTTGTCAAAACCAGGCCTTGAATTCAGCAGGAGCTCACAGGGACACAGCTCCTGAACCTTTCTGAGGGTTCCCCCTCCTCTTCCCCACCTCACAGGAACACAGCTCCTGAACCTTTCTGAGGGTTCCCCCTCCTCTTCCCCACCTCACAGGGACACAGCTCCTGAACCTTTCTGAGGGTTCCCCCTCCTCTTCCCCACCTCACAGGGACACAGCTCCTGAACCTTTCTGAGGGTTCCCCCTCCTCTTCCCCACTTCACAGGAACACAGCTCCTGAACCTTTCTGAGGGTTCCCCCTCCTCTTCCCCACCTCACAGGGACACAGCTCCTGAACCTTTCTGAGGGTTCCCCCTCCTCTTCCCTACCTCACAGGAACACAGCTCCTGAACCTTTCTGAGGGTTCCCCCTCCTCTTCCCCACCTCACAGGGACACAGCTCCTGAACCTTTCTGAGGGTTCCCCCTCCTCTTCCCCACCTCACAGGGACACAGCTCCTGAACCTTTCTGAGGGTTCCCCCTCCTCTTCCCCACTTCACAGGAACACAGCTCCTGAACCTTTCTGAGGGTTCCCCCTCCTCTTCCCCACTTCACAGGAACACAGCTCCTGAACCTTTCTGAGGGTTTCCCCTCCTCTTCCCCACTTCACAGGGACACAGCTCCTGAACCTTTCTGAGGGTTCCCCCTCCTCTTCCCCACCTCACAGGGACACAGCTCCTGAACCTTTCTGAGGGTTCCCCCTCCTCTTCCCCACTTCACAGGGACACAGCTCCTGAACCTTTCTGAGGGTTCCCCCTCCTCTTCCCCACTTCACAGGAACACAGCTCCTGAACCTTTCTGAGGGTTCCCCTCCTCTTCCCCACTTCACAGGGACACAGCTCCTGAACCTTTCTGAGGGTTCCCCCTCCTCTTCCCCACCTCACAGGGACACAGCTCCTGAACCTTTCTGAGGGTTCCCCCTCCTCTTCCCCACTTCACAGGAACACAGCTCCTGAACCTTTCTGAGGGTTCCCCCTCCTCTTCCCCACTTCACAGGAACACAGCTCCTGAACCTTTCTGAGGGTTCCCCCTCCTCTTCCCCACTTCACAGGAACACAGCTCCTGAACCTTTCTGAGGGTTCCCCCTCCTCTTCCCCACTTCACAGGAACACAGCTCCTGAACCTTTCTGAGGGTTCCCCCTCCTCTTCCCCACTTCACAGGAACACAGCTCCTGAACCATTCTGAGGGTTCCCCCTCCTCTTCCCCACCTCACAGGAACACAGCTCCTGAACCTTTCTGAGGGTTCCCCCTCCTCTTCCCCACTTCACAGGGACACAGCTCCTGAACCTTTCTGAGGGTTCCCCCTCCTCTTCCCCACTTCACAGGAACACAGCTCCTGAACCTTTCTGAGGGTTCCCCCTCCTCTTCCCCACCTCACAGGAACACAGCTCCTGAACCTTTCTGAGGGTTCCCCCTCCTCTTCCCCACTTCACAGGGACACAGCTCCTGAACCTTTCTGAGGGTTCCCCCTCCTCTTCCCCACTTCACAGGAACACAGCTCCTGAACCTTTCTGAGGGTTCCCCCTCCTCTTCCCCACCTCACAGGAACACAGCTCCTGAACCTTTCTGAGGGTTCCCCCTCCTCTTCCCCACTTCACAGGGACACAGCTCCTGAACCTTTCTGAGGGTTCCCCCTCCTCTTCCCCACTTCACAGGAACACAGCTCCTGAACCATTCTGAGGGTTCCTCCTCCTCTTCCCCACCTCACAGGAACACAGCTCCTGAACCTTTCTGAGGGTTCCCCCTCCTCTTCCCCACCTCACAGGGACACAGCTCCTGAACCTTTCTGAGGGTTCCCCCTCCTCTTCCCCACCTACTTTGTCTGTTGAATAGTAAGTGCAGCTTAGGGTTGCCAAGTCCAATTCAAGAAATATCTGGGGACATTGGGGGTGGAGCCATAAGCAAAGTTGTGACAAGTACAATTGAACTCCAAAGGAAGTTCTGGCCATCACATTTAAGGGGACCACATACCTTTTTAATGCCTTCCCTACATTAGAAATGATGGATAGGGGCACCTTCTTTTGGGGCTCATAGAATTGGACCCCCTGGTCCAGTCTTTTTTGAAACTTGGAGGGCAGTTTGAAGAGATCCATGAGGTGCTACGCTGAAAATTTGGTACCTCTGCCTCAAAAAACTACCCCTCCAGAGCCCCAGATACTCCGGGATTAATTCTCCATTATACCCTATGGTCCAGAGCCTGAAACAACTGAGCAACTTGTTAACTGAGTGAGATACTTTATAGCCCGTGTATATATCACCCATATCCCCAGTTTAAGTCTTTGTGTTATAATAAATATCTGTGGTTTACGTTAAAGTTCTCTGGTGCCTATAATTTGGGAACACTGTCAAAACTGCTGTGGTCCCCTACGAAGTGAATTATATATCCATCTGAAAACAAATATCCCGAAGAGACTAGAAGAGTGAAATCCATATCATACCCACCCCTTGAGTTCTATAGTCCTGAGGGAAAAGTGTTAAAAGGAAGAATTGAGGAGAAAGAGGGGCTGGGGTAGCCATAAACAGCACATAGAGGCGATCCAGTGGGACTGTGAGGCGGGTGCTGTTATAGGCCCCTACCCTTCTTAGGCCCTACCTTCCAACCAAGACTCCATCCCAAAAGCGCTAAGGATTTCCCAACCCAGAGCTGGCAACCCTATATGTTGCTATCAAATCCAATTGGGCAACCATGCAGTCCTAAGCAGAGTCATGCCTTTCTAAGTCCACTGGGTGTACCTAGAAGGGTGTTCATTTTAGAAGGGTATAACTCTGTTTATGATTGCACTGAAAAGCTTAAGAGACCAAGAGCACAATCCTAATCAGGTCAACTCAGAATCCTACTCAAGTTTACTCAGTGGGGCTTATTCCCAGGAAAATATTCTTAGGGTGGCACTGTGGTGGTACTTTCTTTTGCTTTTTATTGACTTGAAGTCTTGAAATCTATAGTTTATTGTTGGTGTTAAGTTACCTTGCCTGTAGTAGATTCAAGAAGCGCAGAAGAAAGCAAAAGACAAATGAACAGCTTTGTGTGTGTGTGTGTGTGTGTGTGGGCAAATATACTTTTGAGGCCTGGTTAAGGATGTCAGTCCCCAGCTGGGGGGCAGAGGATCCGCTCGTTTGGAGGCCCTTCCTCTGCTTCAGGGTTATCAGAAAACAGTGATGGTGGTAGGGAAATGTCCAACTGGGCACTCCATTGTAACCTATGGAGACCAGCCCCCATAGGGGATAATGGAGAATCAATCCATGGGTATTTAAGGCTGGGGGGGGCTGTTTTTTTGAGATGGAGGTACCAAATTTACAGCATGGTGTCTGGTGCCTCTCCTCAAACCCCCCCCCCCCCAAATTTTCAAAAGGATTGGACTAGGGGTACCCCATCCTCCATTATTACTGGTGGACCTCCTGATGGCACCTGGTTTTGGGGGTTTTTTGGCCACTGTGTGTTGGACTGTATGGGCCATTGGCCTGATCCAACATGGCTTCTCTTATGTTCTTCTGTTCCAACGAAGGGAAGGCATTTAAAAGGATCACAATCCCTTCAAATGTGATGGCCAGAACTCCCTTTGGAGTTCAGTTGCGTTTGTCACAACCTGGCTCCTGGCTCCATCCCCAGTGTCTGGCTCCACCCCCAAAGTCCCCAGATATTTATTGAGTCAGACCTGGCAACCATAGTCCAAGTGGATTGGATCCCAGCATGTCCCCTCCTCCTCCAGCAGTGAAAGGGTAAAGAATAACTCCCAAATCCCTTTCCTGTGTTTTATGGGATCCACATGGGGAAAAACCATGTGGGTCAGGGGTTCGGGTGAGACTGAGTAGAGGGGCTAGTACATAAGAACATAAGAAAAGCCATGTTGAATCAGGCCAATGGCCCATCCAGTCCAACACTCTGTGTCACACAGTGGCCAACCCCACCCCACAGCTGCCATCAGAAGGTCCACCAGTGGGGCCAGGACACTAGAAGCCCTCCCACTGTGCCCCCCCCAGCACCAAGAATGCAGAGCACCACTGCCCCAGACAGAATTATCATGTCACCTCTCAGATGACGTTTCTCCAAGCTAAAGAGCCCCAGCCCACTGATTTCAAAGAATCTTACTCTTGTGTAAGTGTGCATAGAATGGGATCCTGAGAGGGCCATCTGAAGTAGGTCTACTCACCAACAAGTCTCGTTTTGTTCAGTGGGGCTGACATCCAAGGGAAATGCTCTTTTGATTGAAGCCTGAGTCACCTACAGGACCAATTCTGAATATCTTCTGCATACTTTGCAAGCAATTGAGAGTCAGAAAGATAAGACTGAATCAGGGCTGTGTGCTTTCTTTTTTTGTATTATTCATACGTATAAAAATAAAATTTGAATGGCATGAGGGGAAAAAAACGGGGGGTGTTGTTGAATCAAACGCATGTACCAAATGTTAAAAAGGGGGAGGGTCCAGACTTTGAAGTAGATGTATTTATAAGCAACCCCGACTTTTGAATTCAGAATCCTGTGCACTTCGTGAGATTTGTTTTGACCTTTAACAGACTGTGGCGCTGAGGAGACTTGCTTCCTCTGTCTCTTGTGCAGGTGGGGGGAAGGGGAACATGCAGAAATGCAAAAATGAGACTCTCCGATTTGTTTTAGATTTGATATTATATGCTGCATAACTCAAGGGTAAAAATTTTGATTACCAGGCAAGAAGGAATGAATTAAAAAAAAAAAAAAAGGAACAGCCACTCACACAAAAGTTATTTCAATTTAATTGAGCTTGGGAATGCTTTCGGATATATGGCATATTGTGATGGCCCACGCAGTCATGCTATAATGTGATGGCCCCCAATATATATATATGTGTGTGTGTGTGTATATATGTGTGTGTATATATATATATATATATATATATATATATATACATACGTATATATGTGTATGTATATATATATATATATATATATATATATATATATATATATATATATATATATATATATATATATATATATAGCAGACATTTGATTAGATACACACACACACATATATATAGACCTTGGATTCAGCAGGAGCTCTCAGGAGCACAGCCCCTGAACCTTTCTGAGTGTTTCCCCTCTTCCTCCCCACCTACCTTGTCTATTGAATAGGAGGTGTAGCTGCATAACAATCTTTGGATTAGGAGAGCGGGCAGCCAGCCAGCCACCAGAGGCTTTGCCACACACCCAACAGCCCTCATTAACCCTGGAGAAGTCCAAACCACCCTTTCTCCACTTCTTATGTGATTTTGGGTGGCGGGTGGCTTGCTGGCCTTTTGACTGGGGAGGGGTCGCCCAAAAAAGCCCCAGGAAAGCGAGGCCTGCTTGGGCCAGCTGAATCTCTAGTCAATCCAAGCAGGCCTCGCTCGCCATGAGCTCTGCTTTCTTGCATCGGGTTGCTTTTGGCTGGGGGAGTGGCATATGCTAATGAGTTATGCTAATGAGCTCCACCACTTATTTTTTTCTACAAAATGACCCCTGTGTGTGTATTTATATATATACACATACACACATACATATACATACAAGCTTACATCTGTATGTATATATACATGTATGTGTGTGTGTGTATATATACACACACACACACACACACACACACACCGAGTCATGCCAGGCCCTCCTGCCTTCCACCATCCTCCAAAGTCTGTTCAAATTCATGTTGGTTACATCAGTAACGCTGTCCAGCCATCTCATCTGTTGCCGTCCCCTTCTTCTTTTCCCTTCTGTCTTTTTCAGCATCAGAATCTTCTCCAGGGAGTGCTCCCTTCTCATTTGGTGGCCAGAGTATTTGAGCTTCAGCTTCTACATCTGACCTTCCAAGGAACAGTCAGGGTTGATTTCTCTTAGGACTGACTGATTCTTTCTCTCTCTCTCTCTCTCTCTCTCACCTCTCTATCTCTATATATTGCTTCTTTCAAAATGTTCCAGTGATTTTACCGGAGCAGAATTCTCCAAGTATGCCTCTACGGTGAAGCTTCATTTAATACAGTAGCGACTTCAGCACACAGACTCCTTCAAAAAATTAGTCTTGTTAAAACTATTTCTAGGTTCTCTGTATAGAAAATTCCTGTGCAGCCAAATGCATCTCACATTTTCTTCCTATGAGAAGTATGGTGGCAATTCTAGCAGATATGCAAAAACTTCAGCAGGACTGTATAAGTAAATGCCAAGTTTTACAGAAAGGGTAGTTGTCTGCTGTGCATTCAGTACAGTCAGCCTGGATGATAACATGACCCGAAAGCCTTATTTCCTTACGTATATCTCTATCTGACAAGAATTTATAGTAGCCGACAGTTGGAGACATGGGCATTCAAAATAATACATAGCTACGAAGACTGCTGCCGCTCCTGAAAGCATTTGACATTCATGGAGGATAGTAATGCAAAGGAGAAAGATTGCTTTAACTTTAAATCCAATTTTGATTTTTATTCACTTCTGGACAATATATTTATCACAGTTCATGGCTCCTTTATGAAATCGCCCTTTTAGAGTACAGGGTTTTTTGTAACTTTTGCAAGTGTGTGTTTATGTAAAAATGAAAATGAGGAATATTTATGCCGGAAAATACCATTAAACACACACACACACCCAACACCCTGGAGTTGAATGGTAGAAGAAATAAGATGGGGGGAAATGAGTCATTATTGGAGACAGTGCAAGATGAAATATTACAGTTGCAGACATATTTGATAGCATTTTTTTGAATTTGTGATGGACATTTGTCAACCACAATGATACTTAAATTGGCTTGATAGTGAACTACAACTTCCACGTTCAGAGGTAGCATTACTTAAGGATGCAGGGTACACTGGGAGACTGTGGGGTGGAGGTGACCCTCCTACCTGTTTGTGAGCTTTCAGAAGTATCTTCTTCCAGGAAACAACAATATGCTGTCCAACAAGAGTTTCCAGCTCAACATTAGGAAGAACTTCCTGACCGCTAGAGCGATTCCTCAGTGGAACAGGATTCCTCGGGAGGTGGTGGGCTCTCCTTCCTTGGAGGTTTTTCAACAGAGGCTAGATGGCCATCTGACAGCGATGAAGATCCTGTGAATTTAGGGGGAGATGTTTGTGGGTTTCCTGCATTGTGCAAGTGGTTGGACTAGATAACCCTGGAGGTCCCTTCCAACTCTATGATTCTAACCATAAGGGGACTTATGGTGAGCCCTCATGGGGCTTTCAAGGCAAGAGAATAGCAGAGGTGGTTTGCCATTGCCTTCCTCTATGTAGCAACTTTGGTTTTCCTTGGTGGACTCCCATCCAAGCATGGACTTTAGCTGACCCTGCTTAGCTTCTGAACTCTGACAAGCCTGGGCTATTCATGCTATTTGGTAAGACATAATGTAGGGCTTTTCTTACAGGGCCTACTGAAAGCTCTTGGAGGATTGACTACGTCAGGGGTGTGTGGCCTAATATGCAAAGGAGTTCCTGCTACAAAAAAAGCCCTGGCTGGAGTGATATGGTCCCTAGGGTCCATTCCAGTCAGCATTTTGACCACAACATTCTGTACCAACTGCGATATATTGACTACATTTGCGGGTCAATATCAATAGCACACCTTTATTAGCAGGCCTTGGATTCAGCAGCTCACAGGAGCACAGTGTCAGACACTGGAAAGTTACTATGATATAATATGATGCTTAGTTTAAACTGTGGTGAACTGCTTAGCTTAACTGACTCCATTTTCTAACCCATGTTATTAACCTCAAGAAGAAACCTTGCATATCAAAGTAGAAGCATAGCTGCTACTAACACTGGTGTGAATTCCTGTCCCTGATACTAACAAAAGCAACATCCCTTTGAAGATAAAGTGCCTCCGGGAATGCCAGCTTGGCCTTCCCTGTGAGAATGGGAACCACAAAGAGATAAGAGAAAGCAACCGTGTGAAATGTATCACTTCATAGTGGGAAGGCTTAGAAGCCTTTGATGTACAAGTGTTTAAAGTATCTATGCACCTAGGGAAAAGTATCAGTTCCAATCTTGCTGCGCTCAGAAACTATGAACTATCAAATAAAACCTTAACATTGTAACAAATGGAGTCTGGTTAATTTGAAGTTCCATTGTCTGACATCATTCTGTACCAACTGCAATATATTGGCTACATTTGCGGGTCAATATCAATAGCACACCTTTATTAGCAGGCCTTGGATTCAGCAGCTCAAAGGAGCGCAGCTCCTGAGCCTTTCTGAGGGTTCCCCCTCCTCCTCCCCACCTTGTCCATTGCACAGTAGATGTAGCTGCAGAACACCACCTATTTTTCTATAAAGTGACCCCTGTTTATTGGCATAACAACGTTTGCAGGTAAAACCTCCATTTCAATAAAAGCAGCTGTCGCTATTGAAGTACTGAAATCACTTCTGGTTCTGGGCTTATATTTTCAGCATCCTAAGATCCTAAGAAAAGCTCTACTGGATCAAACCACTGATCTATCTAGTCCAGTGGTCCATGTCACACAGCAGCCAGCCAGTTACACTGGAGGGGTAACACAGCATGCACAGAGACCAAGGTCTTCGAGCTCCAGGGTTCAGAAATTTGCTGCCTCTGAACATGGAGTGTTACTGGCTTGGAAGGAACACTGAATTAAAAAATATAGAATACTTTTGCACATTTTTGGCTTATATTTGATGGTTATGTTTTTATAAGCTGAGACTCAATACATTTGACTTAAAGGTAGACATTCACGGAAGAATTAGATATCGATATTGACAACGGTTTTGAAATTAAGTAGTTTTTCCCCCTCTCCAAAAACCTGCTAATTGATCGCACTGCTAATGATTTAAAATGATCAGCCAGTGTCTGCTCAGTGGTTCTAAATTAGCAGATAAGAATCCCAGTATAACGGATGGAAAGAGATCCCACAGTTTGGAAGGATTTGGTTTAATGAAGGCACATTATTGGATGTTCTCTCCCCCTGAACAAGTTCTTGTCCTCAATGAATCGACCAACCTTTATTGCGACGTTTGAGTCCAGCGGCACCTTTAAGACCAACTAAGTTTAATTTTGGGTGTAAGTTTCCGGGCGCATGCACACTTTTTGGACTCAAAGGTGCCACTGGACTCAAACTTTGTTCTGTTGCTTCCAACCAACACAGCTACCCACTGGAATCAATCTTTGTTGTGTTAGCCAAAAAGCCATAGTAAGAACATAAGAAACATAAGAGAAGCCTTGTTGGATCAGGCCAATGGCTCATCCAGTCCAACACTTTGTAGCCAAAAAACCCAGGTGCTGTCAGGAGGTCCATCAATGGGACCAGGACACCACAAGCCCTCACCTCACCACAAGCCCCAAGAATACAGAGCATCACTTGCCCCAGACAGAGAGTTCCAATAATACGCTAGCCACTGATGGATCTCTGCTCCATGTGCTTATCCACCCCTTTGCAGTAACAGTACAAAGTAAAATACAAATGCCCAACAAGATAAAATTTGGAAAAAAAATGAAAAATCTAACATTTTTGCAGAAAGTATTAACAAAACATTTATTTTTAAAAAAGGGAACTCCATACATTCCAGAGACGAATGGAAACTGACAAGTGACCCAGAGTGGAGAAGTTACAAGTCAGACATATGCCCCATCATCTTTTTTTTTATCCTCTGTAATGGCAGCAGAAAATCTTGCCATTTGGAAAGTCATAAATTTGCCCCTCTGTGAAATCTGTTGTCATCAGTGAATGCTGCTAACTTGCTTGGTTTTTTGCAACTCAATTAGAAAGATAGTAAAATTTATTGACCTGATCTGCCAGTCGTTGAGTGTCCAGATAAGACTGCAGTAATGCACTTTTGTAGGACTGTGTTTAGAAGGTGCTCGAGACTTGCAATCGTAGTGCTCAGAATTTTAATAGGAATTTATCTTACAGAGCATAGGATTCTGGGATGCTGCTTTGTTCATGAGTTGCCTGTTTTCAAGTTCGGTTGAAAGTTTGTGCTTTTAAAGCATATTAGGCTACACCTCCGTGATGTAGCCAATCATCCAAGAGCTTACAGGGCTCTTAATACAGGGTCTACTGTAAGTTCCAGGAGAATTGGCTACATTAGGAGGGTGTGGCCTAATATGCAAAAGAATTCCTGCTACAAAACAAAGCCCTGTTGGCCTCCATCTTCAGGCCTCCATCTGTTGGCTGTCCTACCACTTAGGGTGGTCCATCTGGAATTGACCAGTGCCTGGGCCTTTTCCATCAGTGCTCCTGTAATATTGGAGGTCTGAATCATCAAGGCAGAGCAATATCACTACATGCATTGCTGGTTTACATCATAAGGCCTCCAGCAGGCTCTTATCTTAGAGCAAGCCAAAAACAGGAACAGCAACACACACACCGCCACCTGCTCAGACATGCCGAATGAGATTCCACAATGATTAAACTATGTCACTTGGTAGCAACAACTGAACATATATATAGACTAGGATATATGATATAGACAAGCTGGAGTGGGTCCAGAGGAGGGTGATGAAGATGGTGAGGGGTCTGGAGACGAAGTCCTATGAGGAAAGGTTGAAGGAGCTGGGCATGTTTAGCCTGGAGAGGAGGCGACTGAGAGGTGATCTGATCACCATCTTCAAGTACTTGAAGGGCTCTCATCTAGAAGACGGTGTGGAATTGTCTTCTGTGGCCCCAGACGGTAGGACCAGAACCAATGGGTTGAATTAAATCAAAAGAGTTTCCAGCTCAATGTTAGGAAGAACTTCCTGACCGTTAGGAAGTGGAACATGCTTCCTCGGGAGGTGGTGGGCTCTCCTTCTTTGGAGGTTTTTAAACAGAAGCTAGATGGCCATCTGACATCGATGAAGATCCTGTGAATTTAGGGGGAGGCACTTGGGGGTTTCCTGCATTGTGTAGGGGCTGGACTAGATGACCCTGGAGGTACCTTTCAACTCTTTGATTCTATAGATACATCTCCCCCTTCCTTGGAGCGTTTCAGGAAGTCCTGCAAGACCTGGATTCTTGCCAATTGTTTTGAGGGGGTTTGAATGGCAGGCATTTTTCCCACCACTCTTCAATGCCTCACTCAAGCCATTGTTCCTGGAAATAATTTGTAACCAACAGGAACTAACTGGACAAACCAATATGGCAGCCACATTCCAGTCATATTTGTAGTGTTGCCAGGTCTGTGTCAGAAAACATCTGGAAACTTTGGGTGTGGATCTGGGAGACTGTGGGGTTTGGGGAGGGGAGGGGCCTCAACATGGTACAGTGCCATAGAGTCCACCCTCCGCAGCAGCCATTTTCTTCAGGGGATGCAATATAAATAACTGGTACCTGTATGTAAATAGGAAATAATAAAATCACCGGTCAACAATAATAATTCACACTCTCATTGTGTGTACATGCTATTGATTTAGTGCAAATATAAGACATAATAAAGAACAAAGGAAGAATAAGGTATTTGTACTCCCCCAAATGTACACTTAAACACTTGGTGTTTTTCAGAGCTACAGTAATTATTTTACAAACACGGACTAATGCATGTTCTAAACTTCTGCTTCTGGCTTTCCAGAAAGGTCTGAAAAACACCAAGAAAAGAGGCTGACCAAGTGTGATGGTTGAAACCGTGAGGACGCATGTTGTAGATAGGCTGATAGACAGTGCTGCGGAGGAGCCAGCAGTCATGGTGCATGTTGGCACCAACAATGTGGGGAAATGCAGTTGTGAGGTCCTGGAGGAAAAATTTACACTGCTAGGCAGGAGACTTAATGCCAGAACCTCCAAGGTAACCTTCTCAAAAGTGCTACCTGTTCTACGTGTAGGTCTGGAGAGACAGGCACAAATTAGAAGTCACAATGTGTGGATGACATGATGGTGTAGGGAAGAAGGGTTTAAGTTTGTTAGGCACTGGGATGCTTTCTGGAACAAGCGGGAGCTGTAGAAAAAAGATGGTCTCCACTTGTCCCCAGATGGAACCAGGCTGCTGCAATTAAAATCAAAAAGGTGGCAGAGCAGTTTTTAAACTAAATCTTGGGGGAAAGCTGACAGGAGATGAAATGTCTCTGGTTCGGGAGGACTCATCTCAAAGAGATGAAGGGTTAGCTGTTACTTTTCTACCAGGTAATAGATCAGAGTTGTCCACTGAGATGGTGACAAACAGTATGGACTATCTGCCAAAGTCTCGAGGCAGCAGGAGGAAGGTTGCGGGCCTAACTTGCCTGGGAAATTATAGATGTTTGTATACAAATGCTAGAAGTGTTCGAAGTAAAATTGGTGAGTTGGAATGTTTAGTGTTGGGAGAAAACATAGACATTGTGGGAATTTCAGAAACTTGGTAGAATGAGGAGAATCAGTGGGACACGGTGATTCCTGGATATAAGTTATATAGGAAGGATAGGGAGGGAAGGGTTGGAGGTGGGGTGGCTCTGTATGTCAGAGAGGATATACAGTCCAGTAAGACTGAGGTCAAAGAATTAGATTCCCTTCTAGAAATGCATTGGGTTGAAATAGAGGGCCCAAAAGGAAATTTAACTATGGGAGTTTGTTATCGCCCACCAAATCAAAAGGTAGAGGACGATTATAATATGATGGAAGGATTAAAGATAGCGGCTAAATGTAAAAACTGTGTCGTAATAGGTGATTTTAACTACCCGCAGATTGATTGGGTCAATATGTGTTCTGGTCGAGAGAAAGAGATTGAGTTTCTAGATGCTCTCAATGACTGTGCTATGGAGCAGATGGTCTCAGAACCTACCAGGGGTGGGGTGATCCTGGATTTGGTCCTAAGTAATGCCCAAGACTTGGTGAGAGATGTAAAAGTGATCGCACCGCTTGGGAGCAGTGACCATAACATTATTGATTTCACCATTTGTATAAATAGAGAGTTGCCCCAAAAGACCAGCACAACCACGTTTGACTTTAAAAGGGGTAAATTCTCTGAGATGAGGAGGCATGTGAAGAGGAAACTGAAAGGAAAGGTAAATACAGTCAAAACCCTTGGGGAAGCTTGGAGGCTATTTAAAACTACAATCCTAGAAGCTCAGATAAAATATATACCACAAGTTAGGAAAGGCACAAACAGGTATAAGAAAAGGCTAACAAATGAAGTAATGGATTAACAAATGGTTAACAAATGAAGTAATGGAAGCTGTAAAAAGTAAGAAGGACTCCTTTAAGTGATGGAAAGCTAGTCCAAGTGAGATTAATAATAGGGAACACAGGCTGTGGCAAATCAAATGCAAGACTGTGATCAGGCAGGCAAAAAGAGACTATGAGGAGCATATTGCAAAAAACATAAAGATCAACAATAAAAATTTCTTCAAATATATTAGAGACAGGAAACCAGCCACGGAGGAAGTGGGGTCCTTGGATGACCAAGGGGTAAAAGGACTACTGAAGGAGGATAGGGAAATGTCTGAGAAGCTGAATGCATTTTTTTGCCTCCGTCTTTACTGTGGAAGATGAGAAATGCTTGCCTGCTCCAGAACCACTAATTTTGGAAAGGGTGTTGAAAGACTTGAGTGAGATTGAGGTGACAAGAAAGGAGGTCCTACAACTGATTGACGAATTAAAAACTAATAAGTCACCAGGTCCGGATGGCATACATCCAAGAGTTCTGAAAGAACTTAAAGGTGAACTTGTGGATCTTTTGACAAAAATATGTAATCTATCACTGAAATCTGCCTCTGTTCCTGAGGACTGGAAGGTAGCAAATGTCACCCCCATCTCTAAAAAGGGTTCCAGAGGAGATCCGGGAAATTACAGGCCAGTCAGTCTGACTTCAATACCAGGAAAGTTGGTAGAAACCATTATCAAGGACAGAACAAGTAGGCAAATGGATGAACACAAGTTATTGAGGAAGACTCAGCATGGGTTCTGTAAGGGAAAATCTTGCCTCACTAACCTGTTACAGTTCTTTGAGGGGGTGAACAAGCATGTGGACAAAGGAGACCCAATAGATGTTGTTTACGTTGACTTCCAGAAAGCTTTTGATAAAGTTCCTCATCAAAGGCTCCTTAGTAAGCTTGAGAGGTATGGAGTAAAAGGACAGGTCCTCTTGTGAATCAAAAACTGGATGATTAATAGGAAGCAGAGAGTGAGTATAAATGGGCAGTCTTCGCAGTGGAGAATGGTAAGCAGTGGGGTGCCGCAGGGCTCAGTACTGGGTCCCATGCTCTTTAACTTGTTCATTAATGATTTGGAGTTGGGAATAAGCAGGGAAGTGGCCAAGTTTGCAGATGACACTAAATTGTTCAGGGTGGTGAGAACCAGAGAGGATTGTGAGGCACTCCAAAGAGATCTGTTGAGGCTGGGTGAGTGGGCATCAATGTGGCAGATGAGGTTCAATGTGGCCAAGTGCAAAGTAATGCACATTGGGGCCAAGAATCCCAGCTACAAATACAAGTTGATAGGGTGCGAACCGGCATAGACTGACCAAGAGAGAGATCTTGGGGTCGTGGTAGATATCTCACTGAAAATGTCAAGACAGTGTGCGATTGCAATTAAAAAAGGCCAACACCATGCTGGGAATTATTAGGAAGGGAATTGAAAACAAATCAACCAGTATCATAATGCCCCTGTATAAATCGATGGTGCGGTCTCATTTGGAATACAGTGTACAGTTGTGGTCACCGCACCTCAAAAAGGATATTATAGCATTGGAAAAAGTCCAGAAAAGGGCTACTAGAATGATTAAAGGTTTGGAACACTTTCCCTGTGAAGAAAGGTTAAAACGTTTGGGGCTCTTTAGCTTGGAGAAACGTCGACTGCGGGGTGACATGATAGAGGTTTAAAAGATTATGCATGGGATGAAGAAAGTAGCGAAAGAAGTACTTTTCTCCCTTTCTCACAATACGAGAACTCGTGGGCATTCAATGAAATTGCTGAGCAGTCAGGTTAAAATGGATAAAAGGAAGTACTTCTTCACCCAAAGGGTGATTAGCATGTGGAATTCACTGTCACAGGAGGTGGTGGCAGCTACAAGCATAGCCAGCTTCAAGAGGAATTGGATAAAAATAAGGAGCACAGGTCCATCAGTGGCTATTAGCCACAGTGTGTGTGTGTGTGTGTGTGTGTGTGTGTGTATGTTGGACTGGATGTGCCATTGGCCTGATCCAACATGGCTTCTCTTATGTTCCTTTCTATACGGTCCTTCCTTTTTCTCTTTATTGCAACATCACAGCGAAACGTTTAAGGACTTCACCCTAAAGCGCTTACTTATGGACTTGGTTAAGGCTGGTCCCTGTGTAGAAACGTTCAAGTGTGCATTTGGGGGAGTACAAATACCTTATTGTTCCTTTGTTCTTTATTTTGTCTTATATTTGCACTCAATCAATAGCATGTGCATGCAATGAGAGTGTGAATTATTATTGTTGACCGGTGATTTTATTATTTCCTATTTTCTCCAGGGGAGCTGATCTCTGCCTGCTGGAGATCAGTTGTACAAGCAGGAGATCTCCAGGCCCCACCTGGAGCCTGGCAACCCTATTGGGATTCTTGTTAGATTACTTCTCCTTTCAATTTACAAAAGGGAGAGCCCAGGAAGAATTTTAGTAAGGCCTGATTTGACTCCAATCCAGTATGTAAGAACCACCTTTTTTTAATTGTTTGGACTGCATTTCCCTCTCTCTCCCATTCTCAGCATACATTTATAACCACAGTTAGAAAGCCATGGGGATTATTTTAAAGACAAAAATCACATTTCACTGCTATGTCAAAGAAGAACTTTTCTTTCAGTACTGAGGAGGGGGACATCGGAAGAACTGAAGCTGGTATTCTCACAGTAATCCGAGCTCTCCCACACACGGCTGCTCGCCTAGGATATCCTGAATGTCTCATTACAATTCAATCCAAATGGTATATTTTATAATACAGAAGACCCTGCTCTCTGCCCTCAGGATTGCTCACGTGACTGTTTCATAAATGAATTTTTGGAGAATGGTGAGGATTCTAACTTTTTTGCACTTTGGTGCTTCATGGTCTGTGAAAAATGCAGAGCTCCTTCTGGATTAATTTTGAGTTGGATATACACACTACAGTCGATATATACCAATCAAACATGGTGGGTCATCAGTGAACACTACAGAAATCAAATTAATCCACAGGAGTTAATGAGAGTGACTGAATGAGAGAGAAGTATCCCAAAATTGAAGGATGGAGATGTAAGGTTGTCAATGAAGTGAGGAAGACTGAACCCAGACCCTACTTGGAATATCAGAAATGATAGATAGATAGATAGATAGATAGATAGATAGATAGATAGATAGATAGATAGATAGATAGATAGATAGATAGATAGATAGATAAATTTATTGTCATTGTTCTCCACAAAAAGAGAGCAACGAAATGAGGTGCTCTTCCACAAACATACCAACACATCAAACACACATATTCATATTCATACCATTTAAATACATCTAAAACCATTTAAACCATTAAAACCATTTAAACCATTTAAATACATCTAAAACAGATAAACATTCATAAAACCATTAAAACCATTTAAATACATCTAAAACAGATAATCCTTCATAACCCTGCATTTAACCTAACCACAGCACTTGGATAGAAACTGTCCTTAAATCTGTTTGTCCTAGCCTTCAACACTCTATATCGTCTACCTGACGGTAAGATCTCAAATAGCAAATGGCCCAGATGTGAAGGGTCCCTTAGCAAATGGCCCAGATGTGAAGGGAATATCAGAAAGGTTTCTAATCCAGTCGTTGTCGTCTCCTCCTCCTCCTCTTCCTTCTTTCCTTGGCTTTTGAAAGTGAGAGGTGGTCGTCTGATAGGATACATCTTCTAGTGCCTTACTGTTTTATTGGAGTTCCCTTGCAATAGTGCGGAATTGGGCAACAGCAGGAGATAACCCTAGTTCAGATGTAAAGAAAGTAAGTTGAGATGGGGCTTCATTTCTGGCTTGATGTATGCTTTCATCCAGCTAAGTCCAGCTAAGAGAATTCAGCCCGGCTGGGATATGGAGGTGGTGCGGGGAGTGCTGAAAAAAAATTCAGATAACTGGAGGAAGGGTTCAGGTCTCACTGCTATAAATCTGACCTTTCTACATTTTAACAGTGTGCTGTAAAACCTATGAGGCTGGCCGAAAAAGAACCTGAACTCTGTCATAGGTGTTACTGCTCTGAGTTTCATGGTTGTCATGGGGAGGGACAGTGGCTCAGTGGTAGAGCATCGGCTTGGTAAGCAAAGGTCCCAGGTTCAATCCCTGGCATCTCCAAAAAGGGTCCAGGCAAATAGGTGTGAAAAACCTCAGCTTAAGATCCTGGAGAGCCGCTGCCAGTCTGAGTGGACAATACTGACTTTGATGGACTTTGATTCAGTATAAGGCAGCTTCATATATGTTCATATATGTTCAACCATGGGTCCACCCAAGGCCATATCTGAGAATTTTTCAGGAGGGCAGGCAGGGGACAGTTTAGCATGGTGAAGCTAACTTCCGAGGAAACCTGCTAAGTGGATAAGGCAAAGGAATGGAGAAGCCGCTCTTGTTTTGTTTTGACTGAGCAGCTGGTATGTCTATTCCAGGTCAGGGCTCACAAACAAACGTTTATAGGAAACGTCATATTAACTTTACTTGGATTGTTCAAAACTATCCCCTTCCTTAAATGGAGATGAAGAAGACTGCAGATTTATACCCCGCCGTTTTCTCTGAATCAGAGACTCAGAGCGACTTACAATCTCCTATATCTTCTCCCTCCATAACAGACATCCTGTGAGGTGGGTGGGGCTGAGAGGACTCTCACAGCAGCTGTCCTTTCAAGGTCAACCTCTGCCAGAGCTATGGCTAACCCAAGGCCATTCTAGCAGGTGCAAGCGGACGAGTGGGGAATCAAACCCGGTTCTCCCAGATAAGAGTCTGCGCATTTAACCACTACACCAAATTGGCTCTCCCAGTTGATGATGATGATGATGATTTCTCATAGTCTCCAGACTTATCCAACAAGCCTTTAGTCAGGGCTTTTTTTGAGCAGGATTGCACAGGAAAGCAGTTCTGACTGGCTTGGTGTCAGGGGGTGTGGCCTAACATGCACATGAGATCCTGCTGGGCTTTTGCTACAAAAAAAAAAAAAAGCCTTCACTTTAGTAATGCTAATGGCCAATTCCACATCTCCTGGTAGTCAATTCTTTTCAGCCCAACAACGTTTTAGAAATGCTAATGACCTCCCTGGCTAGACAATGATGGTCAGTTCACACCTCCAAACAGCTAGCAGGGAAATAATAAAAAAAAGCTTTTACCTTCAAAAGGGTTTTCCCCCTTCTATCTTTCCTACCATAAAAGACAAGGCACAATCAATGCAGGGCTGTACAAATTGGGAAGGCGAGAGCCCACTTGTAGCTATGGGCCAAGATATATGGTTAGTTTGGTGCAGGATGTGCAATTGTTGATCTGGATGTGAACATTATGTCAAGCATGGTGAAATTCCATTGATAATTGATTGTTATAGGGTCCTGCCTAACACTGGTCCGTGAAGTATCATGGAGGACCAAGCTCTGCTAGCTCTGTTATTCTTTCCCTCCACCTTCTTGCTTTATTGCCTGGAAAGTAGAAGTAGTGAGAAACTAAACTAACTTGAGAAGAAGTAATCAGCACCTTCCCATACATTCCTGGTAGGGAGTGCGACACATCTGGGGAAAGCAAGGACAGAGGCCTGATAACACTATGAGAATGTAGACATTTATGATAGTTTATGTGTGAGAGCTACCCCGCACCCCCACCCTTTGGAATCCTTTTGAAGTAAGCCTTAAAAATATTGTATCAATGTATTTGCAGCATTACTCTCAAGAACCTGTTACACAGAAAGTATCGATTTATCAATAAACGTAGTCTTTGTATCAGCTTCGACTCATCATTGAACCCGCATGCTTGATACATATGAACATATGAAGCTGCCTTATACTGAATCAGACCCTTGGTCCATCAAAGTCAGTCTTGTCTACTCAGACTGGCAGCGGCTCTCCAGGGTCTCAAGCTGAGGTTTTTCATGCCTACTTGCCTGGACCCTTTTTAGTTGGAGATGCCAGGGATTGAACCTGGGACCTTCTGCTTCCCAAGCAGGTGCTCTACCACTGAGCCACGGTCCCTCCTCAATGTGAAGGAATTTAACATGACTGGGTTGTTGTGAATGGATTGCCACCTGATGGTGTTTGAACTAATGGCAGTATAAAGCCTTCACAGGTTTGGAAGTTATGAAACCTATAAGAGAATAGAAATAGAGGGTGGGGTTTGTAAGATCGGTTCTGTCCAGGACCTCTGGGTCATCGGGTTGTTAAATAAAGAAATAAATTCTCCTGGGAGCAATCCAAATGATTTTCAGATAGTTCTAGGGGATTCTTCAGTTGGTATGGCTGGCAGTTATACTGAGGAGAGTATCAGGGCTTTTTTTGTAGCAGGAACTCCTTTGCATATTAGGCCACACACCCCTGATGTAGCCAATCTTCCAAGAGCTTACAGGGCTCTTAGTACAGGGCCTGCTGTAAGCTCTTAGAGGATTGGCTACATCAGGGATGTGTGGCCTAATTTGCAAAGGCATTCCTGCTGCAAAGAAAGCCCTGAATGTGGTGCAGTAGTTAGAGCAGGAGTGGCCAAACTGTGCCTCTTTTACACATATTGTGTGGCTCTCAAAACCCCTACAGCAGGGGTGGCCAACGGTAGCTCTCCAGATGTATTTTGCCTACAGTTCCCATCAGCCCCAGCCAGCATGGCCAATGGCTGGGGCTGATGGCAAAAAACATCTGGAGAGCTACCGTTGGCCAGCTTCAAGAAGGTATTCACCTCTCTAAATCATTTCTCCAAGCCAAACCAGCCAGCAGCTTGGAGAAGTTAAAGTTGCTTTCTTTCTAATTCCCCTCCCTCTCAACTATTTTCCTTCCTTCCTTCCTTCCTTCCTTCCTTCCTTCCTTCCTTCCTTCCTTCCTTCCTTCCTTCCTTCCTTCCTTCCTTCCTTCCTTCCTTCTTTCTTTCTTTCTTTCTTTCCTTCCTTCCTTCCTTCCTTCCTTCCTTCCTTCCTTCCTTCCTTCCTCCCTCCCTCCCTCCCTCCCTCCCTCCCTCCCTCCCTTCCTTCCTTCCTTCCTTCCTTCCTTCCTTCCTTCCTTCCTTCCTTCCTTCCTTCCTTCCTGACCACTCCTGAGTTAGAATGTTGGACTGGGACCTGGGAGACTCCATTTGGAATCCCAGCTTCTGTCATGAAGCTTTCTATGTGACTTTGGGCCAGTCACACTCTCTCAGCCTAGCTCACATCACAAGGTTGTTGTGATGATAAAATGGGAGGGGGTGGTTTAGAACCGTATATATTAATTTGAGCTCCCGGGAAGGAGGATGGGATGTAGAAATGTATTGGACAGGACCATGGCTTCTGGAACCAAGAAGGCACTCATAAAATAGACAGATTTTCTCTTGTTTCATCCCACCTGCTAAGTTACATCCAGCCCCCAGCTTCTCAGGCCAACTAAGGGAAAGGATGTGGCCAGGCTGATGAAGAAAGACTTGGGTTGAATCTTATCCAACTGAAGTTTGGGGTTATCTTAGAGCCTATCATGCAGTGGTAATGGCAGCAGAGAAATGGCATCCAGAGATGCCTGCCTAGTCACAGACCTGTTACCTCTCAGTTTCCAGGTGGGAAAAAAAAAAAAAAAGATGGATGCCTTGGAGGTGCATTCCGATTGATTTTCTAAACACATTTTGGATAAAATCAATAATGTCCAATCCCACTGGGACTCTACGCTAATTATGGGTAGCCTCAGTGTCCCTGAGGCTTCTGAGAGACAGGTTTCTATGAATACTTTCAGCTAGTGAAACAAGGTGATGTGGGTATTTGGAAGCCAACCAATTTGTTTACTGTGTCTATCCAGGACAATAAGACCTGCAGGGAGTGGAGTATCTCATGGATAGTGAAGGTTAATAACAGATCACTTTCTGGTTAGCTAGTACATGTCAAAATGGGGATCCTGTTGTGGGAACCTACACTTGCATAGTTGCATCTGGCATACAGAGAAATAAATTCTCCTGGTTACCATCTTGGCTACCAACCTGATACTTCAGAATCCTTTCCTCCTCTAGAATGTGACTTAATCTCCCTTAATGTAATCATTGCAGATGTGAGTAGAGTACAAATTTCTTCCTAGAGACCTCTGAGAAAATTTGAGGTTCTGTCCCTTGGTTTAAGCTGCGTCAGTTATACTAGTTTTATATTTTTTTCTGGTCATTAATTTGTCTACATAATTATTAGATTTTGTCTTTTTTAATGGTCATATTTCTTGTAGCTGGCTTTTAGGGGGTTGTTCTTTGTTTTGATTTGTTTTGTTCTTTTATTTGTAAGCTTCTCTGAGGAGATATCATTCCTGAAGAGGCAGCATCCACCACCAGATAAATAGTTGATATATAGGTATAAAAGGATATACTTACTGTCCTGGCTGCCACGGCCCGGCCTTTCTGGGCCCTGCGGCAACCCAGAATCCCCTGGGCCTCGGCCCAGCAAGATAGGTCCTGAAACACTTTCAAGAAGGCCACGACCACCTACCATGTTTGCTGGAGGTGGGAGTCTTGGGGTATTGGAGGTGGTGTGGGGCTCAGGAGCGATGGTGAGCCCCAGCGATGTGAGGCGGAGTGATGCAGGATGGCCCAACCAGGCCTGGGAGATGTCGGAGGCAGCAGGGAGAAGCCACGTGGCAAGGAGACTGGCAGATGAAGTGGACCTGCTGAGGAAGGGGCCCCATTCCGGCCAGAAGAGGATGTCCAGCCCTGGCTCTAAGGCGGCACAGCCACAGAATACACTCCGGGCAGCCCCAGCCCAGGGGGAGTTACAAGGGGGGTGGGACCAAGTGGAAGGAGAGAAATGCAGCACCAATGGGGAAGGATGGGGGTGATGAGTGACAGGAGGGTGAGGGACTGGAGGGAGAACATGAACGTGGGGAGAGCTGTGTGAGGGAATAAAAGGAAAGGGAGTGCTGATGGCTGGGGAGGAAGACGTGGAGAAGGAGGCTGAGAGAGAGAAAGAACATGCCTGAAAGCTTATCTCTCCACGGAGGCAGCAGGCACATGATGCAACACCGTTCCCTCTCCATTCTGAGGCCACAAGCGTCCCTCCCCAGGACCCTAACCCATCACAGCAGAAGCCCCCACCAGAGGCAGCGTCAACAGGGGATGCCACACTTACATGGCACCCCTAAATCATTGGATTGCACTGTTGTTCTCAAGAAAGAAATCCAAGCACTTCAACTTAGCAATATATCGTTGTTTCAACAATTATCTCGTTGTTTCATTTAATAAGAAATTAAATAAGATCTGAGTCAAGATCAACTGAAATACTTGTATATTGTCTGTGTTTGTAATGGATAGATGGCTTTCTTTACTTGTCCAATGGTTTTCTCCCCTCATTGTAACCACTGGGAGCATATTTATCATCCCTGAGAATGCCACGATGGACTGTGTCGAATTTTTCTGATTGAGCCTGCTTCGGCGGGGAGGGCGGGATATAAATACGAAGAATAAATAAATAAATAAATAAATAATGTAGTATCATAAAGCTGATTTTTACAGCAAACCAGTTTTTATTAGGCGATTTACTGATTAAATCATCATAAACAGCCCCAGGTGATGGTTTGATGGCCATGTTTTGTCAAATGTACTGAGTGACATTAGCCTGATTCAGACATGAGGTAACCACCATGCCCAGGAAAATAAAATGAAGTTTAATATGGACAAGGGTAACACCTGTGGAAGAAAAATCAGCTATATAAATAGCAGGTGGGTGAAACCTTGATGGATAGTACCATATAAGCCTGCTTTAGAGGAGGGTGGAATAAAAATCAAAATAAATAAATATGTGAAAAAGGACTGAGGGACAATAAGCTTACTATAAGCCAGCAGTGTAATGTGACAATACAAAAGGATAATGCAATTTTAGATTGCATTAGATAATGCAATTGGATTGCAATAGATAATGCAATTTGTTTTCCCAGGGAAGAGAGCCATAAAATGCACAAGGAGGTTAGTGAGCAGAACTTATTTCTGCAGAGAGATAATCATTTATTTTACCTGCCAAGGAAAGCAAGTTGAATAAGAATTGTAAAACATGATCTAGATATTGAGATGTATGGTGCGTGCATCCTAGGTTGACTGAGAGATTAGATTCATCTTCCAAATGTTGGAGTGAGTTCCCTAAATCTGGATTGGATAGAGGCTTCCTGCCAACAAAAGCAAGGAAGTTTGAATGATTAGTAAAATCTGTTAATCTGTTCAAATGCTGGGGTTTGGATTCCCTTGCAAGAAGCAGATGGGGCACAAGATGCACATTTGTTCCATGGACACCTGGGTGTATGCGTGCGCCAGAGGTAACGCTTCTATATTGTTAAGTTTAGCGTAGTGTTGCATTTTTACTATTCTTTTCCTTAGCTCTGCAACCAGTAGGTGTGATAGATTATTTTGCCTGCTCTAGTTTAATTTATAACAACAACAACAACAACAAAATTTTATTTGTATCCCGCCCTCCCCGCCGGAGCAGGCTCAGGGCAGCTAACAGCACAATTCAAGCATCAATCATACAGAAATAAATAAAATTACATTTAAACAGTTTAATTAAAATTCAGATTAAATTTTAAAAGTTAATTAGTAAAAGTGCTAATGCTATATTTGCTTTTATGATGGCAGTTTTTCTTAACAATTTCCTTCTTCTTCAGCGAAAGCTAATCGGAAGAGGATGGTCTTGCAGGCCCTGTGGAACTGTTCAAGGTCCCGCAGGGCCCGCATTTTCCTCTGGAAGTTGATTCCATAGGCTCGGAGCTATAGAGGAGAAGGCCCGGTTACGGGTGCTTTGCAACTTCACCTCTCTCGAGGTGACCGTTGCATGAATCACCATTCCTGGAAGGGAGCCAGCTGCTTTGCCCGTCTTAGATGGAAAAAGGCTGACTTGATAGTGGCTGCAACCTGGGCCTCCATTGATAGTGAAGGCTCCAGTAAGACTCCCAGGCTCCTAACCCGGCGCGCCACTTTCAGCGGCACCCCGTCGAAGACTGGGAGAGGTATTTCCCCTCCCCGAGCGCCCCGACCTAGACAAAGGACTTCTGTCTTCGCTGGATTCAATTTCAGCCCGCTCCTCCTCAACCAATTTGCCATATCCTGCAGGGCCTGGTCTAAATTCTCTGGGACGCAGTCAGGCCGGCCATTAGTAGATAGAGTTGGGTGTCATCTGCATATTGATGGCACCCAAGTCCATGTCTCCTAGCAATCTGGGCAAGGGGGCGCATATAGATATTAAATAACATTGGTGAGAGAACTGCCCCCTGAGGCACCCCACAGTCCAGTGTGCGCCTCTGGGACCGCTCGCTCCCAATTGTTCCCAATTATAGCAATAAAGAGTCCCTGTCTAAGAGAGCAAAATGTCATTCAAAGTTCTCTTCACATTCCTTAGAGCACCCACTCAGACTTTTATTTGCATGCACAGGAGTTTTCCCCCAAGTAACTGGGAAACTTTTCCCTTTTTACTCGCTTGGAGATAGCCTTTATATGCAGTGTACATCATGCAGAATGCTGGCCTGGATGAAGCAGAAGCCAGAATTAAGATTGCTGGGAAAAACATCAACAACCTCAGATATGCACTCTAATGGCAGAAAGTGAGGAGGACCTAAAGAACTTCTTGTTGAGGGTGAAAGAGGAGAGCACAAAAGTAGGCTTGAAACTCAACATCAAAAAAACTAAGATTATGGCATCCGGCCCCATCACATCTTGGCAAATAGAAGGGAAAGACATGGAAATAGTGACAGAATTCACATTTCTGGGATCCAAGATCACTGCAGATGGTGACTGTAGTCATGAAATTAAAAGACATTTGCTCCTTGAGAGGACAGCTATGATGAACCTAGGCAGTATAATAAAAAATAGAGACATCACCCTGCCAACAAAAGTCCATATAGTCATAGCGATGGTATTCCCAGTAGCAATGTATGGCTGTGAGAGCTAAACCATAAGGAAGGCCGAGTGCAGAAGAATAGATGCTTTTGAGATGTGGTGCTGGAGAAGAACCTTGAGAGTCCCTTGGACTGCAAGAAGATCCAATCAATAAGTCCAAAGGGAAATCAACCCTGACTATTCCCTGGAAAATCAGATGCTGAAGCTGAAGCTCAAAAACTTTGGCCACCAAATGAGAAGGGAGCACTCCCTGGAGAAGACCCTGATGCTGGGAAAGACAGAAGGCAAAAGAAGAAGGGGTCGGCAAAAGAAGAGATGGCTGGACAGCATTGCTGATGTAACAAACACGAATTTGAGCAGACTTCGGAGGATGGTGGAAGATGGGCCTGGCGTGAGGATGGGCCTGGCGTGACTTGGTCCATGGGGTCGCAAAGAGTTGGACTTGACTGTGCGACTGAACAACAAGTGTCCCCTGAGTCACTGGCAACACAGGTGGCTGGATTTTTTAATTTGGAACAGTGGCACAAAGAAAAGGAATATACTTTACATGCACATGGAAATGCGACACGCGTGTAAGCACACCCGGGGCAATCTGTGGTCTCTATTGTTTCAGATGCACAGCAGCAACAGAGGGCAGAATATGGGGCTTTGGGGGAGCATCCCCAAAGCTCTGCAGTTGGCAAGACATTCAGATTGCCTAACATGAAAGTGAATTTATGACCACGAGTTATAAGGAGGCTTAGATATAGGGGAGAGTAGTGGGGGGGGGGGGAGGTTCCCACTGCAAAACTAAAGCATATATGCTTTGCCTGTTGGCTAGTATGGTCAATTTCAACAACCCCTTTTACCCCCCCTGTACTCCTCCAGCACTTCCCGTAGCCCCATCTTCCCCTCCTTTCCACCATCTTGCCCCTCCTTTCCCTCCCCCTGGAGGTCTCTGCCCTTTCCCTCCTCAAAGGCACACCCTTCTCTTCCCTACTCTGCTCTGTTTTTCTTGCCTTATCTACTTGCCTGTGCTGAAAGCACTGCACTGGCTACCAATAGTGTACCGGATTCATTTCAAGGTGCTGGTTGTTACCTTTAAAGCCCTATATGGCCTGGGTACTGCATACCTTAGGGATTGCCTTTCCCTGCACATGCCCCAGCAAGCACTTCGGTCCAGGTCTCAAAACCTGTTGACCGTTCCCAGCATCAGAGAAGCGAGGCTCAAATCAACGAGAGCCAGGGCCTTTTCTGTTGCTGCCCCTAGCTGGTGGAATGAGCTGCCGGAAGAGATCAGGACTCTGCGAGAGCTTCCACAGTTCTGCAGGGCCTGAAAAACGGCACTCTTCCACCATGCATTTTCATAATGACAACATCTGCAGCGGCAGGGTTGGCCCATAAAAACATCACCAACGGTCTACCTCTCCATGCTATCGCAGTCCTAGGACCTCTTAGAATGTCTAACCGCCATTCAGATCGCTGTCTGAAACCATGACACCAGCACAAGTAGATGTTTTTTCAAAATTGTTTTTACGGGTTATGTTTTTATTGTTTTTTCATTTCATTTGGTCACACAAATGTGACTGTGGGACCTCTAATCTGTGAGCCGCCCTGAGCCTGCCTTGGCGGGGAGGGCGGGATATAAATAAAATAAATAAATAAAATACTCTTCCCCCACCAGTTTCACTCTTCCTATTCAATCCTATTTGATACCTTTCAGTCTATCTCCCCCTTCTCCAATATTGGCACTCGTCGAGGCTGAGAATTCTCAGCAACGTTGGAAAATAACACTTGTGGCTTAAACTTTAAGCCAGTTTGGTGTAGTGGTTAAGTGTGCGGACTCTTATCTGGGAGAACCGGGTTTGATTCCCCACTCCTCTACTTGCACCTGCTAGTATGGCCTTGGGTCAGCCATAGCTCTGGCAGAGGTTGTCCTTGAAAGGGCAGCTGCTGTGAGAGCCCTCTCCAGCCCCACCCACCTCACAGGGTGTCTGTTGTGGGGGAGGAAGGTAAAGGAGATTGTGAGCCGCTCTGAGACTCTTTGGAGTGGAGGGCGGGATATAAATCCAATATCTTCATCTACCTTACAGGGCGTCTGTTGTGGGGGAGGAAGGGAAAGGAGATTGTGAGCCGCTCTGAGACTCTTCGTAGTGGAGGGCAGGATATAAATCCAATATCTTCATCTACCTCACAGGGTGTCTGTTGTGGGGGAGGAAGGTAAAGGAGATTGTGAGCCACTCTGAGACTCTTCAGAGTGGAGGGCGGGATATAAATCCAGTATCTTCTTCTTCTTCTTCTTTACTTGAAAAGGTAAAGGTAGTCCCCCTGTGCAAGCACCAGTCATTTCTGACTCTGGAGTGACATCGTTTCACAACATTTTTACGGCAGACTGTTTATGGGATGGTTTGCCATTGCCTTCCCTGGTCATCTACACTTTTCCCCCAGCAAGCTGGATACTCATTTTACCGACCTTGGAAGGATGGAAGGCTGAGTCAACCTCGAGCCGGCTACCTGAACCCAGCTTCCACTGGGATTGAACTCAGGTCATGAGCAGAGAGCTCAGACTGCAGTACTACAGCTTACCACTCTGCACCACGGGGCTCTATTTTTATGCTATACTAAATTTAGATGTTCAGGATCTTAAATGTTTACGCATAATTTTAGTTGGCTTTTTCTTTTATTATATAATTGGATTGCCTCTTGTTATCTGGATTCCTATGAACTCATCTATGACCACTAAATAAATAATTACTATCTATAACCCTTTTCCTAACTAACCTTACAACTTTAGAGTAGCCCATGCCCTAACCACAAGAGGAGAGAAACCCTAATGAATTATCCACAGATCTTCCCCATGCACTTTGAAAGGAATCTTCCTTCAAGAGCTGCAAAAGACCCAGGTATTGGGAATTGAAAAGGTGGTCTTCATTCTTAATTTGAAGGTATTTATCCAGGCTTTGGACTGCAGTGAGCGCTGTGCAAATTCCAATCAGAGCGCAGTTTCAACCACACAACTTTATACACATGCTATCCAGCATAAAGATTGAAGAACTGCACTGTCACTGAACTCAGAGCCCCCATTAGTCCAAATCAGAGCTTTTTGGGGTAGAAAGGGCCCAGCAGGAACTCATTTGCATATTAGGCCACTCCCCCTGATGTCCCCATTGTTTTGCACGGGGCTTTTAAAGGAAAAAAAGCACAGCAGGAAGTCATTTGCATACTAGGCCACACCCCCTGATATGAAGCCAGCTGGAACTGCATTCCTGCTCAAAAAAAGCCCTGGTCCAAATGCCTGCCTCCAATAAGACCTTTTGGCAGGCCTCAGATTCAGCGGGAGCTCACAGGAGCACAGCTCCTGAACCTTTCTGAGAGTTCCACCTCCTCCTTCCCACCTTGTCCATTGAATAGTAATCACAGCTGCATAACAATCCCTGGATGAGCTCCACCACCTATTTTTCTACAAAATGTCCCCTGTCTGTTGGATACCCTGAAAATTTAAAAACCTCAGTAGCTCTGCAGGAACATCCTGCTGCCCTTTTAAATAAAAGAACCATATAAATTTGAGGGGAAATTTCCTAACGATGTGGTATGTCTCCCTTGTGACGTAGTGGATTCCCCATCATCGGAGGTTCTGAAGTATCAATTGGATATTTACTTGTTGGGGAGGGGATGTTACAGTTTTAGTTTCCGTGCTGACAGGGGGTTGGGCTGGGTGGCCCTAATGGTCCCATCCAACCCTGAGACTGAATAAATGAATGCATGAACTAACTAACAAACAAATAAATTTCAGGCTCATTGCCCATTGAAGGACCTCCTTGTGGCTTCAAATCTACATGACTCCCATGATTCCTTAAAGGACAGAAGCTTTGTGTTGGGTCCAGCCAACTCTTAAAACCAATCTTGCCCAATTGACCTATTTACTGCAGCCGCATCCCATGAGGCCCATGAATCCCAGCATAGCTTTTTGGGAGGTGGTCAAAGGGGATCTCTCTTTTTCACCCAATGAGAAGAAGGAGGTGGTGGTGGAGGAGATGATGATGATGATGATATTGCATTTATATTCTGCCCTTCACTCTGAATTTCAGAGTCTCAGAGCAGCTCAACATCTCTATCTTCTTCCTCCACAACAGACACCCTATGAGGTAGGTGGGGCTGAGAGAGCTCTCCCAGAAGCTGCCTCTTCGAGGACCGCTCTGCAAGAACTATGGGTGACCCAAGGCCATTCCAGAAGCTGCAAGTGGAGGAGTGGGGAATCAAACCTGGTTCTCCCAAGAGTCCACACCCTTAGCCGCTATACCAAAGTGGCCGGTTGGGTCCAACTTTCAGGTTCCAGTCTTCATTTAGGCACGCATTCATTGATGACCAACAATTCTCAGTCCAGCTCCCCATCTTCAGTGTGAGGGCACTGCTGCACATTGTTTGTAAGAGTATCAAAATGTTGAATAGAATTAGTTTTCTCTCCCCTTTCCAGCCCCAAATCTGGGTTAAGTCAGGGTTGTAGTAATAGTAGGCTATGTAGTCTTCATACGAGGAAAAATTCTTTGGTGAGACACTGTTAGCTGCACTGGGGTTTAAAGGTAAGTCACCTCAATCTTTATTTCTCTCAAACCGCTTCCATCTTTGTAATGCCAGTTCCTAACATTTAACTTTTGATTTATTGATTCAGAGCTAAGTCTGCTGGGAATCAAAGTCCTGGAACCGAAGATGCTTTCACCTTCTGATCCCTACTGGTGTTTTACTGCTATTCTCTATCATTTTGAGGGGATGAGCGCTCTCATAGCTTCTGGCTCTTGTCAGTCTATTTAGTGTATAAAAGACTGCATGTTTCTTCCCTACGGTGCATCAAAGACCGATCAGATCCCATAATGTCACACACTGTGCATAATTTATAGGCCAGGATTCAGATGAATGTACAAGGGGAGAGGGTGATCTGGCAAAATGGATGGAAGCAATAAAGGTCAAAAAAGACCATACATGCAGTCTGCATGGGGAGGGCTGCTACTGAAGACACTGACATTTAATCTAGATGGTTAAACTGGAATCCCGATTGGAAACATCTGCATTCTTAGAAATACCCTAAATACAAGTTGATGTTGTTTTGCTGTCAGGTCACAGTTGGCTTACGGTGACCCTGTATGCTGGGGTGTCGAACTCATGGGCCAAAGTTGACATAAATGAGACCTTGTTGGGCTGGGCCATGTGTGTACCTATTTAAGAGTAAGTAGCAGAGAGACAAACTTTAAAAAGGAGAAAGGTAAAGGAAAGGTCCCCTGTGCAAGCGCCAGTCATTTCCGATTCGGGGGGTGATGTTGCTTTCACGTTTTCACAGCAGATTTTTTACGGGGTGGTTTGCCATTGTCTTCCCCAGTCATCTACACTTTCCCCCCAGCAAGCTGGGTACTCATTTTACCAACCTCGAAAGGATGGAAGGCTGAGTCAACCTTGAGCCGGCTACCTGAACCAGCTTCCACTGGGATCGAACTCAGGTCGTGAGCAGAGGGCTCCGACTGCAGTACTGCAGCTTTACCACTCTGCGCCACGGGACTCTTTTAAAAAGGAGAAAGACAAGCACAATTTTTTTTTTTTTAAAAAAACACACCTTAAAATATGCTTAAAACATTAGCAATTGGTCTGAAAGGTGCTTTCTTTGTATTTCTCCGATGAGTTTCAGGAAACTGGGCAAAGGAAAGCTCTGGCTCTTTCCTTCCTTTCCCAGGGGACCAGCAGGGAAAGGAGCCTTAGCCAATAGAAGGAAGACAGTCTTGGCTCAGTAGCTCTGCTGTGCAATTGAGAAAGCCTGGTAGGGTTGCCAATCCCCAGCTGGCTAAGTACATATAATTCATTTACAAAAACGCATCTAAGCACAATTACGTCAGAACAAATAATTTAAAGTGCTGAGTGCCACAAAGTGCTTGTAAGACAAAGTGCCTGTGCAGATTTTTCTTCCAAAAGGAATATATCTGAAGATTCCCCGACATCCCTCTGACGGAGCCTTGGGAATAGTACTGCGTGCTTGTATTAGCTTCAGTCTTTGCCCTTGCGTGACAGTGGAAACGGTGCGACAAGCGTCCTGCCTGCTCCAGGCTCCGTCAAAGGGACGTCGGGGAATCTTCAGATATATTCCTTTTGGAAGAAAAATCTGCACGGGCACTTTGACTTACAAGCACTTTGTGGCACTAAGCACTTTAAATTATTTGTTCTGACGTAATTGTGCTTAGATGCGTTTTTGTAAATGAATTATATGCCCTTACCTTACAATGCTAATTGTTGAAATGGATCGTGACAATCAAATCCTTTGAAGGTTTATACACTAATGATTACAAGTGAAATTATGATTGTATTCGTTATCTGTCACGGTTTTTCTTTGGGTTCTCATCCTGTTCCTTGATTCTCTCCATTGTATTTTTTAATCCCCAGCTGGGGGCAGGGGATCACCCGGTTTGGAGGCCCTCCCCCCACTTCGGGTTCATCAGAAAGTAGAGGGGGGAGGTAAATGGTATAGTGGTTAAGGAAGAAGGAATCAGATGACAGCCCGTGGCTCAGGCGCCTGATAGGAGCCTTCTGGGGGCCTGATTTGGCCCCCGGGCACATGTCTGACACCCCTGTGTATGCTTTCCAAGGCAAAAATATGTTCAGAGGTGGTTTTCCATTGCCTACTCAATTCTGTAATATTATCGTTTGATAATGTGGTAGAAATAACGAGACAAATTGCAGATTTATACCCCGCCCTTCTCTCTGAATCAGATACTCAGAGCAGCTTACAATCGCCTATATCTTCTCCCCCCACAACAGACACCCTGTAAGGTGGGTGGGGCTGAGAGGGCTCTCACAGCAGCTGCCCTTTCAAGGACAACTCCTACGATAGCTATGGCTGACCCAAGGCCATGCCAGCAGCAGCAAGTGGAGGAGTGGGGAATCAAACCCTGTTCTACCAGATAAGAATCCATGCACTTAACCACTACACCAAACTGGCTTTTTACTAATTTATTATTTTTTCTTCCTTTATTACAGAAACTACTTTCTTTTTGGTCCAGCACTGACTTGTTGATTTACTGTATTTTGTAATATGAGCCCGTACATATGTATGTTTGTTTGACCTGAAGAAGACCATTTTAGGTTGAAACGCATCAGGTCAAGTGTTCATGTCTAAAACAATTTATTGTACGGTAATATATTGTAATCACACTCATCATTTGTTATTAAAGATTAATACATATACATTACATTTTCTCCCCCCTCCCCCCCTTTTGATGACCCCCGGCAGTGTATTTTATTTAAATTGCTAAAAGGTAAAACTTTATCTATTAAAGAATCTTACTTCATAATAATTAAATTGCTTAAAAGAAAAGAAGAAAAGAAAAGAAAAGAAAAAGGTAATCAAATAAATCTGTCGAAGAATCTTCTTTAAAAAAAAGCCTCATAAAGCTAAAAGAGAAAAAGAAAGAAAAACCATGTGTTATAACTATAATCCATCTTCATAGCAGTCCTTTAATCATTGTAAAAAAAATAATAAGTTTCCATAGTCTTGCTTTTTTACTATAATCCATTTTACGTTCCCTTAGAGTTTAACCATTGTCAAAAGATCGCCAAGTGTCCCTTAACATTGCATTGTTTTTCAACATAATTTCGAAATTTTCTCCGCTCATTTTTAAACTTCTCTAAATCATGTTCTTTTAAGATTCTTGTAAACTTGTCCATTTCACTCCAATGCATAACTTTTAAGTCCATTCCCACTTTTCTGGTTTGTTGTCTTGCTTCCACATCTGTGCATATAATGTCTGAGCAACTGAAAGAATATACCAAAGTATCGTTCTATCTTGTTTCGGAAATTTTTCCATTTGTAATACCAAAAGAAAAATGTCTGGTGCCTTCTTGATATTATAACCCAAAATTTTCAAAATCTCTTGCTAAATCATTTGCCAAAATTGTTTAGCCTTTTCACAGGTCCACCACATATGGTAGAAAGATCCTTCTTGTTTTTTACATTTCCAACATCTATTCGACACCTGATTGTTCATTTTTGCCAGTTTCTTAGGTGTTATATACCACCTATATAACATTTTAAAACAATTTTCTTTTATATTGTAACATGTCAATATTTTCATAGAGTTCTTCCATAAGTATTCCCATGATTCCATCTGTATTTCCTTATTTATGTTTATCGCCCACTTTATCATTTGAGATTTAACTACTTCATCTTCCGTAGACCATTTCAATAATTTATAAGTTCTTGAAATCAATTTTTCATTTTCGCCAAACAGCATTCTTTCCAATTCTGTTTGTTCTTGTCTTATCCCATCATTCTTAATGTCCTGTTCAAGCAAACACTTGATTTGTTGCAATTGAAACCAATTATATTTATATTGTAATTCTTCAGCCCATTTTAATTCCACCTTTCCTCCATGTATTTTTAAAAGCTGTTTATATGATAACCACTTCTCTTCTTTAATGTCTGAGTATAATTTTATTACTTCTGTAGGTACAATCCAAAGTGGTTTTCTCTCATCTCCATATCTTTTATATTTTGACCAAGTATTTAACAGGTTGCTTCTTATATAATGATGCAGAAAAAAAAATCTATCTTGTTTTTCCCATAGTACATGTAAGCATGCCAGCCAAAAACATTTCTATGACCTTCTAATGTTAGTAATGTCATCCATTCCTTAATCCACACCAGGCATACTGCATCATGATACAACTTTAAATTAGGCAATTGAAATCCTCCCCTTTCTTTCGCATCAGTCAAGATTTTCATTTTAATTCTTGGTTTTTTCCCCGGCCCATACAAATTCTGAAAGTTTCCTTTGCCATTTATCAAATTGTTTGTTATCTTTCACTATTGGAGTTGTCTGAAACAAGAACATAATTCTCGGTAAGACATTCATCTTGATTGCAGAAATTCTGACCAGCATAGACAAATTCATCTTATTCAATTTTATCAAATCTCCATCAATTTTACTCCAAAGCTTCTCATAGTTATTTTTGTACAGATCAAGATTTTTTGCACACCTAGATATTTTACTTTAGAGGTAACTTCACACTCCGTTAACCTCTGTAACTCTTCCTGTTTACTTTTTGACATATTTTTACACAAAATTTTTGACTTTTCTTTATTTATAAATGCATCAGGTCAAGTGTTGTTGTATGATTTTACTGAGTAAGGAGACAAATGATGGCCCCCTAAATGCTTTTTAACGTCCTGTAATAAATACATGTGTTTTTGGGTTACAATTTTATTTTAAGTTCTGGTTTTAATTTTTGGCCCTTATTATATATGAACCTTTAGGTTCTTGATTCCAGCTTTTGGGTTAGGTTTCTTTCCCCTCTCTGTTTTTCTTTCGCCATTGCCTGCCTCTGTGCAACAACCCTAAATTTCCTTGGCATTCTCCCAGTGCTGGTGCGTGGGTGCTGGCGCAATGCCGGTGCCCCAGGAAAGGCACCACCCCTGCCTCACAGCCCATACCTTCCCTCCATGGTGAGCAGCATGGCGCACCTCCTGTGTCTCAGACTACATGTGCCCACCACCAGGCCAATGTCACTCCACCTCCTGGCTTCCAGAAGCCAGGAAATGGAGTGATGGCAACGCGGTGGCAGCTCACTCTGAGGCGCGGGAGGCGTGCTGTAGTGTCTACAAGAATCCAGCTGGGTAATTAGATGGGAACCGAAGATAGGCAAAACAGATAGTTTAGGCTTGCCAATCCCTAGATCCCAGCGGGGGTTCTGCTTTTCCACACTCCTTTCTGCTCCCGGTCAGCTGGCCGGTGTGAGGGGGAAGTCCACAGACACCATGTGCCTTCTCAGTTCGGAAAGGCTTCCTTTTGGGATGGTGTGCCTGTGTCGTTAAATATATAGGACTCAGGCTGAATGGGAGTGGGGTGAGCAGGCAGAACAACATGGCTGCTCTCAGTGGCTGTGAAAGCAGTCCAGACCCTCTGTTTATTGCATAATCTTTTCAGAGGTCATTTGCATAGGAAAGGTAAATTTGAACCTTTGGTTTCCCTGTGTTCTTGTGTAGGACTTGGAAGTTTAGCAACACGTGAGTAAATTGCCCCTGTGTGATCTCACAAGTGTGGGATTGCAAACTGTTTTATTTTTGCTGCTTTGTGTGTGTTTGTGTGTGTGTGCAAGTCATCTCTCTCCATCTGAAAACTTCCAGAGTCCTTATTTGAAAACCTCCAAAGAAGGAGAGCCCTCCCCACACCCCGACCTCCTGAGGAAACCTGTTCCACTGTGTGTGTATGTGCACACGTGCGCATGTGTGTGTGTGAGAGAGAGAGAACTTGCAACTGCTTGGGTGAAGAAATGAAGACTGTATTCAAGGGAACGGCACTGCTGTGTTTTAATTTATTTTAGATAAAGTCTATCGGCTCCACCCCCAAAGTTTCCTGGCCCCACCCCCAAGTCCCCAGGAATTATCTAAGTTAGACTTGGCAACCCTAACGTAGTTTATTATAAAATCCAACAGCCAAGAAAACAGATAAGCGATGCACGCACAAAGCATACTAATAAAATACTAAGGTTAACAGGCTGCAGGTGTGTTAATTACAGCAGAAACAACGCTTAAAGAAACATATATCACACACGCTGTGCCGCCAGGCTCACATATTCTCCCATCCAAATACTAGCCGGTGCTGACTCTGCTTAGCTTCCAATATCTGATGCGAATGGGCTAGCCTGGGCTATTTAGGATCTGAAAACAATACACTGAAAATGAGAAGCTGAAAGGAACAGTCAAGAGGGTCAAATTTCTCAAAAAGGCTTGCGGGTTACTCAGAACTGTTGACCAGTTGAGTGGTTTCCAAACTGTATTTCACAGCAGGAGGTAAGTTTCCTCAGAAAGTTTCCACAAGCTACTCAGTAAGAAGAAGTCAGCTAGCAGTGCCAGATTAAACTCTGGCCAGACCCCTAGGTGGTCAAAATCTTGGTGGCCCCCTCACAAATTACCTCAGAGTCTGAGTGCCCACCCCACTGCCCAAGGCCCTTGCTGTTGCATGCACCTTCTTAAAAGCCCCTTTGACAAAGCTGCAGGGGAGAGGAAGAGGGAGGCAAATCTGGCAATGATGCCAGCAGTAGCCGCACCAGGCAAGTCAGGCAAAGAGTGGCTCAGCACCGGCTGCATGTGCAGGCTGGGAGGACTGCAACCGGAGGGGGGGGAATGGGGGGGAAAGCCAGCCCAGGGCCCCTAAAGGCATGGGGGCCCGTAGGCCAGTGCCTACTTGGCCTAATTGTTAGTCCGGCCCTGTCAGCTAGGGGCTACACCTCTTACAATATGGCTGCTGATGTAAATCACAGCTGTAATCCTTAACCTACTAAACCTTGTTGTGTAGATATATGACCTAAGAGACTTACCTGGAGATCTTTTGCATTCCTCCCCCACCCCCCCCAGGTCTATGTTTGTCTTATATATATATATATATATATATATATATATATATATATATATATATATATATAGTCTCTCTCTCTGTGGGGGGAAAGAAAACCCTGGACAATTTCTCTCTTTAAAGGGAGCATAAAAGCAGGGCATATGAAAGAAAACAAGCATACTTTGAAGTGTGAGAGAGAGCCGCGCTGTTAATATTACCACAGCATTGTTAGCGATTTCATAAATGCATTGAATTTCAAGGCGGCGAAACCGGCAAATACATCACACCATTCTAAATGCCAGCTTACCGCTGTGTGCGGGCATTGTATCTACCTGTCCTTGAGCGAGGCAATTCGAGCAACAACATAAAGCCGGGGGGGGGGCACTTTTAACATGTCGGGTTCCATCTAAGCCAGAAGGACAGAGAGTATGACATATGAAAGCAATATGCTGTTTAGTGCGGGGAATCAATTCTATTATTCCTCTAACAGATTTGTTTCCCTGGCTTCCCACATTCTGTTTTTTTTTTTTTTTTAACAATGTCTTCTGCATTGCTCTGATATCATTTTGCATTGGCTTGCCTTGTAAAGAAACCGGTCACAGAGTAACTGTCATTGCATTATGGTTCTCACCACCGTAAAGCTATCTCACCAGACCTGCCAGGACAGAAATTTCTTTTCTCCTTCAACTGAAGTGTCATTTTCTGTGGGCTTGCATTAAAAAAAAAAGAGAGAGAAAATGTAATCTTTCATTGGCTTTCTTTGAAGTATTCCTCCCCTCTTCTTCAAGGTATCTCACAATGGTCAAATATATTACATGTGCATGGTTGTGTAAGGAGAGATGAGTGATTTATATGAAATCATTCAAGGGAGGTAGACAGATGATTCAAAGGGTGTGCTTAATGGGTGCATTCAGATGTCACATTGACCAAGATGAAGCCTGAATGTGCATGAACAATGTCGCATGGTATATTCCCAAGTGCCAGATATGTTCCTCAGACAGGCTTCTGCTTATTGTGACCTCCTTGGGACCAGGGTTTTTTTTTTTTTTTTGAGGGACAGTGGCTCAGTGGTAGAGCATCTCCTTGGTAAGCAGAAGGTCCCAGGTTCAATCCCTGGCATCTCCAACTAAAAAGAGTCCAGGCAAATAGGCACGGAAAACCTCCGCTTGAGGCCCTGGAGAGCCGCTGCCAGTCTGAGTAGACAATACTGACTTTGATGGACTGAGGGTCTGATTCAGTATAAGGCAGCTTCATATGTAGCAGGAACTCCTTGGCATTTTGAGCCACACATCGCTGATGTAGCCAGTCCTCCAAGATCTTACAGGGCTGTTATTACAGGGCCTACTGTAAGCTCTTGGAGGATTGGCTACATCAGGGCATGTGTGGCCTAATATGCAAAGGAGTTCCTGCTACAAAAAAAAAAAATCCTGCTTGGGACTATATAGAGAGCAACAGTTAGGTCAAGGTCTTTTTCAGTGGTGGGATCTGTCTACCAGGGTGGGCGTAGAGACTTTTTCCATTGACTCCTTTAGTCCAATGGTACCTTAAAGACATTATTCTGAAATGAGCTTGCATGAGGTCTTTCCCACAGTCTCATTTTTTTCTGACGTGAGTTCCGGTTGTTTTGGGGGAGGGATGTTTTCTGTTTGACAAGTATTTGCTCCCTCTAGTAGTCAGTTCAATATTACATTGATTTATGTCCAGCAGTTTAAATCTACAGGGAGATATGCTGAACACAAACTGATTCTGGGCTGTCGCTAGGCAGGGGCGGTGAGGGCAGTGCCCCTCTAGAATCTGCAATGCCTCCATACTATAAGGAAGCGCTGGCGAGGAGACCTGAAAAGCTTCTGTGAAGGAGGGCTGGGCTGCTCTGGGGTGTGTGCGTGGATCACACCCTTGAACTTCCAGGGCTGCTGTCCTCTCCTGCTGGTGCCTCTGAGTGGTGGCTGTTGCCCCATCCAGCCCAACAGTGAGAACAGCACAAGCCACTGGAGCTTACCACAACTCACCCAGGGCCAGGAAGTGGAGGGAACCTGGGCCGAGCGATGTGCTATCCTCCTCCCCCACCCCCTCCCAGATGCCTCCGAGGGGCCATGCTGGCCTGGAACATACGCTGCCCATTTTGAAAGAGATACACTGATTGCCAATCTGTAATGCAGGCTGCTGGATAGGACATTTAAAGCCCTTCACGGTCTGCTATCCGCATTTCTGAGGGACTGCCCCCTTTGTTTTTTCCCTTGTTCCAACAACAGTCATCAGTCAGCCATCTGCTGGCTATCATACCACTTGCAGTGGCCTGTCTGACATCAACCGGATCCATTGTGGCTCCAGCTCTGTGGAATGGACTTTCAAAAGAAGTGTGGAGGGCATCCTTGGAGATTTTCAGGAGGTTCTACAAGGTGCTACAAGGTTTGCCTGTTTACCTGGGCTTTTGAGGGAGTTTAAATGGCAACAGCCCCGTGGCGCAGGATGTTAAAGCTGCAGTACTGCAGTCCTAAGCTCTGCTCACGACCTGAGTTCGATTCCCGGTGGAAGCTGGGTTTTCAGGTAACTGGCTCGAGGTTGACTCAGCCTTCCATCCTTCCGAGGTCGGTAAAATGAGGACCCAGCTTGCTGGGGGAAAGCATAGATGACTGGGGAAGGCAATGGCAAACCACCCCGTAAAAAGTCTGCCGTGAAAGCAACGTCATCTCAGAGTCAGAAATGACTGGTGCTTGTACAGGGGACCTTTCTTTTCCAAATGGCAAAGGCTGGCAGCGTCGAACCCCCTCTGTTTGTCTTCTGCCTTGAAAACTCTATGGAATTGCCGTAAGTCAGCTGTGATTTGATAGAACTTTCCACTACTGGGACTCTAAACCAGGCATAAGTCAGGATTGCGCACTTGAACATCACACAAGGTAACGTGAGTTGGTTTTAAGTAGGGATGTGTGAACATCTACTGGTCTGGCTCACCTTCTGTTTCCCAGTCATGAACAAAGAGACGATTTTTTCTTTTTCTTTCGAGGTGCCAGGACTGTATTGAAAGATTCCTGGAAGTTTTGGGGTGGACCCAGGAGAAGGCGGGGTTTCGGGAGGGGAGGGGCCTCAGCATAGTAGAATGCCATGGGGTCCACCATTCAAAGCAGCCATTATCTCCAGAGGCAGACTATGCACCGGAAAAAACAAAAACAAAAACAGTTACATGTAAATTTTCTATCTTGAAGCACTAAAACGGTATATTTATCCAGTCCTTTTTACAATGTATCACACATATGAGTGTACAACAATTACTTTTCTTTACAGTTACAATAGCCACATCCCATGGTTCATACTGGCAACATCTATTTAAGACCTCGTGCTCTGCTCCTTTGTCAATTTCAGTGACAATGTCCAAAATAGCATCTTAATCAAGACAGAAAATTTACAAATGACTGTATTTTTTTTTGGTGTATAGTCTGTTTCTGTATTATTTACACTGAAGCCTGATTGCATTGTTTGCATTTTCGCCAGAGGAGCTGATTTCTGCCCGCTGGAGATCAGTTGTAAAAGCAGGAGATCTTCAGGTCCCACCTGGAGGCTGGCAACCTTATGACACACTGTCAGCTCATTGATACTTGTGTGCAGGGGTCATTTTGTAGAAGAATAGATGGCGGAGCTCATTAGCATAACTCCTTAGCGTATGCTGCTGCTCCCCCAGCCAAAAGCAACCCGATGCAAGGAAGGAGAGCCCCAGGCAAGTGAGGCCTGCTTGGGCCAGCTAGAGATCCAGCCAGCCCAAGCAGGCCTCACTCTCCTGGGCCTCTCCTGGGCCACCCCCCCCCCCGTCAAAAGGCCAGCAAGCTACCTGCTGCCCAAAATCACATAAGAAGTGGAGAAAGGCTGGCATGGGCTTCTCCAGGAGTTAATGAGGGCTGCTGGGGGTGTGGCAAAGCCCCTGGTGGCTGGCTGCCTGCCCACTCTCCTAATTGTTATGCAGCTGCACCTACTATTCAATGGACAAGGTAGGTGGGGAGGAAGAGGGGAAACCTTTAAAAAGGTTCAGGAGCTGTGCTCCTGTGAGCTCCCGCTGAATCTGCTTGTGTGGCTTTCTAGCCCTACAGCACCATACAATCATTCTATCGTACAAGCAAATTCTCTAACAGCCCGATGAAGTTCTATTACCCCTTGCTTGCTTTACCATCGGTCTGTGTGGCAGACAATTAAATCCATCACCAACCATATAAACAAATATCATTTCTTTTCACAATACTGCTTGGTGTTCATCTCAGTAGGCCTTCACGATATTAATGGCTGCAGATGAGAATGGACGGGCAGCATTTTCACCCATTTGCATTTTTGGTGGTTAACCAAATAGTGGTACAAATTATTAAAAACACACAACATGAAGTAAAATGCTTCAAAATACAGCATTCCCGACCTAAGCTTTTAAAACACTCGCAAGAAGTTGGGCCAATGCATTAACTTGATAAGTCACACTTCATTATTGGAATAAATGAAGACCATCAAAAATCATTCCCCCCCCCCTCCGCCCCCAGATTGTGGTTGTTCGCTATCCAAATAGCTCCGTAAGCAAAGTCAGAGGGAATCGTAGCTCTATGATGTGCATATTCACATTCCGGAAGCATTCCAATAATGAAGCAAGACTTATCTAGCTAATGAATTGGCCCTGCTTCTTTAAAGCTTAGATCAGAAATGTTGTATTTTGAAGCATTTTCCTTTATGGTGTGTATTTTAATCATCTGTACCAGGGCTCATTTTGTAGCAGGAGCTTCTTTGCATATTAGGCCACACACCCCTAATGGGGCCAATCCTCCAAGAGCTTACAGGGCTCTTAGTATAGGGCCTACTGTAAGCTCTTGGAGGATTGACTACGTCAGGGGTGTGTGGCCTGACATGCAAAGGAACTCCTGCTACAAAAGGAACCCTGCGTACCACTGAAGAAAGCCTAGGGTTGCCAATCCCCAGGTGGGGGCAGGGGATCCCCCGGTTTGGAGGCCCTCCCCCCGCTTCAGGGTCGTCAGAAAGCGGGGGGGAGGGGAGGGAAATGGCTGCCAATTGTGTTCCGAGTTCGTTACAAGGTGCTGGTTATTACCTTTAAAGCCCTATATGGCCGAGGACCTGCCTACCTTAGGGACCTCCTCTCTCCATATATTCCCCAGAGAGCACTGAGATCTAGCTCCCAAAATCTCTTAAAAATCCCTGGACCAAGGGAGGCCAAACTGAAAACAACTCGAGAGCAGGCCTTCTCAGTAACGGCTCCCCATTGGTGGAATCAACTACCAGACGAGGTTCGAGCCCTGCGGGACTATAATCAGTTCCACAGAGCATGTGAAACTATTCTTTTCCAAATGGCCTACAAGACTGAATCCTGAAATGTTATCCAGGCATCTGATACACATCGTTTTGTATTATAGCACCTATCTGCCGTGGTTGTAATTAATCTATTTATTTAATGTGTTTTATTGCATTTTTATTGTATGATATTTGCTGTATGTTATGGCACTTTACATGTTTGTGAGCCGCCCTGAGCCTGCCTTGGTGGGGAGGGCGGGATATAAATAAAATTATTATTATTCTGGGAACTCTATTATTCTGGGGAGGGACGGTGGCTCAGTGGTAGAGCATCTGCTTGGGAAGCAGAAGGTCCCAGGTTCAATCCCCGGCATCTCCAACTAAAAAAGGGTCCAGGCAAATAGGTGTGAAAAACCTCAGCTTGAGACCCTGGAGAGCCGCTGCCAGTCTGAGAAGACAATACTGACTTTGATGGACCAAGGGTCTGATTCAGTATAAGGCAGCTTCATATATTCATATATATATTCCTTGTGGAGATTTATTCCCATAGAAAATCATGGAGAATTGATCTGCGGGTATCTGGGGCTCTGGGGGGTTTGTTTTTTGGGATAGAGGCACCACATTTTCAGAATAGCATCTAGTGCCTCTCCCCAAAATACCCCCCAAGTTTCAAAAAGATTGGACCAGGGGGTCCAATGCTATGAGCCCCAAAAGAAGGTGCCCCTATCCTTCATTATTTCCTATGTAAGGAAGGAATTGAAAAGGTGTGCCGTCCCTTTAAATGTGATGGCCAGAACTCCCTTTGGAGTTCAATTATGCTTGTCACAGCCTTGATCTTGGCTCCACCCCCAAAGTCTCCTGGCTCCACCCCCAAAGTCCCCAGATATTTCTTGAATTGGACTTGGCAACCCTAAGAAGGCCTCGTGGCCAAAGGAAGTTTAGTTTTAATGTATTTGCCCCCTATTAGTTATGCATTAAAACTTCGTTAATTTAATATATGTAATGTAAGTATTTACTCTGTTATTAGGCCTTTTGGACAATCTTTTTGGTTACTTGGTGTTTCTGAAGGTTTATCTTCCCCTTTCTGTTTTGGCCAGACTGTACAGACCTGGTGGTTTATACCTGATCAACACAATCATGTACAGGAATAGTTCTGTTAAATGCGATTGCCGTGACATTTGCAGGATCCCTAGTTTTAAACTGGAATTATTTCATTGCACTTCACACAAGAAGGGAAGGCGCAAGAGAGGTGCACAGGTCTGACTAGCAGCTGGGTTTCTCAATATTCTCAACATCCAAGCTTAATCTCAGCTTGACATAGGGCAGCCAGGTCTCCTTGCCTCTCTAGTGGGGCATTTGGGGGCATTCTGGGGGTGGCAGGGACATCATGTGATGTCCCCAACACAATGATGTCAACCAGAAGTGATGTCATCACATCAAGGATGTGGCATAGGGATGCTTTGGTAGTTGGACAAAACTCTGTGGTGTTTTTCTTTCTCAAAAGTTGGGCATTGAATTTGCCCAAATATCAAAGTGTCCCTTTGTGACATCCCTGACACAATGATGTTACTTCTGGGTAACATCATTGCATGGTTAGCGGAGGGCTTACCCTGCCACCAGCTGGTCTGTGACAGAGAGGAGAAGAGAAGAAGAGATTGGATTTCTACCCTCCCCTTTACTATCTGAAGGAATCTCAGCAGTTTACAATCCCCTTTCTCTTTCCCTCCCTACAACAGACACCCTGTGAGGTTGGTGGAGCTGAGAGAGCTCTCCCGGACTTGTTCTTGAGCAGAACAGCTCGGTGAGAACTTGTGACTGACTCAAGGTCACATCAGCAGGTGCATGTGGAGCAGTGGGGAATCAAACCGGGTTCTCCCAAATAAGAGTCCGTGCACTTAGCCAGTACATCAAACTGGTAACCCTAGCTTGACTTGACATCTGAATACAGCTGAAAATTCCTGAATTAATACAATTTTTTTGCTTGGTATTTTACGAGCCTTCTTGATGCAGTTTTCCCTGGAACATTCCCACACCTTTGTGAGAACGGTCACATAAAACTAATATGCTGGGCAAAGTAATTAGTAGCTTTATATCTTACCTCAAAAACCATCTTGATAGGCATTGGAAGGATGTCACCTTAATCTTCTTTCTCAAATGGTCCAAAAACTCATTATAAAATGAAGTCACATATAATGAACTGGGTTGTAACTGCATTATTAGTTTCAGTCAAGAGCATGAGATTCAAATGTTTTTAATTAATTAATTAATTAGCACTTGTCAATTGAGGCTTTCAGTCTCACTCTCTTAAATCCCAGTTATGAAGCACGGTTTCCTATATTTTGATCGGTGGACTTCTACAGGTACTGCGATCAGAATCCACCACTCACTCTGCCTGAAACAATGTTAGAAGCACGTTTGGGCCAGGGGTACCTCTTCAAGTGAAATGTTTACTGCATTTTCAGGGAAAGGTGGGAAATTTTCAACAAGACAAACAAAATTCTTCAGGGGAATTCTGAACACCCATCAGTCTTTTTTGTTCTTCAGTCACACAGTTGAGTCCAACTCTTTGCAACCCCACAGACCAAGTCACTCCAGCCTCGCCTGTCTTCCACCATCCTCCGAAGTCTGTTCAGATTCATGTTAGTTACATCAGTAACACTGTCCAGCCATCTCATCTTTTGCCATCCCCTTCTTCTTTTGCCTTCTGTCTTTCTCAGCATCAGGATCTTCTCCAGCGAGTGCTCCCTTCTCATTGGGTGGCCAGAGTCTTTGAGCTTCAGCTTCAGCATCTGACCTTCCAGGGAACAGTCAGGGTTGATTTCCCTTAGGACTGATTGATTTGATCTTCTTGCAGTCCAAGGGACTCTCAGGATTCTTCTCCAGCATAATAAGTATCATGAGAATAGCTTGAGGCAGGGTTTCTGCTTTGCTCTGCTTTATTTTCAAAGGGTACATTCCTAAGAACAAGAGTTTGCTTAATCCATAGTGGCCTTATCATGGAAAGCCCAAACTGAACGAGCATCATTAATCCATCAGTCTATCCTCATTCAAATTCCTTTCTGGATTTTGGCATTCCAGATTGCTTGGTCTTGCTTCCCAAATGATGTGGCTGTGTTAGGAACATCTAGCAAGCTGCAAAGGTCAGTTTCCTCTGGTATCCTTCCATTTGTCTGCCTTGCAGTCACTTTGTTTACCCAGGTTGCTATTCCCTGGGATTTCTAACTACCATCAGGGCAAGGTGTTCTCTTAGCAGGCTCTCTCTAATAAGTAGGGTTGCCATGTCTCCCGCAGCCATAAAGTTTTCCCCCCTAAATTGCTAGAGCATCCGGGAAAACCATAGAGTTTCCCGGAAGCTCCTAGAGCGGCCGTTGTGCAATGTCACCAGTGCAATGATGTCACTACGAGTGATGTCATCACATCGGCAATGTCAGGGGAGGATCCCCCCCACTGGCCCAATGTGGGCCAGTGAATTGGGAACCTCCAGGGTGGGGGAACCTCTGCCTGACCCAGGAACTTGGCAGCCCTGCTAATAAGATCTCCAGCTATGGGCTTGGAAGTACGTGGAGATTTGAGGGTGGGATCTTTAGCAGGGCTTTTTTTTTTTTGTAGCAGGAATGCCTTTGCATATTGAGCAACACCCCTCTGGTGTAGCCAATCCTCCGTACCATCAGGGCTCATTTTGTAGGAGGAGCTCCTTTGCATATGAGGCCACACACATCTAGTGTAGCCAATCGTCCAAGAGCTTACAGGGCTCTTCTTACAGGGTCTACTGTAAACTCTTGGAGAATTGACTACATCAGGGAGCATGGCCTAATATGAAAAGGAGTTCCTGCTACAAAAAAGAGCCCTGGCCTTTAGACAGGGGAAGGACCTCAGTTGGGTATAGTGTCATAAAGTCCGCCTTCCAAAGCAGCCGTTTTCTCCAACAAATAAGTCATGTGCTGTCATTGCAATCCAAATTGGGCCTCTGAATTCAATTTAAAAAGGCACCACGAGTGCTGGGCATGGGATGCCCAATGCTCGTTCAGTTTGAGCCTTTCATGATAAGGCCACCATGGATGGAGTAAACTCTTGTTCTTAGGAACGTACTCCTTGAAAGTAAAGCAGAGCAAAGCAAAAAACAAAAACAAAAAAAACCCTGCCTCGAACTATCCTCATGATACTTATTATGTAAAATATAGTATCAGGTAAATATCAATGTAGGTCTTTGTATACCCTTAAGGATTCATCTCACGAAGAACCAGCTCAGCCCCTTTTCAAGTTTCATAAGAGCTTCTTTAAATATTTAAAATTGGAACAGCCCTCCCCTTCCCCCTCCCCTCTGGCTGATGAAAAGAGAACTGGCTTTTGTTTTTGTTTTTTTCTGGAAAACATGAAAGGATTTCGATTGCTCGTAATCAAAATCCCTCACCTCTTCTTGCAAAAAAAATAAATAAATGCAGATGTGCCACCTCGTGTGGTAAGCACAGAGCAGAAATTTGCTATTTGGTGTCTTCAGAAGCTTCCGTATTATTTCAAACCAATGCTCCTACACCCCTGCTCTGTTCTAAATCTATCGGGATTAAAGTCCCATATTAGCCTGAACATCTTGTGCAACATCAGGAGGCTAAAAAGGAGAACATGTTTACCGGTCTGAAGTCTTGAAAGAACTCTTCTGGGCTTTCTCACACTAGTGATCCAGACCCTTTCATGTTTTCCAAAGAACTGAAAGCGAGAGCTCTTTGAAGACTTCAGACCTGAAAATGTGTTCTCCTCTTAGTCTCCTGATGATGCACAAGATGTTCAGGCACATAGGGTACTTTAATCCCAGTAGATTTAGGACAGAACAGGAATGGAGGGGTGCTGTTTTAAACTGTACAGATCCTTCTAAGGTGCAGAATAGTTATTGTCTGTGCTGGATTTACCCCATAGGCTGGCAATTCCTGACTTGCAGGAAGAAGTGGGTTGCTTGGTGGCCTGCTGTGACCATTTTGCTTAGCATTTTGCAGATAAAGGCTGAGGTCGCAGTGAAGGCTTAGCACGATCTTGCTGTGCCTCTATTTGCAGCAGTAGAAGAAGAAGATGATATTGGATTTATATCCTGTCCTCTCTGAATCAGAGACTCAGAGCAGCTTACAATCTCCTATATCTTCTCTCCCACAACAGACACCCTGTGAGGTGTGTGGGACTGAGAGAGCTCTCCCAAAAGCTGCCCTTTCAAGGACAACTCCTGCGATAGCTTGGCTAACCCAGGGCCATTCCAGCAGCTGCAAGTGGAGGAGTGGGGAATCAAACCTAGTATTCCCAGATAAGAGTCCACACACGTAATCACTACACCAAACCAAATAGTTGCAGGGCGTTTTGATCAAACATCCTACCCTGAACCGGCTTCACTGTGCACTCACCCCATGGTCAGTCATTCAGATTGTTGCAACATTCTTTTTTTTCTTTCACCCATGCACATAAGCATTTGTCCGAAGGTCTGGCTCCTTTTTGACAGCTCCACAATCTCTCTGCCAAGGACTCCATCCCCTTTCAGCCTCCTTCCTTTCACCTCTCTTCCGTTGAATCCGGGGTAGGGTGAGGTGATAAAGTGCAGATTTACATGAGAGTACTCCCACTGACTTCAGTGCATTTGTCCTTGTGTCAAGCATGGGAAGCTCTCAGACTCTGATGCAGAAACAGGAGAGAGGGGTTGGAGGGGGCGGGATATGTTGCTTGAAAAAAAGTCCCCTGGGGACTTAAAATCCAGAATGACTGCTCGGCCATGGTGAGTGGCAATGCCACGGGTTATCATGCACTTATGTGAACATTACTACCTGATCAAAAGGTGGGGTGGGAAGGGAAGACTTCCCAAATGGCTTGACTTCACAAGAGGCGAATTTGGAACTTCAGACAGCCAGAAATGTGGAGTGGAAGTACTGACATCTATAAATACTGGACTTCCCCCAATGCCTGATTACTCTGCTTCCAAAGCAAGCCAAAGCAGTATTTTGATGACAGGGGCAAAAAAAAAAACAGATGTTGTTGTCTGATTGTGTTCTTTAAATCAGCAAATTTAGCACAACTATATCAGCACAAACTGCTCGTGTGACCACAGTCAAAATCTCTCACATCCATTCTCATTTGGACTCCATGTTAGCAGTGACAGGGATAGATATTGGCAGGGTGCTGACTTGTCCAATTGTTTGGGGTACTTTTCAGTTTATTCTGTCTGAGAATGTTGATGGGACGCTTGAAAGTTTGAGACCACCACCTGCTAGTATGACCCTTACCCACCCTGGTTACTTATGGGGGGGGGGATCTGGTGGACAGAGTTCTAGAGGTAGTAGTGCTCAGGGGTGGAATTCTACCAGGAGCTCCTTTGCATATTAGGCCACACACTCCTGATGTAGCCAATCCTCCAAGAGCTTACAAGGCTCTTTTTTGTAAATTCTTGGAGGATTGGCTACATCAGGGGTGTGTGGCCTAATATGCAAAGGAGCTCCTGGTAGAATTCCACCCCTGGCAATGCTTCTTTAAGAGAGGGGTAGTTGCCCCAGCCTTGAGACAGGCTGCAGTGCATCCACTTCTAAAGCAGTCTACTGTACTGGCCCCGGGGGTCTGGTGCTGGTAAGGATTGCACTAATAATCTCTCCCCCTCCCATCACACAATAAAGTGACTCAGGGTTTGGATAATGGTGCTCAGCTCCAGTGGAATCTCCTACCCAACCTGGGTAAGGGTTTTTTTGGTCCTGGCCCCGACCTGGTGGAACTCTCTGCCAGCTGACACCAGGGCCTTCCGGAAGCTTTTGCAATTCCGCAGGGCCTGTAAGGTAGCAATGTTCCACAAGGCTTTTGAGGAAGGACACCGATGCTTGCCAAGCTGGCATCTCACTCTCCCACCCCTCCTCCCCACTTTGATGGAACAGTAGAAATTGTTAAGAAACCATCATCAGGAAGCCTGCAGGATTTCATATTTTAGTTACAATGTTTTATTGTTTTTAAACGTATTTTTTTTTCCCCACTACTGTTGTACATCTCCCAGAGCCTGGCCTCAGCCGGGATGGGGTGATCCATTCAATTCAATTCAACAATAACAACAATAACGCCCCCCCACCCCCAGGCTGGACAGTATGATCAGCTGACTTGGAAAGATCTCTCTTAATATTTAAATTGTCTGACAGTGCAGATGGTGACTGTAGCCATGAAATTAAAAAATGCACAGCAGCCAAGAAGGTCAGAACGCCTGCTCCGGCTGCAATGCCACTGAGGACGTTCTCCGCAGCTGAGAACGAAACGTCTGGAAGAAAAACTTTCTCCAGTAGAACACGGCACTTGAGCCCGAAAGATTCTACAAACCCTACTGATGATGCCAGCCGTGAAAACCTGAAATCTTTGATAAATTAAAAGACGTTTGCTCCTTGGGAGGACAGCTATGGTGAACCTAGGCAATATAATAAAAAGTAGAGACGACACCCTGGAAAAGCGAGTACTGTCCCCTGTATGAAAACAATGTGTTACTTAACTCGTTCAGTGGGAAGTCACAAAGCAATCACTCGTTGCATACAGCACGTGTGAGGCTGAATTTAGTGAGCTGAATGGCTGTGTACTCAATATGTAAAGGAAGCAATAAGTCGTGGTATTATGACATTGGTGAGATGTTCCACAGACAACCATGTTGCAGACCTGTATACAAAATGTTTATGTACAAAGAAACGTGTGAAGTTAACAAAGTTATTGACTATGCATTACCTTATAATCTAAGGAGGTGTGTCAGTAACTGAGTAGCTTAGAAGTTACTGCATCCTAGATCATCTACTGTCAGAGTGATGAGGTCATGTGACTGTGATCACAGGACAGACTGATGCAATGCCTGTAGTCACAGTGAGTCAGCATATTTGCTGATTGGTGGGCTGAGCTATAAAAGTGCTAAGAGCCGGTTTGGTGTAGTGGTTAAGTGTGTGGACTCTTATCTGGGAGAACCGGGTTTGATTCCCCACTCCTCCACTTGCACCTGCTGGAATGGCCTTGGGTCAGACCACAGCTCTGGCAGAGGTTGTCCTTGAAAGGGCAGCTGCTGTGAGAGCCCTCTCCAGCCCCACCCACCTCACAGGGTGTCTGTTGTGGGGGAGGAAGGTAAAGGAGATTGTGAGCCGCTCTGAGACTCTTCGGAGTGGAGGGCGGGATATAAATCCAATATCTTCTTCTTCTTCTAAGTACCAAGGTATTTTTCTCTCTCTGTATTGATGATTATCTGGCGTGGCACTTTGGAGCTCTGGATTGTAATTATACTGCACTTATCTGTAAATATTTGTAAATACACTGATAGTTTTAGTAGAATCGGCGTGAAGACTCTTCTTATCGGCGTTACCATTATTATCAGCCTATTAGGACGGCACTCTGCTACCACTCACTATCCGTCAAACAGTGCTCATCAATTACCCCTACCAATACACAAGTGGCCCAGATGATTTTTGTTGGACGAGTTGAGCATAATGAGCCCAATAGCCAGACCTGTTTATAAATAACCCTGCCCCTACTCAGAATGCAAATCATGTCAATGTGAAGAAGACCTTAAAAATTCCCTGTTCACTCCCAAAGGCAGCCTGCTAACCCAACATTGTACAGTGAAGAAGAAGAAGAAGAAGAAGAATTGTAGATTTATACCCCGTGCAGTGCTTCTCTCTGAATCTGAGACTCAGAGCAGCTTACAATCTCCTATATCTTCTCCCCCCCCACAAAAGACACCCTGTGAGGTAGGTGGGGCTGAGAGAACTGTCACAGCAGCGGCCCTTTCAATGACAACCTCTGCCAGAGCTATGGCTGACCCAAGGCCATTCCAGCAGCTGCAAGTGGAGGAATGGGGAATCAAACCCGGTTCTCCCAGATAAGAGTCCACACACTTAACCACTACACCAAACTGGCTCTCTACTCCAAACTGACTCTCTACACCAAACTGGCTGTAGCGGTCGTGGCAACTCCAACCAAAAAGCATGATGATGAAAGGTGGGGCCAATTTAAACAGAGAGAGGGCTCATCTGATGTTGCAGCCAACGAGGTATTCAACACACAGGAATAGATGAACCATTCTTAAAACCAGGGGTAGAATTCTAGCAGGAGCTCTTGTGCGGCCCATGTTCTTTGATTGATTTCAGGCCAACGTAGGCTTGCAAACAGAAAGCAGTTTTATTCCTTAACTCAAAGGCAAACTATCCTAAAGTTTACAATGTAAGATCAAAACTTCAATCGCAAAGATACTTCTCAAGGAGGCTTGTTGCTTTGGTTGGGGAGGTTCCTCTTGTTTTCTCTGTCTTCACTGCAACCGTTCGTCAAGCAGTCATCAGGCAGAAGCTCCTTCAGCTATTCCACCGAAAAGCAAAGAACAATGGCAGCACAATATACGAAACAAACATACCAAAAACTATATATTGTGCAAATACACTATTAAATAGATTATACAAATTATGTATTATTATGTAGAAACATAAAAAAAATTATCATAAATTCACAACATTTTAGCAACACATGAGAGGAACTTGGCTGGTAATTTCAGTTGGTTTATGAGGAAGCTGCGGGAGCAGCGGAACACAATTAAAAACCGGTGGTTGCGTGAAGGCAAGCATTTTTCCTTCGGAAGCCGACAAGCAACGGAGGGACTCCTTTGGAATTTTTTTGGAGTCGTAGCACTCTCTCTGTGAGAATAAGAGACTTTGTGGGGTCCTCCCTGAAATAACATATCTGAGACTTTGTGTTGCTAAAAGGTTGTGAATTTATGATAATTTTTGTATGTTTCTACAATTTGTATAATCTGTATAATTTGTATAATCTATTTAATAGATTATACCTATAATTTGGTATATTTATTCCACAGAAAAGAACAGAGCAAACTACCCAGCCCACTTAGGCTTCATTTTATCATAACCCTACCCTATTCAAGAACATAAGAACATAAGAGAAGCCATGTTGGATGAGGCCAATGACCCATCCAGTCCAACACTCTGTGTCACATAAGAACATAAGAGAAGCCATGTTGGATCAGGCCAATGACCCATCCAGTCCAACACTCTGTGTCACATAAGAACATAAAAGAAGCCTGTTGGATCAGGCCAATGGCCCATCCACTCCAACACTCTGTGTCACATAAGAACATAAGAGAAGCCATGGTGGATCAGGCCAATGACCCATCCAGTCCAACACTCTGTGTCACACAGTGGCCAAAATTTTTTTATATATATACACACACTGTGGCTAATAGCCACTGATGGACCTCTGCTCCATTCAATTATCAGCCTCAGCTGGAACTGTTTTGTGGGGCTCAGCAGCAGTTCCAGCTGAAGCAAACATAATTCACCTGTTAAGGGCAATCGACCTATAATATAATCTATGCATGGCAGAGTCTCAGAGTAAGTGATTACAAGCTCTTTAATAGGAGTGACATAGTATAAGGTCACATTACAAGACTGGCGTTGGGACCCATGGGCCGAACTTATATACATCTCTGGGTTCCCGCGCAAGCACGTTATTGGGTCATTCGAACTGATAGGGGCTTGTGAGCGGTCCTGGGCTGCAGGGGTTTGAATCCTGCAGCCTTTTGTTCCCAAATCCCCAAGCTCAGTCCGTACGGCTCCAATGAGCCCGGTGGAGACATCCAAAGTCTTCCCTTGAGTCCACATACATAACACAACCCTTTTGCAGCTTAGTGCGGCAATACACGGGTTTGGAATGAGTAGATCAGCACCCCTATCTCCTCAATGTACAGAGGACTTCCGCATTTTCCATTACCTCCTTAGCATATTAGGCCACACACCTCTGATGCAGCCAATCCTCAAGAGCTTACAAGGCTCTTTTTTTGTAAGCTCTTGGAGGATTGGCTACATCAGGGATGTGTGGCCTAATATGCAAAGGAGTTCCTGCTAGAATTCCACCCTTGCTTAAAAGCACAATGATCTCTGATCAGCTGCTATCCAACAGCCTATGATCGTCAGAAAAGAGGCAAAATAATAGTTATCCAGGAAGTGTCTTTCAGGTTCTCCTGAAAGGATCCATTCATTCAGTGGAATCTGCTCAGTCACATTACAAAACATAAGAACATAAAAGAAGCCATGTTGGATCAGGCCAATGGCCCATCCAGTCCAACACTCTGTTTCACACAGTGGCCCCCAAAATTTTATATATATATATATATATATATATATATATATATATATATATATATATATATACACACACACACACACACACACACACATATACACACTGTGGCTAATAGCCACTGATGGACCTCTGCTCCATATTTTTATCCAATCCCCTCTTGAAGCTGGCTATGCTTGTAGCCACCACCACCTTCTGTGGCAGTGAATTCCATATATTAATCACCCTTTGGGTGAAGAAGTACTTCCTTTTATCCATTTTAACCTGACTGCTCAGCAATTTCATCGAATGCCCACGAGTTCTTGGATTGTGAGAAAGGGAGAAAAGGACTTCTTTCTCTAATTTCTCCATCCCATGCATCATCTTGTAAACCTCTATCATGTCACCCCGCAGTCTACGTTTCTCCAAGCTAAAGAGCCCCAAGCGTTTCACCCTTTCTTCATAGGGAAAGTGTTCCAACCCTATAATCATTCTAGTTGCCCTTTTCTGGACTTTTCCCAATGCTATAATATCCTTTTTGAGGTGCAGTGACCAGAATCGCACACAGTAAGCAGTAAATAAATAGATTTATTTGTCCTGCAGGAAGTGCTTTCATGTATTGGTTGAATCCGTCACTTCAGTATAGGGTTGCCAAGCCCAATTCAAGAAATATCTGGGGACTTTGGGGGTGGAGCCAGGAGACTTTGGGGTGGAGCCAGGAGACATTAGGGGTGGAGCCAAGATCAAGGCTGTGACAAGCATAATTGAACTCCAAAGGGAGTTCTGGCCATCACATTTAAAGGGACGGCACACCTTTTCAATTCCTTCCTTCCATAGGAAATAATGAAGGATAGAGGCACCTTCTTTTGGGGCTCATAGAATTGGACCCCCTGGTCCAATCGTTTTGAAACTTGGGGGTGTTTTGGGGAGAGGCACTAGATGCTATACTGAAAATTTGGTGCCTCTACCCCAAAAAACAGCCCCCCCCCCCAGAGCCCCAGATACCCGTGGATCAATTCTCTATGAGTTTCTATGGGAATAAATCGCTATAGGGAATAATAGAGTTCCCAGCAGACATTTCCCTCCGCTCCCCCCGCTTTCTGATGACCCTGAAGCGGGGGGAGGGCCTCCAAATCGGGGGATCCCCTGTCCCCACCTGGGGATTGGCAACCCTACTTCAGTATATTCTTCATATTGTCTTCAATCTCTGCTGTTGAACTGATTTTTTCAAGTTCTAGCGTTCATAATTATTTTTAGCGTTGCTGTTGTTGTGATTCGCTTAAGAAGGCCGAGGTTATGCCACCACTCTTTTTAGTCTTCTGGCTGGCAGACTTGTGATCGAAAAATAAACAAACTCCTCGTTCTCCTTTTCTGCTCATAGGCTTTATCTTCCAGATCCGTCTTTGCTTGTTTATAATGAGCCTGGCTGCTGTTTCTCCACTTCTGACCTCCAGCATTCGAGTGCATCTTAGCCATACAGGTAGTTCAGCAGGAAGCAACGGAATTGAGGCAAGTGAAACGTAATTAATGGACGAATCCCAACCAGGACACGTGCGATGTCGAACGAACCCCTCTGCAGATAATTTTGGCTCTGTAACGACTTTGCAAAGCTTGATAAATGCTACCAGGTCATCTAGTTGTGACTACTGAAAAAAAAAAAAAGCAGCTAATAAATTGAGCTTTTAAAAAAAATGTTTGCCGAGTTGTTGTCGGTAACTCTGAAAAACATATTCTCTTCTTCCGACCTCTGAAGCCATTTTATGTATAACATTTGAAGACATACACCCTCCAAATTGGATCTATGTGGGCGATAAAGACTAGTTTATGAATGTGTTTAGCATAGATACACACTGGCAGGGCTTTTTTTATTTTTGTAGCAGGGACTCCTTTGCATATTAGGCCACACACCTCTAATGTAGCCAATCCTCCTGGAGCTTACAGTAGGCCCTGCACTAAGAGCTTTGTAACCTCTTGGAGGATTGGCTACATAAGAAGAGTGTGGCCTAATATGCAAAGGATTCCTGCTACAAAAAAGCTCTGTGTCAGGTTATTAGGGAAAGTCACCTTGTCAAGCGAGCTCATTTCTGGATCGCATTTTACTATGTAGAGAGCATGTTGTCAGCTCTGCAGCCCTCCCCCATTATTTACAACCCAGAGGGCACGTAGTGAAAACATCTGGCCCTCGGATGTTTATACTATAGGCTGGCTGTTGGTACCTCAAAGCCGCCTCCCCCCCCCACAGACAACCCTTATCTCTTCATAGAGAAGTGTGAGAAGGTTTTGATGTTTTCAATAGTCTAAGATTCTTTAGTAGTAAAATAGATAGTTGCTTAGTATCCTTTGAACCCGTGACTCAAGTATGCATCTGTAATGTAACCTTTGATGATATCCTATATAGCAACTGTGTAACTGTTGGGACTCTATTACTCCCAAGGCTTATGTCCCTGGCAAAGCTGAGTTTCTTACAATAAACCTATTTTCTGATTCAAAACAAAAGGACTCTGTTATTGGGAAATATCGGAGTTTGACACACTGCTATGAAGCATGGAAGTTTCAGATAACTAAGTAATTGTTTAATACAAAGTCTTAGTTTATTGATAATCCATAGTTGCTTTGAAGTGGGACACCTTGAAAGTGATACTGTCATGGGTGATGGGACCCTGAAGAAGCAGCTGAGCCTGCAGAAGAAACTGTGCCCTTGCCACCGGCACCAGTGCCCCTGCCTCCTACTGGAGAAGATCCAAACCCCCCTGCCTCTCCCTCTCGGGTGGCTCATGTGCATGACCGCCTTCGTCAGGACCTCAGGGAGCGGAGGAGGGCGGCACGCTCATGAGCAAGACGCTCCCTGAGCCCTGAGTTCTAAAAGGATCCTGGCCCCTCTAGGAGTGAGGATGCTTGAGTCTCAGCAGGATCCTGGCCGCCCTCTGAGTCAGCAATTAGTCCAAATGGGCAACAGACAGCAGAGGGCTATATAGCTGTGGGCTTTGGGAGAAGGCTTTGTGGAAGCAACTAGTCACTTACCTGACGTTCTAGCATCCACTTCGGCTTCTGGCGTTGGCTTCTGGCCCCCTTGACGTTGGCTTTGACTTCTGGACCCCCTGACTTCGGCTTCTGAACCTCTGACCTGTGATACCTGGACTGTGATTTGGTTTTGGCGCTTTGCACCCTCTTCGCTCACCAGCTACAGACCTTGGACTGCCCCTGGACTTTGCCTGGCCTGGCCCCAGCTCGTGACAGATACAAAGTATTGCAAAGCATAACGTTTTAAGGGTTACATCAAAGCATTCCAGCGTGATATCTCAAAGACATAACAAGAACGTGTGAATTACTACAAACCATGCAACAGCCTATCTTTGTGGTTAAAACTCCCCTTGGTCTCAGGCATTCTTCTTACAGTTGATGGTTACAGTGTGGAAACCTTTCAGGGAGGCGCCTGCTATCAAAGCCTAGCATTCCTACATTTGCTACTCAAAGGTGGGAAAGAGAAAAGGGAGGTGAGAAGAAGGAAGAAGCTACTTAGCTTTGACATGCAATTGCATGGGAAAGCATTCTGCAGAGAAGCACCAACCTTACCATTTAATACTGAATGTAAAACACATGCTTGACACTTGTTGCTTCTAAGGGTCGGCTCCCTCTTGAGCTTAAGTGCTGCAGGGGCTAAGGTGCTGGACCAGGAGTCTGGAGACACAAGTTGACAGGATGCTGTAGTGTGAGTTTTATTGATTAATGGGGTTTTTAATTCTTCTATTGTATCGTTTCCTCTATGAGTTGGCTTGAGTGGGTCTTTTCAAAGGCAGCATCTACATTTCTAAGCAAATAAAGTCCAATCACACTACAAGATTTCAACAAGATACCGGTAGCTGGGGTGGAATTCTAGCAGGAGCTCCTTTGCATATTAGGCCACACACCCCTGATGTAGCCAATCCACCAAGAGCTTACAAGGCTCGTAGGAGGAACATTAAATCCTTCAGCCTTCATTCAGTTTTGCTTTTTCAGATACACTCCCCTATTTTACTATTAGCATTTAAATGAGAGAGAGAGATACCCTGAGGCTACACAAATCTGCAGTCTGGATAGACCTTAATCTCATCTGCTTGTACCCCCTGATGGTGAGCCAACCTAGGCCCAAACCCATGCTTGGCCACAACACATGAAGCCAGTCAGTCTAACCCAGGGGTAGGGAACATTGGCTCTCCAGAGGTTTTTTGCCTACAACTCCCGTCAGCCCCAGCCATTGGCCATGCTGGCTGGGGCTGATGGGAGTTGCAGGCAAAAACATCTGGAGAACCAACGTTCCCTACCCCTGGACCTACCTTGCAACGTCATTGGTGATGGTGGAAAATGCCGTCAAGTTGCAGCTAACTTTCGGCAACCCTGAAGAGTTTCAAGGCAAGAGACATTCAGAGGTGGTTTGCCATTGCCTGCCTCTGCATAGGAAGTCGGGACTTCCTTGGTAACCTCATAACCACATACTAGCCAGGGCCAACCCTGCTTAGCTTCTGAGATCTGATGAGACTGGGCTAGCCTGGACTATCCAGGTCAGGGCCCAACAGTATTGAGAGCATGAAATGGGATAACTCGTTTTGCTCTCCTTGGAGGAAGGATGGGATAAAATATAATCCCCACCCAATCTTCCCTTCCAATGAAAAGGCAAACTGGAGAAGACCGGGTGGGGTGCTGCAGATTCTATTGGGGCACTGCCCCTGCCCTCCCCCAGCTGACTAAAGGTAAAAGGTAAAGGTAGCCCCCTGTGCAAGCACCGAGTTATTACTGGGCCATGGGGTGACAACACATCATGACATTTTCTTGGCAGACTTTACGGGGTGGTTTGCCATTGCCTTCCCCAGTCATCTACACTTTACCCTCAGCAAACTGGGTACTCATTTAACCAACCTTGGAAGGATGGAAGCTTCTGCCGGGATCAAACTCAGGTCATGAGCACAACTTGGCCTGACTACAGCCCTGAAATATAACCGACAAATGAGATGTGTTCTGCAATAGCAGAGCTCTTTTGCATTCAAAGCTTCCTATCTGCCAGATGACTCACTACCAATAAGGCTGCCATAACCCAACTGGTAGCATCTAAAACCATAAATTAAAAATGGCATAACAATGGCAACAATATTGAGGACTTTCCCTTGTTTAAAATGGTATATAAGCACATAGTATATTTATTACAAATACGGTATTCTTTCTTCTTCTTTTTTTAAAAAAAGAGAGAAATTATGGTTCCTTTTTCTATTCATTTGCTTCCGTTTGGAAGGGTTGGAGGAAATGGGTGTATAATAATGGTAGCTTTAGGCTATAAAAACCACCATTTGCCGGGAGAAAGGAAGGAGGAGAAAAAGAGGAATATTCCCCCATCAAAATGGATGACACCTTTCCGTGGCCCGAGATCTCCTTTAGAAGCCGGAAGAAGCATTCCGAATATGCTTAGTGGATATTGTTTAAGGCTATTTTGGATGGGGATGAGAATTTATGAGCAGGATTAATAATGAATGAGCCCGCGTTGCTGCTGCCGGAGTTTGCAAAAAAACCACCTCATCTGACCACTGCGAAGATGTATGCTTTTCAGCAATAATGAAAGTACATAAATATTAATAACTTTGTCAGAAGAAAAAAGAGAGAGAGAGAGAGAGAACCTGTCACAGTACAGTTGTTGACGATACATAAAGTTTAACCAAGGCGATGAAAACAAGTGGGTGTTGCAATTCCGGGAAATCTTGCAATGCTTAAGCATTTATTATCAGAGGGGGAAGCGGCCTCCGGAAGCACCGTCTATGGTAGGAACGATTAAATGGGTAGTTTTGAGGCAATTACTTAACCGAGGGTATCGATTGCTTATTGGACCATAATGCAGGTGAAATATATACAGGCGTCGCGAGTTAATAATTCTCGGCGAGGCATCCCTTAAGCGCGCTGTCTAAATTGCAGAGCTCCTGTCAACGTTAAATGTCCTGAAATAAACCTTCCGTTGGCCTCCCTGCAAAAGAATTAGCTGCGGCGCATTCCCCATTAAGTTTGCATTTAAAAGTATCTGCAATGATCACGCAGGGGCACCGGGAGTCAGCTCAGGTCAACTCCGAAGGAAGTGCCATGTGCTTCAGTGGGGCTCACTCCCAGGCAGGGGTGGAATTCTAGCAGGAGCTCCTTTGCATATTCGGCCACACACCCCTGATGTAGCCAATCCTCCAAGAGCTTAAAGGGCTCTTATCTATAAGCTCTTGGAGGATTGGCTGCATCAGGGGTGTGTGGCCTAATATGAAAAGGAGCTCCTGCTAGAATTCCACCTCTGCTCTCGGGGAAATGTATTTAGGATTGCAGTTTCCAGCTAACGTCCTAAGGATATTTTCCTGGGAGTAAGGAAACTTGCTGGGTAACCTTGGGCCATTCACACATTCTCTGCCTGGTCAACTCCACAGAGGATAAAATTGGAGGAGAGGAGAATGAAGTAAGCCACCTTGAATCCCTATCAGAAAGCCAGTTTTGTGTGGTGGTTAAGAGTGTGGACTCTAATATGGGAGAGCCGGGTTTCATTCCCCACTCCTTCACATGCAGCTGCTGGGTGACCTTGGGTCAGTCACAGTTCTCTCAAAGACCCACCCACCTCTCAGGGTGTCTGTTGTGGAGAGAGGAAGGGAAGGTGATTGTAAGCCACCAAGACTTCTTGGGAGTGCCTGTTTGGTGTAGTGGTTAAGTGCATGGACTCTTATCTGGGAGAACTGGGTTTGATTCCCCACTCCTCCACTTGCAGCTGCTGGAATGACCTTGGGTCAGCCATAGCTCTCACAGGAGTTGTCCTTGAAAGGGCAGCTTTTGTGGAAGCTCTCTCAATCCCACCTTGCTCACAGGGTGTCTGTTGTGGAAGAGGAATGGAAGGTGATGGTAAGACACTCCAAAACCTCTTGGAGTGCCAGTTTGGTGTAGTGGTTAAGTGCATGGAATCTTTATCTGGGAGAATCAGGTTTGATTCCCCACTCCTCCACTTGTAGCTGCTGGAATGCCCTTGGGTCAGCCATAGCTCTCGTAGGAGTTGTCCTTGAATGGGTAGATTCTGGGAGAGCTCTCTCAGCCCCACCTACCTCACAGGGTGCTTTTTGTGGGGGAGGAAAACAAAGGAGATTGTGAGCCGCTCTGAGATTCAGAGTGAAGGGCGGGATATATATCCAGTATCTTCTTCTTAACATCTTCTTTGGGTAGTAAACAGTGGGGTATAAAACCAACTCCTCATTCTCCTCTTCTGAGACTCTGAGTGAAGGACAGGGTATAAATCCAATCTCTTTTTCTAGGGAGGAAAAATAGGGCTTAAATGAGGTAAAAATGATAGAACAGTAAGTCTCATTGGATCATTGGACGTACTTCCAAGTAGACTGGCTTAAGACTGCTCCCTCTGCTGCCTTTGGGAAAGATGCACTGGGCATTCTGTCTTGCTGTTTTAGCTGAGGGCAGTTCACTGACAGAAATCCCTGGTTGTTTTGGAGGAGTTAAATGTGAATACATTTTTTTTTTTAAAAAAATGTTCTCAACATTTCAATCTAGGAAACTTTGTGAGTTATTGAAGAAAAGGTAGCCCAAGTCATAATATATTAAAATCAGTGCTAGAAGGAAGATGTTTTTTCATTACAATACCACACCAGCGGCAACATTGCTGCAAAAATAAACACACCAATTCAAGTTGGCCCTTGCTAAAGTATGAGGACACATACTAGGTCAGGACCCCGACTCAAGGAACAACTCAGGTCAACAGTTCAGTAGTTTATTCCAGGTATCATAAGGCAGTACACCAGATCCTTGCTAAGACTCACGTCTTAGCCCAATGAATCTCTATTTAACCCCTCGCCCTAACCATTACAATTCAAGTGCAAAGCGTGGCAAAGCAACAGCATTTTTTGGCAGTACCCACTCCCCCCAAGTCATAAGAACATAAGAGAAGCCATGTTGGATCAGGCCAATGACCCATCCAGTCAAACACACTGTGTCACACAGTGCCCAAAATTTATATATATATAAATATATATATATACACACACACACACACACACATACACACACACATATATATATACACACTGTGGCTAATAGCCACTGATGGACCTGTGCTCCATATTTTTATCTAACCCCCTCTTGAAGCTGGCTATGCTTGTAGCCGCCACCACCTCCTGTGGCAGTGAATTCCGCATGTTAATCACCTTTTGGGTGAAGAAGTATTTCCTTTCATCCATTCTAACCTGACTGCTCAGCAATTTAATCGAATGCCCACGAGTTCTTGTATTGTGAGAAAGGGAGAAAAGGACTTCTTTCTCTACTTTCTCCATCCCATGCATTATCTTGTAGACCTCTATCATGTCACCCCACAGTCAACGTTTCTCCAAGCTAAAGAGCCCCAAGCGTTTTAACCTTTCTTCATAGGGACAGTGTTCCAAACCTTTAATCATTCTAGTTGCCCTTTTCTGGACTTTTTCCAATGTTATAATATCCTTTTTGAGGTGCAGTGACCAGAATTGTACACAGTATTCCAACTGAGACCGCACCATCGATTTATACAGGGGCATTATGATACTGGCTGATTTGTTTTCAATTCCCTTCCTAATAATTCGCAGCATGGCGTTGTTCTTTTTATTGCAATCGCACACTGTCTTGACATTTTCTTGGAGTCCAGTGGTTATCTGTACTTCATTAGCGGCTGATGTTGGTCGGTAGAAACAGCTTCAATAATAAGTTCCTTAGATAAGCATGCAGAAAGCAAGATAAGCTAAGCAGGAATGCATTCAAGCCAAATACTAGTGTTATAGCAAAACTATGGCAAGAGGGATACAGAGAGGATAACTCTTGACAATAGCTTTAAAAGGAGGTTGAACAGTTTTGCAGAAGATGGGCTACTTGCCATGGTTAATTAGGGGAATCTCTGTATTCATGGGCAGTAAAACTCTGAAACCCAAATAGGAGGCAACATCACTGAAGGCTTTGGTTCCTGTGCCCTGTTTGTTGGTCTGTCAAAGCAACTAGTTTACAACGATGTAATCCAGGACTCTGGATTACATGGAGCACTGGTCAGATCCAGAAGGGCTCTTCTTAGGTTTGGGAAATAACCCCTTTTTATAGATCCCCATTAGCAGAAGAATCAAATTATTTGTTTTATGGATGCTGGAGGAAGTAATTCCTTTCCACATAGAGCCAGTTTGGTGTAGTGGTTAAGTGTGTGGATTCTTATCAGGGAGAACCGGGTTTGATTCCCCGCTCTTCCACTTGCAGCTGCTGGAATGGCCTTGGGTCAGCCACAGCTCTCTCGCAGAGTCGTCCTTGAAAGGGCAGCTGCTGCATGAGCTCTCTCAGCCTCACCTACCTCACAGGGTGTCTGCTGTGGGGAGGGGAAGGGAAAGGAGGCTGTAAGCTGCTCCGAGACTCCTTTGGGTAGTGAACGGTGGGGTATAAATCCAATCTCCTTCCCCTCCTCCTACACAGTTCCCTCACTTGTACATTGCACATGATATAAACAGTGAGTCTGAAGACCACATGATCTTTTTTTAAACTTTGAGGGTATTTTGAGAAGAGGCACTGGATGCTACGCTGCAAATCTGATGCCTCTACCTCAAAACAACAGCACCCCCCGCGCCCCAGATACCAGCATATCAGTTCTCCATTATACCCTATGGGAAACAGTCTCCATAGGGAGTCATGGGGTGCCCAGCAGACATTTCCCTCCCCCTCTCTTTCCGATGACCCTAAAGTGGGGGGAGGGTCTCCAAATCGGGGGATCCCCTGCCCCCATCTGGAGATTGACCACCCTGCTTCTGAGTTGTGACGAGATTTAGCTAGACTGACCCACCCAGGTCAGGTAGACCAAAAATCTGAACGATAAATAAAAAACCCAGGAATTGCAGGTCTGTGTATGCGAATCTGAATGAAGACTCTTGTGTGTGTTCTGCCGGGCTCATTGGAGCCATTAGGACTGAGCTTGGGGACTCAGGAACAATGGACAGCAGGATCCAAATCCCTGTTGCCCTGCTCCAATCACGAGCCCCTGGCCGATTTGAATGACCCAATGGCGTGCTAGCGTGGGAACCTTGTTGTGTATATAAGCTGGTCCCATTGGTCCAGTTTCCCAGTCTTGGAGTGCAGCCCTATACTATTCTGTACCTAATGAAATAGCTATGACCACTGCCACCTTGCCGCTTCATTGCATTGAACCTACTATATCAGTGGGCCCCAACCTTTTTGGCACCAGGAACCAGTTTTATGGAAGACATTTTTTCCATGGACCAGTGGGTGGGGGGTGGTGCTGGGGTTTTTACCCCCCCAGGCTGCCCCCCACTCATGCCCATCCCTGCCCCCATGGGGGTCTTTAAATGGGGGGGATACTGGGACTGTTTCTGCCACCTCTCTACTAGGTGGCCAGGCGTCAGGAGGCCAATCTGCCTTCCCCTCCCATTTAAAGAGCTCCTTGTTTACTTGATTTGTGGGGGTCTATAAATGAGGGGTAGGCTAAGGTCACAGCAGCACTGCCCCTTCCACCAGGCCGGGACCTGGACGGATGAAAGAGGCGGTGGGGCCTCACTCTAAAGCTTCAGAGTGAGGCCACACTGCTTCTTTCACCTGCCTGGGTCCTGGGGCGGGCGGCGGGGCTGCTCTGCGGCGCGGTTGCTAGCAGGCCATGGACCAAGACCGGTCCACGGCCTGGTGGTTGGGGACCCCTGCACTATATTATATGCAGTGTGTGGTATAATGTGGGATTGTACTCTGAGTTCAGTATTGAAAGCTAGTCATGGTGATTTAAGAAGAAGAAGAAGAAGATACTGGATTTATATCCCGCCCTCCACTCCGAAGAGTCTTAGAGCGGCTCACAATCTCCTTTTCCTCCCTCCCCTACAACAGACACCCTGTGAGGTAAATGAAGAGATTGGATTTATATCCCATCCTCCACTCCGAAGAGTCTCAGAGCGGCTCACAATCTCCTTTCCCTTCCTCCCCCACAACAGACACCCTGTGAGGTCGATGAAGGTATCGGATTTATATCCCGCCCTCCATTCCGAAGAGTCTCAGAGCAGCTCACAGTCTCCTTTCCCTTCCTCCCCCACAACAGACACCCTGTGAGGTAGATGAAGATATTGGATTTATATCCCACCTTCCACTCCAAAGAGTCTCAGAGCGGCTCACAGTCTCCTTTCCGTTCCTCCCCCACAACAGACACCCTGTGAGGTAGATTAAGATATTGGATTTATATCCCGCCCTCTACTCTGAAGAGTCTCAGAGCGGCTCACAATCTTTTATCTTTCTCCCCCACAACAGACACCCTGTGAGGTGGGTGAGGCTGGAGAGGGCTCTCACAGCAGCTGCTTTTTCAAGGACAACCTCTGCCAGGGCTATGACTGACCCAAGGCCATGCCAGCAGGTGCAAGTGGAGGAGTGGGGAATCAAACCCGGTTCTCCCAGGTAAGAGTCCGCACACTTAACCACTACACCAAACTGGCTCTCCACCTTTAAAAAGAAAGGTGAATTTAAAAAAAAAAAATGCCAGATGGGCTCCTCAGTGCTATATGAGAGATCTGAAGATTCAATAAATGTGCTGATTAAATTGTAGACATTTGGTGTTTGTACGTGTGTGTGTTTGTGAGGGGGGCTGCCCTCTTTCTTAAGATTGCAAAATGACATTGGGACATTTGTTCTCCCCTTCTGAAAGTTTCTGGAGGCTCGGAGCAAATAAAGACAAATGGGTCATTGATGCAGAATGCAAAACATTATCAAAACAGCACAGGGAGCGATCAGAATATATTAGGCATTACGTCCCACTGTCTCCGGCTTGCTTAAAATAAAACAGAATAGGAAATGTCACTTCATTAATCTACGCTCGAGACAAAAGGCAAACCCAGTGGCTAGAAATTCCCAGTCAAGGAAGCTCCAGTGGGGAGATTACATTGCTGCCATCTTCCCTAAATGCCGCGCGAGCGCCTGTTTAAACATTAATTCAATTAACGAATCATTTTTAATTTTAATTAATTTCTGCGCCGTCTCCAGTCGCCACCGAGGAGGGCCGACAAGCGTGCATCTATTTAAGGCTCAGGAAGACTTCAACATCTGACATTGTTAAAAGCAGTGCAGTTTGGTTAACATGCTCAGTGTCACTAAGAACAGTGGCTGAAGACAGGGCTTTTTTTTGTAGGAGGATTTCTTTGCATCTTAGGCCACACTCTCCTGATGTAGCCAGTCCTCCTGGAGCTTCCAGTAGGCCCTGAAATAAGAGCCCTGTAAGCTCTTGGAGGATTGGCTACATCAGGGGTGTGTGGCCTAACATGCAAAGGAGTTCCTTCTACAAAAAAAAAGCCCTATGCAATGGGCATGGAAAACCTTTGCATGGAGTTTAGAAAGAACAGCGCTGGGAGATTAGTGTGGCCCCCTGGCCAGCCAACCTTGCTGAGTTCACAGCATTCCTTCTTTTGGAGAAAGTTACATTGAACATATGAACATATGAAGCTGCCTTATACTGAATCAGACCTTTGGTCCATCAAAGTCAGTCTTGTCTTCTCAGACTGGCAGAGGCTCTCCGAGGGTCTCAAGCTGAGGCTTTTCACACCTATTTGCCTGGACCCTTTTTTGGAGATGCCAGGGATTGAACCTGGGACCTTCTGCTTCCCAAGCAGATGCTCTACCACTGAGCCACCATCCCTCCCCTGAGGCTGTAAATGTGGAAGTCTACATTCTCATTTGACTCAAATGGGTGGAAAGTGACGGAGAAGCAATCAAGCCTCGTTGATTTTGCGCCCACTGAATCTTTGTGTGTTTAGCATGATTAATAAGGCAGAAATTATAGTTCCCCCCCCCTCCCCTCAAAATGGCCTATAAGAGTCATTTGGGTAAATGGATCGTTAGGACTTTGTGCATACAAAGTCATCAATTGTATGCATCTCTATGAATTTTATCATTCTGTAGTTTGATGTACATTCACATAAAATGTTATTTGTAAGTAGTTGCTAACAAAAATGCAACTGCCATGGTGCCATTCTAAGCAGAGTTGAACCTTTTGGAGTCCATTGACCTCAATGGATTTAGAAAGGTGTAAGTCTGTTTAAGATTGTCATAAGAGTCAGGACTGGTTAGGGGTGTTTTTACATTCAGTTTGATCCAGAGTCTTAGAGTCTTCAAATTGCCTGCCACTGTTCCGCTTTAATTATTTTCCCTTTACATTTAAGCGTTTCAATGGGGTGTGTGTGTGTGTCTCTGATCAGAGGGCAGCTGGAATACCAGTGCTTAGTTAAATGTGTTACTTGGAAATCCTGTCAACACTGCAAAAACAATACAAATTTAAATTACTAGATGAAGCAAGCAATGATATGTACAAATTGCAAGTGCTGTCAGTTCTCATGCAGATTACTGCACTTTGTGGTGGCTTTTGGAGGAGTCTTTTAAAACGCTTGAAAACTTCTCCGATACAAGAGAAAAGACCCGATCAAAACTAGCGTGGCTAAAAAAGTTGCAGCAGCAGCTCCAAAGCTCATCTCACCAGAACAAATGTAGATGCTTCGGGCAGCAATGATGCAAAACGGTTGTGAGAACGTTAGGTAATGTAAAAGGTGAGTTTCCAATGCGGTGATAGTCACAAACTGCCAGTGTAAAAACACCCTAGGTGTCCTTTGTGTAAGCTCCAGAGATGCTTCCCTACGTAAAATGTCTTATTTCTTAATTACTCAGTTTCATCTATCAGTATCATTATTTCTCCGCAATATTTCTCTACAATGATTTATTCTTAGATATTTATCCTGCCACTCAGTGTGAGGTCTCTTTTAGTGACTAATGCACAGTGAGTTAATATGCCCATAAAATGCCACAAAAGGGAGGGGGAATGGTATTAAAACAGAAAGTGTGTGGTGAAACAAGCTAAGTGAAGTGGCTGTTGTAGGCATGGAGTTCCCTAAAGAGGGCACTACTACCTGAGACAATTGAACCAGAAGCAGTGCTCTCCCAGAAAATCTCATATCTCAAGGAACGGAACCTAGGGGAGAAAATGGTTCTTCAGGTATGCGCTAAGCAAGGATGGAATTCTAGCAGGAGCTCCTTTGCATATTAGGCCACACACCCCTGATGTAGCCAATCCTTCAAGAGCTTACAAAAAAGAGCCTTTTAAGCATTTGGAGGATTGGCTACATCAGGGGGTGTGGCCTAATATGCAAAGGAGCTCCTGTTAGAATTCCACCCCTGGTGCTAAGCAGGCCTCTTTTGGGGCAGGAGCTCACAGGAGCCTCTAAATTTTATTGTGCTCTTTCTTTCTTAACCTCCTCCCCTCCCCAAATATTTGCCTCTGGGCTCCATTGTTCAAGCCCCCTGTAAGAATTTTGCGGAACTCTAAGATCTGACAAACTTTCTAATAATTTCCCCCACAAAAAAAAAAAATGGAAGAATAACCAAAACATATCAAGCAGACGGATGGAAAACTTCCTCATGCCACTGTGGCCCCCTAGGAGAAATGGATTTTAAAAAGTCTGATGGGAGTAAGGTTTTATTAGGACAATTATAATTCAAGGAGAATTTTAAGGGAGATCCTGAGCTGATATAATTGAGTACACCTTCTGGTGATGTCAGGGGTGTGTGGCAGACGCAAATGCGTTGTGCTAGTGAGCTGTGCTAATGAGCTCTATTTTCTATAAAATGATCCCTGGTGCTAAGTGGATGTGCATGCCTTGCATGTGAATGAAACACAATGCAATACGCATTTATATATGATCTAGGGTTGCCAAGTCCAATTCAAGAAATAACTGGGGACTTTGGGGGTGGAGCTAGGAGACATTGGGGGTGGAGCCAGGAGCAAGGGTGTGACAAGCATAATTGAACTCCAAGGGAGTTCTGGCCATCACATTTAAAGGGACAGCACACCTTTTTAAATGCCTTCCTTCCATAGGAAATAATGAAGGATAGGGGCACCTTCTTTTGGGGCTCATAGAATTGGACTCCCTGGTCCAATCGTTTTGAAACTTGGGGGGGTATTTTGGGGAGAAGCACTAGATACTATACTGAAAATGTGGTGCCTCTATCTCAAAAACATCCCCCCCACAGAGCCTCCGATACCTCCAGATCAATTCTCTATTATACCCTATGAGAATCGATCTCCACATACGGAATAATGAAGTGCCCAGCTGACATTTCCCTTCCCCCTCCCCGCCCCCAGTTTCTGGTGACTCTGAAGCGAGGGATTGGCATCTCTACTCACGAGTTGCTGTCAACTTCTTCAAAGTAACAAAGACACAGCATCCGAAGAAGAAGCCTTCCCAATCGGAGACTGAAGCTTCCAGAGGTGGGAGGTCACATGGTGTCTGAGAGGGAGGGGCTTCCCCCTGCCAGCCGGCTGACTAGGGGTGGGAAGGAGCCTGGGAAAGTAGGAGAACCCCCGCTGGGACCTGGGGATTGGCAAGCCTAATATCATCTCCCCCCACACACACACATGGATCAGGCTACCTCAGCGTAAGAGACCCAATGTCTGAATCAGTCAATACGCATTTTAATTAGTTAATTAAGCTTTTTGTCTGGAGTCAGCAAGCCAGTGAGTTGGCTTCTGACAGAAAGGGCTGGAGATAGTGGTTCTGACCAGGGCTGGCGCTAAACTGTCTGGCACCCTAGGTAAAGCTAATTTCTGGTCCCCCCTCCCCTCACTGATAATGTTACCGAGTCATATGGGATACCCAATTTGGCACCACGATGAATTGCAGGCTGCTTTGAAACTCTTTAGAGCCGAGAAAAGACAAGTATAAAAACCAACTCTTCTTCGTCCTCCTCTTCCTCCTTCCCTGACATGTTTTTCTGTGCCCCTCTGGTCTTCCTCGCCCACCTATGGGGTGAAACAGACAGATATTCTTAGTGTTTTAATGTCTTCCTTTTTTTTTTCCCTAATGGCAAACTCTCTCGGCTTGGCTTCGCGAACGAAGATTTAAGAAGGGTGCAACAGTCCACGTTTGCTGCAGGCTCGCTGGTGGCTGACAAGACCAATGTGGGACAGGCAGGTCCGGCCACAGCGGCTGCAGGGAAAAGTTTGATTTAGGGTTGGTCCTGTAGCAGTGCGATTCTTCCTCAATCTCCTTTTGTCCTCAAGACCAGCTATGCGTGCGTTTTCAAAGGAAGAGACAGCCTGGTGGATGGCGTGCCTCCATGCTTTGCGATCTGAGGCTAGGTCAGACCACTGGTGATGGTTGATGTGACAGGTGCTAAGGGATTTCTTCAAGGAGTCCTTGTACCTCTTCTTTGGTGCCCCTCTGTTACGATGGCCGGTGGAGAGTTCGCCATACAGGGCAATCTTGGGAAGGCGGTGGTTTTCCATCCTAGAAATATGCCCTGCCCAGCGCAGCTGCATCTTCAACAGCAGTGCCTCGATGCTGGTAACCTCCGCCCTCTTGAGGACTTCAGTGTTGGTCACAAAGTCACTCCAGTGGATGTTGAGGATGGTGCGAAGGCAGCGCTGATGAAAGCGCTCAAGGAGTCGCAGGTGATGACGGTATAAAACCCACGATTCGGAGCCGTAGATGAGGGTTGTCATCACAACTGCTTTGTAAACATTGATCTTTGTGCCTTTTTTCAGATGCTTGTTGCTCCACACTCTTTTGTGCAGTCGGCCAAATGCACGGTTTGCCTTTGCCAGCCTGTTGTCAATCTCCTTGTCGATCTTGGCATCTGAGGAGATGATGCACCCCAGGTAGCTGAACTGCTGAACTGTCAAACTATAATGGCAAACTATAATGAATGTTATAACCTCTTGAGAAGCGATGCCCTCTATTTAAACTAACAAAGCCAGAATGTTACTGAGATTTATGGCACTTCGCACCTACAACAGCAGTCTGCTTTTTATCACCCTCCAGTGTTGCTTCAGCCCTGCTTTGTCCAAACACTAACAAACACAGATCCCTATTTGTGGTTCTTTTAATCTGCTAAAAACATCCCCACGATTCTACATACCAACTCACTGCCCACTTATATTAAGAATTGCTGCTTGCCATTCCCGTTTTGTCTGATGAAGTCTGCTTCTGAGCATACGAAAGTTTACATTATGAATAGAACTTAGTTGGTCTTAAAGGTGAACTTGTCTGCTGCTTTGTTCTTAGTGGCTCTGTTGTTGAAGGACTAAAATCAGGAAATCAGGAATCAAAGGAGAGAGGGTTTTAAAAAAAACAACAACTACAATAACAACAACACTTTCCTCATTGCGCTGGCCCAGATCCAAATGACGTCCCTTCAGCTGTTGCCTTTTCACTTTCAGCAGGTTGCGATAGCAGATCATCCACGTCTTGTTCACTTCCGTTCTTTAAAAAGTTTTAGTCTGTTCATTCTTTTTTCTGGACACGACTCCTGGAGCACTTTTACCACCATTTTTTTAAAAAAATGAATTCCAGTTCTTCCTCCACCAAAGAGGTTAAAATGAAGACCCTCCATTCACAGTAGCAGGACATGTTAGGGCCAAATGAGTTGAAAACGAAGAATAACCCCTCCTTAAAATGAGTCCCCAGCTTGCTGGGGGGGGGGGGGAGCGTAGATGACTGAGGAAGGCAATGGCAAACCGCCCTGCAAAAAGTCTGCCTGAAAACGTTGTGAAAGCATCGTCACCCCAGTGTCAGAAACGACTGGCGCTTGCACAGGGGACCTTTCCTTTTCCTTTCCCAGTTGAAATAAAGCCAATTTTGTTTCCTGAGGATTGTAGCCCATGACTCTGTATTTTGGGTCCAGTCTCCTCACAGTCGTGTGGGAAAGCCCCAAACCCCCAGAATATGGTATGAAAAACACTGCTGTAGGTGGCAAGGAACCTGAAGCCACACGTTTTCCCACAGGTTCCAACTACTAAAATTGTCTGCCTTATTCACAAACTTGTATTTGGGCTTTTGCAATCAATATTTTTTTTCTTTTTTTTGCTTACTGCAGCTATAGTGTTCTCACTGTTCCTGCAAACTAGTTAGCTTGCCAGGTCATTCTCTTGGCTGCATCGTCTCTGATGGTCCAAGCCATCAGTATGTGCGAAAAGGATCTAGGGGTCTTAGCGGATCATACACTGAACATGAGGCAACAGTGTGATGTGGTGGCTAGAAAGGCAAATGCAATTTTGGGCTGTATCAACAGAAGTAGAGTGTCCAGATCACATGATGTGATGGTATCGCTTTACTCTGCTCTTACAAGACCTCACCTGGAGTGCTGTGTTCAGTTTTGGACACCACATTTTAAAAAGGATATAGACAAGTTGGAATGGGTCCAGAGGAGTGCGATGAAGATGGTGAGGGGTCTGGAGACCAAGTTTTATGAGGAAAGGTTGAAGGAGCTGGGCATGTTTCGCCTGAAGAGGAGGCGGCCAAAAGGTGATATGATCACCATCTTCAAGTACTTGAAGGGCTGTCCTATAGAGGATGGGGTGAAATTGTTTTCTGTGGCCCCAGAAGGTAGGACCAGAACCAATGGGTTGAAATTAAATCAAAAGAGTTTCCGGCTCAACATTAGGAAGAACTTCCACAGTTAGAGTGATTCCTCAGCGCAACGGGCTTCCTCAGGAGGTGGTGAGCTCTCCTTCCTTGGAGGTTTTTAAACAGAGGCTAGATGGCCATCTGACATCAATGAAGATCCTGTGAATTTAGGGGGAGTTTCCTGCATTGTGCAGGGAGTTGGACTAGATGACCCTGGAGGTTCCTTCCAACTCTATGATTCTAGGTTCTGCATTATTCACAAACTTGGATTTGGGCTTTTGCAATCAATACTTTTTTTTTTTTTTTGCTTACTGCAGCTATAGTGTTCTCACCGTTCCTGCAAACTAGTCAGCCTGCCAGGTCGTTCTCTTAGCTGCATTATCTCTGATTGTCCAAGGCCATAAAAAGTACTTCTTGCAACCCACGCAGAGAATCACGGCAAATTTAGGCAGAGAAAACCAAAGCACTCAGCTTCTGTGAAAGCCAGCCTCCATACAAAAAATAAAAGTGAAGTCAGTAAACATGAAATAATTGTATGTATTTTAATTTGCATTACCGTATTTTTCGCACCATAAGGCGCTCCAGAGGATAGGACGCACCTTCCTCCTGGGGGGCGATCCGCTGGCTCTGCCTCCGATCTGGCGCTTCCCCCGCGCCTGCCTGCCTGGCTCCATCTTCTTCAGGCAAGCGCTGGGATTGCTCCACGTGGCCCCAGCGCTTCGCAAGCGCCGGCTGCGGAGGGGGAAGCCTGCTTCCTCCTTGCCTGTGTGCCTGGCTTCAGCTGTGATGTTTAAAGCAAGCGCTGGGATCAGAGGGGGGAGGGAGCAATCCCAGCGCTTGCTTTACACATCGCAGCTGAAGCTAGGCACACAGGCAAGGAGAAAGCACCCGCCCCCTCCGCAAACCCAGCGCTTTGCGAGCGCCGGCTGTGGAGAGGGCAGCGTGCTTCCTCCTTGCCTGTGTGCCTAGCTTCAGCTGTGATGCTTAAAGCAAGCGCTGGGATCGGAGTGGGGAGGGAGCAATCCCAGCGCTTGCTTTACACATCGCAGCTGAAGCTAGGCACACAGGCAAGGAGGAAGCACACTGCCCCCTCCGCAGCCGGCGCTTGCGAAGCGCTGGGGCCACGTGGAGCGATCCCAGCGCTTGCCTGAAGAAGATGGAGCCAGGCAGGCAGGCGCGGGAGAAGCGCCGGATCGGAGGAAGAGGCAGCAGATCGCCCCCCCCCCGAAGGTACGTACCTTCGGACCATAAGATGCACACACTTCCCCCCCCTTTTTTTTTGGGGGAAAGTGCATCTTATGGTCCGAAAAATACGGTAATTTATAGCAGACCATACCATTAGTCCTCTATAACAGACAAGGGACATATTCACCGGAAACCAGTTCAATTATTTTCAGCAAATCCATGCCAAATTCTTCCAAAGAAGTCCAGGTGAAATAAATTTGAGAGCAAGACTTGTTTAATGTCTCTTAATAAACCGCAACCAGCGGTCCGAAAAAGCACAAGGGCATACTGGAGCTTTTGTTTCGCGTTAGCTTCTTCGAGCTTCTCACATCATTTTCATACACTGGGTAAGAACGTCATTCTGTTACAACATTGAAAGGAACATCAATAGTGATCAGGTAAAAGATTCCAGTCAGCCTGCATATCAGAGGTGCACTCACTTAGGCGTTCCTTAAAGGTACAGTATTAGAGGTTACAGCAATGTCCCAGAAAGCTTGGGGGAGTGTGAAACTTCATTAGTCCTGTCCCCCCCCCCCAAAGCTTTCTGGGACATTGCTGTAACCTCTAATACTGTACCTTTAAAGAATGCCTAAGTGCTTTGGTTTTCTCTGCATAAAATATACTTTGGCAGAGGTCTACGCAATCGGAAAGGGGGGGAAAGAAAGGAATCCCATCTTTTCGGTAGAGCATGCTTAACTTTCATCCGTCTTGCAACAGATAACAAACCCAGTTATTACAAAGAAAATGCTTGTATAAGTCTTTTTATTTGCTGAAACAAATCTATCATCATGATAGATAAATACAAACGGTGGGGAAAGATGAGTCAAGGAGAAGCAGCTTCAGCTTCCATAGACCTATTCTAATCTTCGGCAAATGTTCTTTATGAGTCACAATTCAAAGTCGCACATCAATGTAAGTGTAAAGTGTCATGTTTAGGGGTGACAGACACCCAAGTTGGGATCTGGGATCCCCCAGAATTACAGCTCATTTCCAGGCTACAGAGATCAGTTCTCCCAAAGAATATCAGTGCTTTGGAGGGGCAGACTCTATGGCAATGTACCCCACAGAAGAAGAAGAAGAAGAAGAAGAAGAAGAAGAAGAAGAAGAAGAAGAAGAAGAAGAAGGTAAGCATATGGAGCAGAGGTCCATCAGTGGCTATTAGCCACAGCTTATGATGGAACTCTCTGTCTGGGGCAGTGATGCTCTGTATTCTTGTGCTTGGGGGGCACAGTGGCAGGGCTTTTAGCCCCACTGGTGGCACTTGGGTTTTTGGCCACTGTGTGACACAGAGTGTTGGACAGGATGGGCCATTGGCCTGATCCAACATGGCTTCTCTTATGTTCTTATGTGACACAGAGTGTTGGACAGGATGGGCCATTGGCCTGATCCAACATGGCTTCTCTTACGTTCTTATGTGACACAGAGTGTTGGACAGGATGGGCCATTGGCCTGATCCAACATGGCTTCTCTTATGTTCTTATGTGACACAGAGTGTTGGACAGGATGGGCCATTGGCCTGATCCAACATGGCTTCTCTTATGTTCTGAAGAAGAAGAAAAGGATGATGATGATATTGGATTTATATCCCGCCCTATGCTCTGAATCCCGCCCTATGCTCTGAGTCACAGAGTGATCACAATCTCCTTTACCTCTCCCCCTACAACAGACACTCTATGAGGTGGGTGGGACTGAGAGAGTCAGTTTGGTGTAGTGGTTTAGTGTACGGACTCTTATTTGGGAGAACCGGGTTTGATTCCCTACTCCTCCACGTGCAGCTGCTGGAATGGCCTTGGGTTAGCCATAGCTATTGTAGGAGTTGTCTTTGAAAGGGCAGCTGCTGTGTGAGCCCTCTCAGCCCCACCCACCGCACAGGGTGTCTGTTGTGGGGGGAGAAGATATAGAAGATTGTAAGCCACTCTGAGTCTCTGATTCAGAGAGAAGGGCGGGGTATTTATTTAATTCGATTTATATTTATTTAATTCGATTTATATTTATTTAATTCGATTTATATCCCGCCCTACCCCACTGAGGTGGGCTATAAATCTGCAGTCTTCTTCTTACAGCAGCTGCCCATTCAAGGACAACTCCTACAAGAGCTATGACTGACCCAAGCCCACTCCAGCAGCTGCAAGTGGAGGAGTTCTCCCAGATAAGAGTCCGTGCACTTAACCACTACACCAAACTGGCACCAAACTGAGGTCCTTGTCCTCCCCAGGCTCCATCCCCAAATCCCCAGGGATTTCCAAGCCTGCATCTGGCAACTCTATCCTCCATCCCCCACCAATGGTCAAAGGGGACCTGGCAGCACTAGCTGTTCTCTGCATGCCTGCTCAGGAGTAAATCGTACGATAATCCATTGTATTTTATTATATTTATATCCCACACTCCCCTGACAGGCTCAGGGCAGCTAACAACGGTTAACGGGACATAGAATTAAAATAGAATCACAATCAAATAATTAAAATCATTTCATGCAATTACAGTTTCAGTTACATCCAAGTGGGCAGCCGTGTTGGTCTGAAGCAGGAGAACAAAGTAGGAGTCAAGGGGCACCTTTAAGACAATGAAGTTTTATTCAGAATGTAAGCTTCTGTGTGTGCATGTACACTTCTTCAGACAAGGAATGAGGTACAATGAGCAGAGCTACATATAGCTGGTATGTGTCACGGGCTGGGGCCGGGTCAGGCAAAGTCCAGGGGCAGTCGAAGGTCTGTAGCTGATGAGCAAAGAGGGTCCAAGGCGCCAAAACCGAATCACAGTCCAGGTATCACAGGTCAGAGGTTCAAAAGCCGAAGTCAGGGGGTCCAGAAGCCAAAGTCAAAAGCCAAAGTGGATGCTAGAACGTCAGGTAAGTGACTAGTTGCTTCCACAAAGCCTCCTCCCAAAGCCCACAGCTATATAGCCCTCTGCTGTCTGTTGCCCATTTGGGCTAATTGCTGGCTCAGAGAGGCAGCCAGGATCCTGCTGAGACTCAAGCATCCTCACTCCTAGAAGAGCCAGAATCCTTTCAAAACTCAGGGCTCAGGGAGCGTCTTGCTTGTGAGCGTGCCGCTCTCCTCTGATCCCTGAGGTCCTGATGAAGGCAGTCACGCACACGAGGCACCCGAGAGGGCGAGGCAGGGGGGTTTGGATCTTCTCCAGCAGGAGGCAGGGGCACTGGTGCAGGTGGCAGGGGCACAGTTTCTTCTGCAGGCTCAGCTTCTTCTGCAGGATCCCCAGTACCCATGACAGTAAGTGGTGGTTCAGAATGCAAAAATGGTACAAATATAATATCCAGTGACAGAATAGTAACTTTTAACATGCAACATAGATATAGTTTGCTATTAGAAGAAAAACACATTGAAATATAGTGGAAGACAGGTTTGGTGTATGTAATGAGATAAACAACCAATATCTTTTATTTGAGAATGTCCCTCGGATCCAAGCTGGCATCATTTTTTTACTTCTTATTTAGCACTATATATAACGATGTTGTTAGATGTTGTTTGGGGCTCTGCATTTATGGGTTCAGATATCAGTGCTGCGGGATGGTGGAACAGTGGTCGCCTCCCCGTTAGATATCAAAAGCCAGCTTGAACAGTTCTGTCTTACAGGCCCTGCGGAACCGTGACGAGTCCTGCAGGGCCCCGATGTTTTCGGGGAGGGCATTCCGCAGAGCAGGGGCTGCCACCGAAAAGGCTCTAGCGGTAGATAGCCAAGCTTCTTTTGGCCCGGGGATCGTAAGAAGATTTTGTGAACTTGATTGTAGCAATGGAGCTTGCTTCCAGTCAATCATACATTGGATTGCATCCTTATAGTAGACATATTTTAAGTGTATACTTGAAAATGTAAGCTATGCTTGCAAACATGTCTGCGCTCTTCAGGGAACCAAGCAGCAGCTTCCTGCCAAGAGTATGTTCAGAGACAGCCTTGCCAGTGACGAATGTGTCTAAGGGCGATATGGGTATTTTCTTTGAACAGCCTAACAAAGCTGCTTGTAGACACATGACTCAAGATGTAATATGAATCCGGTTGAAGTGAGTACCATTTGTACTTTACAAAGGCCAGCTGTGCTATCAGATTCCTCCATTGTGAAACCATTTCTAAACTATATTGGTCACTTTGCATCCCCTTCAGAGAGCCAGTCTGGTGTAGTGGTTAAGTGTGTGGACTCTTATCTGGGAGAACCAGGTTTGGTTCCCTGCTCCTCCGCTTGCAGCTGCTGGAATGGCCTTGCGTGAGCTGTAGCTCTCACAGAGTTGTCCTTGAAAAGGCAGCTTCTGGGAGCGCTCTCTCAGCCTCACCCACCTCGCAAGGGGACTGATGTGGGGGAAGAAGATAAAGGAGATTGTAAGCCGCTCTGAGACTCTGATTCAGAGGGAAGGGTGGGGTATAACTCTATGGTCTTCTTCTTCACACTTGGAAGGCAGGGTGCTTTTGCTTTCATATGCAGAGGACAGGAAGCATACCAAACAAGCTTGTGTCCCTTAAGGCCCTCTTGCCGATCACAGATGCAGCCTGACTCCATGGCTAATGCTCACTTTTCAGGATCGAGGGCAGAGTCGCTTCAGCTTGTTCAGAGATTATCCCGTCCCTTCTTCTGGGTTGTACTTCCTCTTTGGTCTCTCCGTCTTGCTTTGCCAACCCTTTCCCCTTCCAATCCCCTTTTCCTTCCATGTTCATTGACAAAGTCTTGGCTTGCCACCTCTCACTTTTATGTTCAAACATGACCTGGGCAAAGCGGTCAAAGTGTCGTCGCGACCGCCAGGGATTTCACTTTCATCTCCCCTCCCAGTACTAAAACCAGGCCTTGAATTCAGCCGGAGCTCACAGGAGCACAGCTCCTGAACCTTTCTGAGGGTTCCCCCTCCTCCTCCCCACCTACCTGCCTAGGCGGGGAGGGCGGGGTATAAATAAATTATTATTATTATTATTATTATTATTATTATTATTATTATTATTATTATTATTATTATTATTATTATTATTATTATTATTATTACCTAGCTTATCCATTGAATTGTAGGTGCAGCTGCATAACAATCCCTGGATGAGCTCCACCACCTATTTTTTCTACAATATGACCCCTTGACAGAGTTTTGATACGCGTAGGGAAGTGCCTCTGTTGAGTAGGTAGTAAAGTGCAACTCCAGAACACTGTGGTAAGAAAACAAAACTCCAAGACAGCCGAGTAATCAGTTGTATTGGGTTAACACGTAAGAAGCAGTCTCAGGCAAGCCAATGGGTCATACACATTAAAGTCAGTCAGTCCAATATACAGTACCAATTCTTAGTCCAAGTGGAGAAGTCAGAAATCCAGTCCATACATCAAATTCAGTAGCTAAGCAATCCTTCAGAGTTTCAGTATGCAAGCAAGATGTTCCTCCTTCACACAAAACGTCTGCTCCTTCTCTCTCTCCATCAGCATCATCAACCACACCCACACAGGGCTAGGCTTTTTACTAATATAGTACAGCCCACCAATCATAACACTGATTGTTTTCATTAGCTGCACTTGAGATTCTCGTGACTCCTGTATAGCTTAGTTACATAACAAATGATTCAGCAGTTTTTAGTTGTCTTAAAGCAACTTAACACTGGCACCCCTGACTAAAACCCATTTTCAATGAGCAGCTGGGAATATTACCCCTCACAGTCCATTTGGCACGGGCAACAATAGTTTCCAGGTTGAAACCCAGAGAAAGGTCCTCCCCCCCCGCCACATATCCCAGAGATGCTTTTATTGATATCCTTGCCACTGCAGAGGACCTGATTTACGATGCTGGCAGTGGTTATTTACTATGCTATTGTGAACTGCCGCAGTAGAGCGGCCATGATTTACCACGCCGTTTATGCAAAGTACCAGGTGGTGGTTTATTGTAACTCGGTAAATAAAGCCATTCTCCAATGTAGTTTCGTACAGTGATGTTGACTTATGAAAGCAGTTGCAGGTTACAGAAGGAAAGCACAGCTAGGTTCGAGGCCAGTAGCACAACAGCGATCGACGAAATATTCGGAATATGACCTTTTGAGAGTCAAAACTCCCTTTGTCCGGTACAAGTTAGGCGCGGAGGTCCTCGAGGAAAAGAAGAATCCTGCGGTGTGCTAGTAAATGATATTTTCAAATCCTCATCATCCAAGCCAGTGGTCAAAAGAAGCCTTATTTGCATTTCTCTAAACCGAGTTGCATGCAGAAGATAAGACCTGCCTTGCTGAACCCAGGGGGTTTTTTGAGCAGGAACGTACAGACTGCAGTTCCGACTGGCTTGGCCAGAGCTCCAGCTCAAAAAAAACGGTCTTAGGCAGAGAGAAGGCACTAGGCAGCTCCATCTTCCCTGCGTTCTCCATCTTCTCTGCTTCCTCCAGCGTCCAACAGGTTTTCAAAGAGACTGAGAGACATGGCACTGCCCAGGGGTCGTTTTGTAGAAAAATAGGTGGTGGAGCTCATTCAGGGGTTGTTATGCAGCTGCGCCTACTATTCAATGGACAGGGAGGTGGAACTCTCAGAAAGGTTCAGGAGCTGTGCTCCTGTGAGCTCCCACTGAATCTGAGGCCTGGCGCTGCCCATGAGTGTCCCCTCCTGGGAGAAGCTAAGCCTCCCACTGCCTACTCCGCCACCCATGGCTCTCTCTTTGGTCATTTTTTTGGGGGGGAGGGCAAAACCAGGTCTCTCGTTGAGCGGCATGAGAACATGCATCCATGAAATGCAGTTGATGGCACTGCACCATTCTGTGTCAATGTGTGGAAAGTAGCCCACTGAATGGGTGACATCACTTCCAATGATGTCAGGAGGTGCGGCCTAATATGCAAATAAGTTCCTGCTGGTTTTTTTCCCCTACAAAAAAGTCCTTTGTGAAGTCTTGGCTGCCTAGATGCTGACCGTCTGACATTCAAAGGTATCAGAAGTACAGAAGAGGGCAATCTAGATGATTAAGGGACTGGAGCATCTTCCCGATGGGGAAAGGCTGAAGAGTCAAGGACTAAAGGAGGGGGGGAACATGAGTGAGGTTTATAAAATTATGCGCAGGCTAGAGAGAGTAGATAGAGAACTTTTTCTCCCAAAATGCTAGAACATGAGGGCATCCAATGATTTCGATGGGCAGCAGATTCAGGATGACCGGCAATGAAAACCACACTTTCTTTACACAATGAGTGACTAAATGTGGAATTCACTACCAGAGGTTGCAAACATAGACAGATTCAAAAGGGAATTTCTATCAGGTCCATCAGTGGCTACTAGCCATGGTGACTAAAAGGAACATCCGGATTTTAAAAGCAGAAGAACTCTGAATCCTAGTGACAGGAGGCAAGGTCAGGGGAAAGCCTCAGCCTCTATGTCCTCTTGTTGGTCCTCCATAGTAACTGGTTGGCCTGGAGTGCCAAGCTGGGGAGAGGTCACCCGTTTGGGCCCTCCCCTGCTCCTACGCGGATGGAAATAGTCCACTCGGAAGTGGCACCAAGACTCCCGGTCTCAGTGCGTGCACCATCACAGACACGAGAGGCAGAGCAATAGTGGGCAGTGGCGGCGTATGTGCTGAGACCGGGAGCCTTGCTGCCACTTCTGAGTGGACTCTTTCCGTCCACTTAGGAGCAAGGCACATCACTGTGGCAACACCAGTATTTAATTCCACCCGTGGCGATGCCGCTCTCAGGTATGAACCAAAAGCCGAACCACTATCTCCCCCGTTTTTAATTTTCTCATTTAAAGTTGCGATCACACACACTAAATAATGCACTTTCAATCTACTTTCAATGCACTTGTCAACTGGATTTTACAGTGTGAACTAGCAACATCCACTTGCAAACAGTCACTGAAGTGGATCGAAAGTGCATTATTTAGTGTGTGCGACTGCAGCCTTCGTGAGCCTCCCCCTCTTTCTATAGAGGTTATAACATCATCGTTGTCGTCGTCGTTGTTGTTGTTGTAGATAGAGTGCTTTAGGTAGTCTTTAGGACTGTTTTGGTTTCTCGTTCAAATAGCGTTTCTGTAGTATGCTATAGTGTTCTGAACCGTGTGTGTGTTGTAATTCTTTGGGTAAGTCTCAAGTTTGTTAGTTAATGTGTCTTTCTAGATCTACTGTATTATGTGAGAAAAACAGTATTTGTTCCATTGGCTAAAAGATGCCCAAGGGGGAGGGGGAGGGGGGGAAAACCTAGTATGTTGCTGGGTGAGGAATCACCAGCAAACCCAATGACCTCTATAAAATATTGGTGGTTGGAAGCAGCGTTCCCTCTAAGTTGAGTTAGCACGAGCTAGCTCACACATCCTCTTACCTCAGGCAGGATGACCCCAGAGCACAATCATTTACGCAGCAGCTCACGGCTTTATTGCCAGTAAGCTCACAACTTTAATCTCAGTAGCTCACAAAGTAGAATTTTTGCTCACAAGACTGACGCTTAGAGGGAACATTGGTTGAAAGCAGGTATTTCTTTGAGCAGGAACGCACAAGAGCGCAGTTCTGGCTGGCTTGGTGTCAGGGGGTGTGGTCTAATATGAAAAAAAGAGTTCCCACTGGGTTTTTTCTGCCCCAAAAGCCCTGGTTGAAAGTACCGTCGAGCTGCACCTGACTTATAATGACTCTGCAGGGTTTTCCAGGCGAGAGACTTCAGATGTAGTTTGCCATTGCCTGCCTCAGTGTTGCAACCCTGGGCTTCCCTGGTGGTCTCCCATCCAAGTACTAACCAGAGCTGACCCTGCTTAGCTTCTGAGATCTGACAAGATCAAGCTAGCTGGTGTTCAGGGCTGGCTTTTGGCTGTCTGGCACCCTAGGCAAGACTAATCCCCCCACACTCATAACTTCACTGAGTCGCATGGGGGTGTCCAATTCGGCGCACCCAAAAGGTCAGCAACCTAGGCAACCACCTAGTTTGCCTAATGGCAGGGCCAGTTTGGTGTGGTGGTTAAGTGTGTGGACTCTTATCTGGGAGAACCAGGTTTGATTCCCCACTCCTCCACCTGCACCTGCTGGAATGGCCTTGGGTCAGCCATAGCTCTTGCAGGAGTTATCCATGAAAGGACAGCTGCTGTGAGAGCCCTCTCAGCCCCACCCACCTCACAGGGTGTCTTTTGTGGGGGGAGAAGATATGGGAGATTGTAAGCTCTGAGTCTCTGATCAGCGAGGGCAGGGTATAAATCTGCAATTCTTCTTCTTCGGTGTTAAAGAACATGTAATAAGTGAATTTAAGACATGTGAGGGGGAAAAATACTAAAAAAAAGATTTAAACAATCTGTGGCAGCCCTTGATAATAAGTTAATATCTAAAGATAAGAGATTACAGTTTAATAAAAAACTGAATTAAGGTGCACAGTTTAGCAGAATTAAAATAACAGAGGGGAGTGATTGATGAAATAAAAATAAATTGGAACTATCAAAACTATAATCTACAATTAATGAAGCCATTAACCATAGGAATAATGGCAAATTGATTTAATTAGAAGACAGACTTGAGGTCTTACATAACAGAAGTAGGAGACTTATCCTGAAATCAGAGGATGATCAGATTGCCCATCCAGATCCGTGCTGATACTCAAACTTTCTCCGTAGCCCCTTTTAGTCTACCTTTCTTTCAAGGAGTTCAAGGAGTTCTATATTTTCCATCCTCAGCACTGTTTTTACCTCATGACAAAGCCTGTGAGGTAGGTTAGACTAATCCACTGGCCAAAACTCACATAAAAAGGTAAAGATAGTCCCCTGTGCAAGCACCAGTCATTTCCGACTCTGGGTCAACGTTGCATCATGACGTTTTCATGGCAGACTTTTTACAGGGTGGTTTGCCATTGCCTTCCCCAGTCATCTACACTTCCCCCCCCCCCCAGCAAGCTGGGTACTCATTTTACTGACCTTGGAAGGATGGAAGGCTGAATTAACCTCGAGCCGGCTACCTGAACCCAGCTTCCGCTGGGATCTAACTTAGGTCATGAGCAGAGCTTAGGACTGCAGGACTGCAGCTTTACCACTCTGCGCCACGGGGCTGCTTAAAGGTCACATAGGGAGCTTCATAGTTGAGTGGGGGTTTGATCTTCCAAATATTCATCGCTACACCAAGATTCATCCCCAGTCTTCCAGAAAGCCTTATGATGCTTTTGTCCCCTACCCATGTCAAGCCCCGATATTCCCAATAATGAAGTCCTTTGTTTTGTTTCAAATAGACCGGTTTATTTAGGAACTCAAAGGTGCCCAAGGAACATGGTCCTTGGAAAGACTGAGATACCAGAGGTTACATGATGCTATGTAGGGTATCATAAACTGTTACAAAAAAGCGCTTTATTCAAATCTAAAGGTCAAAGGGTACAGAGAGCCAGTTTGGTGTAGTGCTTAAGTGTGCAGTGGTTTGGTGTAGTGGTTAAGTGTGCGGACTCTTATCTGGGAGAACCGGGTTTGATTCCCCATTCCTCCACTTGCACCTGCTAGCATGGCCTTGGGTCAGCCATAGCTCTGGCAGAGGTTGTCCTTGAAAGGGCAGCTGCTGGGAGAGCCCTCTCCAGCCCCACCCACCTCACAGGGTGTTTGTTGTGGGGGAGGAAGGTAGAGGAGATTGTGAGTCGCTCTGAGACTATTCGGAGTAGAGGGCAGGATATAAATCCAATATCTTCATCTACCTCACAGGGTGTCTGTTGTGGGGGAGAAAGGTAAAGGAGATTGTGAGCCGCTCTGAGACTATTCGGAGTGGAGGGTGGGATATAAATCCAATATCTTCATCTACCTCACAGGGTGTCTGTTGTGGGGAGGAAGGTAAAGGAGATTGTGAGCCGCTCTGAGACTCTTTGGAGTGGAAGGCGGGATAGAAATCCAATATCTTCATCTACCTCACAGGGTGTCTGTTGTGGGGAGGAAGGTAAAGGAGATTGTGAGCCATTCTGAGACTCTTCGGAGTGGAGGGCGGGATATAAATCCAATATCTTCATCTTCTTACAGTGTAGGAATGTCACACGACTCAGGGTTGATGTTCCCACACCAGTCTGTCTCTGCTGCTTTCTTGACAGGGGGGGTCATTTTATTTTATACATTCTGCTCTACATAATCATTTGCTAGAAGCATACAGAGCAAGGAAACAGATGTTTACCTTAGCTGTCTACCCCAAATGTATATCACCAGGAAGGAGGTGAAAGGGCAGAACATTCCGAGGCCCTCAGCATTCTTGCATCGGGCAAAGTACATGAAGGCTTAAACCTGCCTTCTAAGTCTATAGATGAAGTCAGGACAAGGTCGGCCAGGCCGTTGCCCTTCCTTCAGTACAGCAGTAACTTTCCTTTACTCTACAAAAGCGTTCTAGCACTAACCCGTGAACGGATAACAGGCCTGTGAATTTTAGGGAGTATACGTTTCAGACATAGCAGGCCGTTCCCAATAACATATACATTCTTAGCCAGATGGCAGGGAGAACGTGGAGGATGGGTTGTAAATAGTGGGGGGGAAACCAGAGTATGGGTTTGACATTTGTTCAACCATCTTACATTGAAATATTCGGGCTTGACAACCCACTCCTAGAAATGATATTGGTGTGTGTGTGTGTGGGGGGGGGTTACTGTGTTTCAGTTTGAACTTAGTCTTGGCAGGCTTCCCATTATGGTGCAAGGCCTCCTGCTGGAAAGTTCCATTGCCTACCACTGCTCCAAGCAATGCCAGCTGGGGAAAAAACCCCAAACTATAGGGTTGCCAATCCCCAGGTGGGACAAAAAACGGGGGAAAAACACGGACAGCTGGAGACTAGGGGAAAACCGTGTTGAAAGTGTTAAATCTGCCAACGCATATAACTGTTACTCACAAGTAATAGCAGTTTGCTATAATGCTTATTTTTGTTTACGCCTAAAAATCGATCACTTTGCACTATCAGCCGCCAATGAGAGCGGTTGCCTTGTGAAATTGACCTAGACTTACTAGGAATTGAGCTGTGGTTCCAGAGAAATTAATCTGCTGCAATGGCCTTGGGTTAGCCGTAGCTCTGGCAGAGGTTGTCCTTGAAAGGGCAGCTGCTGTGAGAGCCCACTCCAGCCCCACCCATCTCACAGGGTGTCTGTTGTGGGAGGAGAAGGCGATTGTGAGCTGCTCTGAAACTCTTTGGAGTGGAGGGCGGGATATAAATCCAATATCTTCATCTACCTCACAGGGTGTCTGTTGTGGGGGAGGAAGGTAAAGGAGATTGTGAGCCGCTCTGAGACTCTTCGGAGTGGAGGGCGGGATATAAATCCAATATCTTCTTCTTCTTTTGTCGGACGAAGAATAGTATTTGAAACACGTACATTACCAAAATGTGTCACAAACAATTCATTTTCTGGATGAGAAACTCTGGCACCTTTATAAGTTTTCATGTATAAATTGTTATTTTTGTACCAGTGGACTATACATGGAATTTATTGTAATTTGAATGTATCTTCAGGCATGTAGTGTATATTTCTGTGTATGTACGCCCATGATATAAGTGCAAAGGAGTAAACAAAAATAAGCATTATAGCAAGCTAGTATTACTTGTGTGTAACAGTTATATGTGTTGGCAGATTTAACACTTTCAACACAGTTTTCCCCTAATCCCCAGGTGGAGGCAGGGGATCCCCCAGTTTGGAGGTCCTCCCCCTGCTTCAGGATCATCATAAAGAGGGGGGGGGGAAATGTCTGCTGGGCACTCATTATTTCCTATGGAGACTGATTCCTATAGGGCATAATGGAGAATTGATCTGCTGGCATCTGGGGCTATGCGGGGGGACCTGTTTTTTTGAGATAGAGACACAAAATGTGCAGCATAGCATCTGGTGCCTTTTCTCAAAGCACCCACCAAGTTTTTTTTTTTTTTTTTTTTTAAAAAGATTGGACCTAGGGGTCTAATTCTATGAGCCCCAAAAGAAGGTGTCCCTATCCTTCATTATTTCCAATGGAGGGAAGGCATTTCAAAGTTGTGGTTCCTTTAAATGTGATGGCCAGAACTCCCTTTGGAGTTCAATTTTGCTTGTCGCAATCTTGCTCCTGGCTCCACCCCCAATGTCTCCTGGCTCCACCCCCAAAGTCCCCAGATATTTCTTGAATTGGATTTGGCAATCCTAGCAAACGATAACATTGTTGAGGCTGGTAGGCCAATTCTGGATAAAACCTGGAAGAGACAAAGGGCAGCTCTAGAATTAGCTGGAAACTCTATGCTCAAACAATAGAGTTTAACTCAGAAGAGGCATAGCAATGCCAATGATGATGCCAACATCACATACACGCCCCCCCCCCCCCATTTCCCTGCTCCCGTCCTTCCATTCAGCAACCCAAACTCAAAGCTATATCATTATATCTTGAACATTTTGTTTAGTAATGCCGCCAGCCATCTCATCTTTTGCCATCCCCTTCTTCTTTTGCCTTCTGTCTTTTCCAGCATCAGGATCTTCTCCAGTGAGCACTCCTTTCTCATTTGGTGGCCAAAGTATTTGAGCTTCAGCTTTAGCATCTGACCTTCCGGGGAACAGTCAGGGTTGATTTCCCTTAGGACTGACTGATTGGATCTTCTTGCAGTCCAAGGGACTCTTAAGAGTCTTCTCCAGCACCACCTCCAGCTCAAAAGCATCTATTCTTCTGCGCTCGGCCTTCCTTATGGTCCAACTCTCACAGCCATACATTACTACTGGGAAGACCATCGCTTTGGCTATACGGAGAACATGCATACCAATTTTTTTCCGGATGGTTCTTTGTTCAAGGAAAAGGCCAAGTTAAAAACAAACTACTGTGCAAGGAATGTCAAATTAAGCCAAGTCATTCTGCCCAGAACAGATAATTGGCACGTTGAATTGAGACGGCTTACTTAGGAATCTAAATGTTAGCTCTGATGTTGCCATTAGAACCGTGTAGCCCAGTTTTTTAACTTCAGAAAGAATTTTTAGCTCCTGTGGTTTCCCAAAGATTAATTAGAAGTATATATAACTTGCCTGTTCCTCTTTGGGACCTAATAACAGGAAGAGATTGCCCACAAATAGGAGGCTGCTGCATTTAACCACGAAGGAAAGATAAGATTCCCAGGAGGCAGTGCGAGCAAACTTTAATAACAGAAACGATGTGGTATCTCTGCCCCATTTCCCAAAGCAAATGGCTCTCCCCGCTGCATTGAAAAAGAATGAAAAGAAAACTTTCAAGGAAATAACACTGGAAAGAAGGGAAGAAAACTAACTCCTGCGAGTGCAATCCTAGAACTTCTGTTGACTTTTTCATACAGCTACAAATAAGGATATTCTGGAACTCAGCTAAAACTATTCATCGTTTACCAGGTATATTTTCTGTGGCGGTGCTGAAAAAATAACCCCCTATTTTTGGAGGATTATTTTTTTCAACATCGCTTTGGGGGAAAAAAATATATATTTGAATTGATCGTCTTCATCTTCTCTCTCTCCTTCAACCAGTCAGTCAACTCCAGTGACATCATCCGTCAAATCTCATTGGCTATGGAATGTTATGGCACTGTTTTGATAAAGGTAAGATCCCTGCTTGGCCGGGATGAAGAAAGAAATGGACCAACACAGGGAAAATGGTGCTCAGCCTGGTCAATTGATGAGCAATGGCCCTGAAAGCAGATGGACATTTGTACAAAAGAGAGCCAGTTTGGTGTGGACTTCTGCGGACTCTTAATCTGGGAGAACCAGGTTTGTTTCCCCACTCCTCCACTTGCAGCTGCTGGAATAGCCTTAGTACCCTCTGGGGGACATGTGGGGACAGACGGTCCCTCAGGTAAATGGGTCCTCGGCCATACAGGGCTTTAAAAGTAATAACTAGCACCTTGTAATGAATCTTGTAAACTATTGGTACCCAGTGTAGTTCCTGCACCGCTGGCTGTATGTGCTCCCACTTGGGCGGCCCCAATAGCAGTCTAGCAGCCGCATTCTGTACTAGCTGAAGTTTCCAGGTTCACGACAAAGGCAGCCCCAAGCAGAGGGCATTACAGTAGTCCAATCTCGAGGTGACCGTTGCATGGATCACAGTTGCCAGGTCGTGACAGTTGAGGACTTAGGAGAGTGCTGTGGCAAAGGTTACATTTCTCTCTCTTTTTAATGCTGGCAGCATTGTGTAAGGAATTTTCAGAGAAAGACCAAGCAAGCCTTATCCCAAGAAATGTTACAATTTACGATTTTAATAGGGAGGTGAGCAGTTCTATAATGCTAATTGATTTGCAATTGCCAGTACAGCAAGTAATAACTAGCACCTTGTAACGAATCTGGTACACTATTGGTAGTCAGTGTAGTTTCTGCAGTGCTGGCTGCATGGGCAGCCCCAATAGCAGTCTAGCAGCCACATTCTGCACTAGCTGAAGTTTCTGGGTTCACAACAAAGGCAGTCCCAAGTAGAGGGCATTACAGTAGTCCAATCTTGAGGTGACCATTGCATGGATCACAGTTGCCAGGCCGTGATGGTTGAAGAATGGAACCAACTGTTTCACCCGCCTCAGATGAAAAAAATTAAGCCTTGCTTCAACAACCACCCTTGCTTGGATGACCTGCTACCCTTCTATTATACAGTGAGTTCAGCCAGCTTGAGGTAAGCAAGAACATTTATTGAACAAAAGCAGAACTGAACACAAACAGGCAACACTGCTCCTTATATTAATTTGGGCTGAGATAAACACGCCCCTTTATGTGGGCAGCAATCCACCCTATTGGTCTCTCCAGAATCCTTCATTTGCATTTCCTGAGAGAAATGCCTCGCATCCCGATTGGCTGGTTCTAAAAGAATGGCCAATCAGAATGCAGGTATCAGGATCCTGGAGTGGAGGTCAATGAAGTATACTTCAAGGTCAACTAACAGACATAACAAACCAGCAGTCAAAACAATCAATACACCTACTCCCAGCTGCTACTAATAGTTACTGGCTCAGCTTGTCTTCCAAGTTGTTAGCTCTCACCAGGTTTACCCTTTACTACCAATGGCCATCTACAATACAACAAATATCAACTCTACCTGGGATTTGTCTTGCCTTCTCAGAGCTGCTGGTGTACCCTTTTGCTTCCAGTCCTACCTCAGGGCTTTCCTGTGGAGGAGCACCTCCTAGCCTCTGATAAGTGGGCTCCCTCTCTAATATGTCCCTGTCACAGAGGAGAACCGAGCAATTAGATTGAAGTTCCTTGTCAGGAGCACAAAGGTCATGCATTGTACCGCTACTTGTTCCATTCTGAAAGGAAAGAATATTAAACCTAGTCAGGAGAGTGCTGTGGCAAAGGTTACAATTCTCCCTCTCTCTCTTTAATGCTGGCAGCACGGTGTAAGGAAATTTCAGAGAAAGACAAGCGAGACCTATCCCAAGAAATTTTGCGATCTACGGTTTTAATAGAGAGGTGAGCAATTCTGTAATGCTAATTGATTTGCAATTGCCAGTAAAGAAATGCGGGTGACTCTCTAGTCCAGGGGTGTCAAACTCATTTGTTATGAGGGCTGAATCTGACATAAATGAGACCTTGTTGGGCAGAGCCATATTGGGCCGGGCCATGGGTGTACTTATTTAAGGTTAGGTAGCAGAGATATAAACTTTATAAAGGACACAGACAAACACAATTTTTTTTTAAAGCTTAAAATAAAGCATGCTAAAACATTACCACTCGTTGGTCTTAAAGGTGCTTTCTTTGATTGTCTCCCATGGGATCCAGGGAACTGGGCAAAGGAAGCTCTGGCTCTTTCCTTCCTTCCCCAGGAGGCCAGGAGGGGGAGGAGCCTCAGTCAATAGAAGGAAGAGAGGCTTGGCTCAGTAGCTCTATTGTGTAATGGAGAGAGACTGGCAAATCAAGCTCTCTCTCCCCCCTTCCTCCCCAAGGGAGGAGCCTTGTCCAATAGAGAAAATAGAGACTTTACTCTGCAGCTCCTGTGCTATTGAGCAAGCCTTGCAAAGAAGCTGTTATGCAGAAGGAATCAAGAGACCAGGGAAAGGAAGCAGATGACAGCCAGTTGCTTGGGGGCTGATAGCAGCCCTCCGAGGGCCTGATTCAGCCCCTGGGCTGCATGTTTGACACCCCTGTTCTAGCCTCTTTTCCCTTAAGCTTATAATGCACCATTGAAGTTGTTTCAATAAAGCCATGGCCTTGTTAAATCCAAGTTCATGTGTCATGTGCTCCTTATGAGGGTCCAGAGCACATACTCACATGTGAGAACTAGCCCTTAATGTAGACTTTTCTAGGCAGGAAAGCCAAATGGTTGATTCCCAGATGTGGCTACGTTTGGAAACTAGCAGGTCAAAGGCAAAGAGAAACCTTGATACATAGTCTCACACAAACAAACCTGTGAAGCTGCTGTTGGACTATTGGACTATTAAGGCCGGTATTGTCTCCTTTTTTTAGAAAAATATATTGGATTTATATTCCACCCTATACTCTGAATCAGAGCAGTCACAATCTCCTTTATCTTCCTGCCCCCCCCCCCAGACACCCTGTGAGGTAGGTGTGGCTGAGAGAGCTCCTATAGCAGCTGCCCTTTCAAGAACATCTCCTACAACAGCTATGGCTGACCCAAGGCCATTCCAGCAGCTGCAAGTGGAGGAATGGGGAATCAAACCCTGTTCTCCCAGATAACCACTACACCAAACTGGCTCTCTTTGACTGTCAGTGGCTCTTCAGGGTCTCAGTGAGAGGCCTTTCAATTCACTTACTATCTCATCCTTTTTAACTAGAGATAACAGGGACTGAACCTGGGACTTTCTGCATGCCAAGCAGATGCTCTGCCACTGAACCATGGCCCCCTCCCTTTCTTCCTGGCATGACACCATGTTTTCTACATCGAGAGAAATTTGTGGAGTCACATTCAGTCATACATGTCCTGACATATACACAGCCTCAACACAAGTTATTAATTAGAACAAAGTTTAAATTGGGTTGTTTGGGTAGCGTTTAACAATCTGCTGTGGAAATGTGAGATTTCTTGAGTTTGTCTCTGACTGTTTGAAAATCATGGTTTTGATTGAGTAATTCAGTGGCCTCTTTTCCTGCAGGTTCGTTAGCATTGCTCCACAGTAAGCAGCCACTGAGTTATTCCCTCAGAGTAAGGTCGTGGTCTAGCACTTTCTATGTACGAAAACAAGTTCCCCCTGTCACATTCTCATTTTTCTCACTTGTGTGTCCCTGGCGGGGAGGGTCTGTTTGTCCTGCTCCCTCTAGTGGTTGATTAGATATTACATTGGTTTATGTCCTGCAGATTTAAATTGTAGGGTTTTATGCCAAACATAAAGTGATGTAATATTGATTCGACCACTAGAGGGGGGCAAAACGCATGCAGAACAGAAACACCCTCCCTGTAGAAACAGGAACACAGATGCAAGAAAAGGAGAATGCAAAAAAGCCCATTGTGTTTTTACTGCATCGTCTCTGCAAGCTGACTGATCATATCTGATCCCTAGAAACATTTAGATGCATATTTCTCATTGACTTACCAGGAAGTCAAGCCTGTATAGTATAAATATTTACAATTCAAGCCTGTGTAGTTTAAATATTCACAATATTCACAAGCTCCGATTAAATTTTAACCTGCCCTGTTTATGCTAGTTATTGTTTTATCTAATTATTAAGCCAGAAGTCTTAAAAATCAAAAGGGCACACAACCCTAATACTTCCCTCTACTATTTCATATGTCTAGTCAAACAATCTGCTTACCTATCTAAACATAGAAAGTCATCGTCTCCTAAATTCTACCATCTGGTCCAAGGCTGTCAACTCATTGGCAGCAGCTCGACCAAACAGATGTTTTCCTAGGCCTGCTAGCTTTTATGGCAGATACCAGCGATTGAACCTTATGCTTGCAAAACAGACTCTCTAACACTGAGCTATGGGTCTTCCTAACAACTTAACCATGCTACTTTCCCAGAAGGACTAAAGCAGCTTGCAAAAAGAATGCAAATAATGGAGCACTGAGGTGAGTTGTTAAATATGAAGTAACTCCTCACATTCCTCTGTCAGTATTCTGAGAATCGTTTTCTTGCCAGTTGTCTGGTTTTAGTTTTCAGGTTGCCTCAAGAGAGTCAGATTCCAGTTTTACTGGTGGAACATTGTTTAGAAGACAATGCAATCCTCTGCAGAGTTACTGTGGTCTTAGTCCACTGAAATCAATTGGCTTTGATTGGAAGACTTAAGGACTGCAGAATTATACCTCGCCCTTCTCTCGAAATCTGGCTGGTTTCACATTGTGAAATTGACACACTTTTATCCTGTTGCAAAGAAATCCACTTCAGTTTGAACCATTTCCAGGCTATCAGACAGCTGCTGCTGAAGTGGTAGGATCCCGGCAGTGGTCCATGGTTGCCTGTTCACACTGCTAGCCCGGCTCAACCACAGACCTGCTGGGGATAGGGTTGTCTTTTTAAAAAAGGCCCCGTGTGTGCACTCAATCAGAGAAGCACGCAAGCACTCCTTGAAGAGGGGTTAGGGGGGAAAAAACCCCTCGACCTTGCTGGAAACAGCTTGGCGCGATCACACAGCTCTTCCGTTTATCAGTCACCCTGGGGCATTCAGTCAGCAGCCGATTATGCAACCTACATCTGATTCAGGGGGATGCTACTGGGAAAATCCAGGTAGCTTTTTGATGCAGATAGGAGGCATCTGGGGACGGGGTGAGAATGGATGCGGCTTGGAAGGCAGATGTTCTTCTGTGATTCTGCACTTTTAATCCGAATGGGAAGTGGGGCTAGGTTAGAGCAAATCTCCTGTGTAAAACCACCCTCAGAGTGGCTTACAATCTCCTTTATCTCCTTCCCCCACAACAGACACCTTGTGCGGTGGGTGGGGCTGAGAAAGCTCTCCCAGAAGCTGCCCTTTCAAGGACAACTCCTGCGAGAGCTATGGCTGACCCGAGGCCATTCCAGCAGGTGCAAGTGGAAGAGTGGGGAAACGAGCCCGGTTCTCCCAGATAAGAGTCCATGTACTTAACCACCACACCAAACTGGCTCTCAAGAGTTAAGTCTCAAGAGTTACTCCAACTAAGGAAGTCCCTGCCATGATGTCATAGTCTAGGGCAGGTCAACTCATAATCTAAGGCAAGTCACTATATTGTAGTGGTTGAGATCTCATGGAGGATTTCCAGGGATGGAAGAGCCTCCAAGTGAAAACCCCTGGACCACCACCCCCCCCGACATGTGCTGGTTGTCTCCTTTCCCACAGAAGTAGCATTTGGGGGAGTATTGTGGTCTCTGGATGGGAGAGAGAAGATGGTTGTACACTGGGGTGGAATTCTAGCAGGAGCTCCTTTGAATATTAGGCCACACCCCCTGATGTAGCCAATCCTCCAAGAGCTTACCCAAAAGAGCCTTGGAAGCTCTTGGAGGATTGGCTACATCAGGGGTGTGTGGCCTAATATGCAAAGGAGCTCCTGCTAGAATTCTGCCCCTGGTTGTACAGATTGCAACCAGATAATGCGATGGGATGTTCTAAACTGCTCTGTAAATGTTAAGTATTCATTTTATCAGAATGTCTTGTGGGTGAGTGGGAATCACCAAGGCCCTGAGAAACATCACCGCTGTCATCCAGCACTGTGTAAATTTCAATAGACGAGCGCAAAACATATTATCCCAAATGCTCTGAAATTGGCCAGTGGCTGGTAATAGCAGTCCATAGGGGGCATTGTATACTCGGTAGAGTTCTAATGCTGAGCTGAGAGATTTATTCCTTTTCTCCATTGCAGATTCCCTCTAAAGAACAGGGGGGGGGGGGGTTTCAATCTTTTATTATTATTTTTTTTAAGTGTCTGCATTGACAACATTGGGACTTGTTTCATGGAAGGCAAATTGTTCCTGAAATGTAACCAACTTTCCCCCAAATGCACACACATTCCGGCACAGCACTAAATAGAACTAGTTTTTATGGAGAGCCAGTCTGGTGTAGTGGTTAAGTGTGCGGACTCTTATCTGGGAGAACCGGGTTTGATTCCCCACTCCTCCACTTGCACCTGCTGGAATGGCCTTGGGTCAGCCATAGCTCTGGCAGAGGTTGTCCTTGAAAGGGCAGCTGCTGTGAGAGCCCTCTCCAGCCCCACCCACCTCACAGGGTGTCTGTTGTGGGGGAGGAAGATAAAGGAGATTGTGAGCCGCTCTGAGACTCTTCGGAGTGGAGGGCGGGATATAAATCCAATATCTTCTTCTCCTTCTTCTCTTCCTTCAGTCAGTGAAGATCACCTCAGTGCGCACGTGTGTTATCTTTTCTTTTTCCTAGAGAGCTCATGCGCTAGGACCGGACCTGGATGGGTCAGAGTAGCCCAGCCTCATCTAGTCTTGGAAGCTAAGCAGGGTTGGCCAAGGTCAGCACTTGGATAGAAAACCACCAATGGTCCAGGGTCACTACACAGAGGCAGGCATTGGGAAAAAAGTCCAGAAAAAGGGCAACTAGAATGATTAAAGGGTGGGGACACTTCCCCTATGAAGAAAAGTTAAAACGCTTGGGGCTCTTTAGCCCGGAGAAATGACAACTGAGGGGTGACATGAGAGAGGTTTACAAGGTTATGTATGGGATAGAGAAGGCAGAGAAAGAAGTACTTTTCTTCCTTTCTCACAGTACAAGAACTCGTGGGCACTCTATGAAATTGCTGAGCAGTTGGGTTAGAATGGGTAAGAGGAAGTACTTCTTCACCCAAAGGGTGATTAACACATGGAATGCACTGCCACAGGTGGTGGTGACTGTCAAGCAGGGCTAATTCTGATCAATAAACTGTTGGGTTTCCGGCCTGACACAAGCAGGCCTGGGTAAGATCATACCTTATTGATAGACCGCAACTTTTGGCTCAAGCCTTGGCTTGAGAAGATGCTGCTAGTTTATTATCCTGTTAGTTTATTATCCTTTCCTGTCCCCTCTTTGTTTTATGACTGTTAATTACAGGGACCAAAGCAATCAGCACCTTCCCATGAATCCTCCAGCGGGAGGAAGTGCCATCTGGGCAATGCAAGGCCAAATGCCTGATAACGCCCTGGGAATGTATGTAGTTTTGATACTTTATGTGTGAACGCTCTCCCGCTTCCCTCCCCGTAGGAATCCCTTTGAAGTGTATCTTAAAACTTGTGTATCAATGTATTGGTTTCATTCTTCTCAAGCCAAGGCTTGAGCCAAAAGTTGCGGTCTATCAATAAACGTAGTCTTTGTATCCACTTTGACTCGTCATTGAATCCGCCTGCTTGACAGTGACAGCTAAGAAGAAGATAAGAAGATACTGGATTTATATCCTGCCCTATACTCTGAATCTCAGAGCAGTCACAATCTCCTTTACCTCCCCCCCACAACAGGCACCTTGTTAGGTAGGTGGGGCTGAGAGAGCTCTTATAGCAGCTGCCCTTTCAAGGACAACTCCTACAAGAGCTATGGCTGACCATTCCAGCAGGTGCAAGTGGAGGAGTGGGGAATCAAACCGGGTTCTCCTAGATAAGAGTCAATGCACTTAACCACTACACCAAACTGGCTCTACAAGCATAGATGGCTTCAAGAGGGCATTGGATCAATGTATGGAGCAGAGGGTATAGATGGAACTCTCTGTCTGGGGCAGTGATGCTCTGTATTCTTGGTGCTTGGGGGAGGAGCAACAGTGGGAGGGCTTCTAGTGTCCTGGCTCCACTGGTGGACCTCCTGATGGCACCTGGGGTTTTTTGACCACTGTGTGACAGAGTATTGGACTGGATGGGGCACTGGCTTCTCTTATGTTCTTAGATACCTTTGTTTATTTTTTTGCCTTGAAAACGATATGGGATCATTGTATGTCAGCTGTGACTTCACGGAACTGTCCACCACCACCAGGGTGCTGCTCATGGGTTCCCTCCTTGTGGTATTTTTTTTTTAAAGATTACAACTCAATGGATTTAACTTACTGTATATGATGACTTAAAATACACAGAAAGGAAATACGATTTACCTATTTTTGTTTCTTCACGTAAAAGGATGGTCTTCTGTTGATCACAGACTGAGGGGATTTTATGGAAATTACTAGTGTTATAATCCAGAAAAAAAAGATGTCAGCTTCAAAAGTGACAAGAAAGAGCTAGAGAGATCTAATTTCCTGCTAAATAATCCTCCTCAAGCAAAGGACAATTTATTTGACATCTTCATGACATTAGATCAGAGTGCGAATTTTTTTTTTTTTTTGGACTCTTGGAAATGATTTGACTTGACAGAACATTATTACTGAAGTCAGGGGAATGAGGAGAGATCTCTGTCCAATGGAGCTGATTTGGGGTTTATCATCATACAGAATACTCTTTCATGTTAGAATCTTGAAAATGAACTGAAAAATTCATTATGGAATCAATATTTTGGATTCCGTATTGAATGTTTGCTAATCATGCCAAGGATGAGCATAGAGATGGGCAAAGCCTATCTCTCTCTCTCTTTTTAGAAATTAATTTTTTATTGGTTTAAAGAAAACATAAAGGCAATATACAGACACAACACAAAAAAGAAACACCCTCCAAAACCCTAACAATTAACATGTAACACCCCAAAAAGAAACTAGTTAAGCAAATTGAAGCATCTATAGAGAGTGCAGCATTTTTAACCTTTAAAAAAATATAGTTAAAATGTAGATAGAGTGTCTTACTTATTTTTTCCCATAGTTTGAAGAAGAAGACAAAGAAGAAGAAGATGAAGATGAAGAAGATGAAGAAGATATCGAATTTATATCCTGCTCTCCACTTCGAATCTCAGAGCGGCTCACAATTTCCTTTATCTTCCTCCCCCACAACAGGCACCCTGTAAGGTAGGTGGGGCTAAGAGAGCTCTCAAAGCAGCTGCCTTTTCAAGGACAACCTCTGTCAGAGCTATGGCTCACCCAAGGCCATTTCAGCAGGTGCAAGTGCAAGAATGGGGAATCAAACCCAGCTCTCCCAGATAAGAGTCTGCACACTTAACCACTACATCAGATTGGCTCTCTTAAAAAAGTTTAAGCAGTCTTTGAATATTATTCTGAGTTATTGATAAAATAAAATCACGCCACGTTTCAAAGAAATCTGAAGTTTTGTCTTTGTTTTTAATTGTTCTGATTTGTTTCGTTAATTTTTCAGCCATAGCTATCTGCCATAACTCAAAATACCAAAACTGTAATGTTAATACCTCTACAGATTTCCAACTTTTGTCAAATCCTATTTGAGACATTGCACTTTCCACAAATGTCTCTGAATCCCCGGGAATTTCTAGAGGTGCTTTGCTACAGCATGAAGGATCTTTCAAATCTGCCACACATTTTGTTTTAGTTGAAGACAGGGGGCACTTTCAGCTCTGGTTGTACAGCTCACATTCACGCCATGTCATTTCAGACTGCAGCGTGATTACTCCTCCATACAAAAATGAAATCCTTCTGTGAAGGAAAGTGGGTGGCAGAAAGAAGGGTAAGACTCCACAATGATCCTTGACGTTGTTCCAAGCAAGGCACACATGCCCCTCGAACCTCTGTAGTTGTGTACCATGAATGATCCTTTGCAGGGGTCATTTTGTAGAAAAATAGGTGGTGGAGCTCATTAGCATAACTCATTAGCATTTGCTGCCTCCCCCCCCCCCAACCAAAAGCAACCTGATGCAAGAAAAGAGAGTCCCGGTCGAGCAAGGCATGCTTGGGATAGCTAGAGATCTACCAGCCCAAGCAGGCCTCACTCGCCTGGGGCTCTCCTGCCCCCCCCCCAATCAAAAGGCCAGCAAGCCACCTGAAATCACATAAGAAATGGAGAAAGGGTGATGTGGGCTTCTCCAGGGGTTAATGAGGGTTGCTGGGAGCATGGCAAAGTCCCTCATGGCTAGCTGGCTGCCCACTCTCCTAATCCAGGAATTGTTATGCAGCTGCACCTACTATTCAATGGACAAGGTAGGTGGGGAGGAAGAGGGGGAACCCTCGGAAAGGTTCAGAAGCTGCTCCTGCTGAATCTGAGGCCTGATCCTTAGACATAGATCTCAGGGGCTTGGAAATAACAATCCAACTTGTTATCAAGATGGGGGCTTCTGAACTAGCAGAGGTTTCCACTGGCTGCTCTCACATGGAATGCTCTAAAGAGCATATTGATTAGAAGGACTTCTGTCATCAGATGATCATGGAAAGACTTTGCCATAGTAGAGCAACTGCTTGGCATGCAGAAAGGCTCAGGTTCAACCCCCCCAGTATATCCAATTTAAAAAGCAGCAGGCTGTAGGTGATGCGAAAGACTTGTGCCTGAGAGAACCCTGGAGAGCAGATGCCATTCTGACTAGACACTACTAACTTTGATGGACCAATGTCCTGATTGTCAGGTTCATGTGTGTGTGACTGCTGGAGCTCCCTCACAACTGGACGGATTGACTCAGCTAGACATAAACTGGTGTAATATTGAATTGACCACTAGAGGGAGCAAAAGGACGTGGAACAGGGAAAAAAAAACAGAAACTTACAATAGAGGAAAATGACAATACAGAAAAGTCCTTGGTAAATCAGTCAAACTAGAGCCAGTTTGGTGTAGTGATTACGTGAGTGGACTCTTATGGCAGAACCGGGTTTGATCCCCCATTCCTCCACATGCACCTGCTGATATGACCTTGAGCCATGGAGCTGTTCCTCTCAAGAGCAGTTTCTGTCAGAGTTCTCTCAGTTCCACCTACCTCACAGGGTGCCTGTTGTGAGGAGGGGAAGGGAAAGGAGATTGCAAGCCTCTCCGAGACTCCTTTAGGTAGTGAAGGGTGGGGTATAAATCCAGTCCCTTCTTTTTTCTTCTTTCTGAATCACTGACTCCCTCATCTTGAATCTCCAGCTTCTTAGTTAGATTTTTTTCCCTTTGCCCCAGACCAGCCTCCCTGGATCACAGATCAATAGACTCTTCTCTTCAGGTTAAGGGAATTTTGCCAGTCCCAGTTGTCTTCTGCAGTGATACCGCCAAGATCCATGCTTGACTTGAGAAAATGACTCACAGGGCAGTCTTAAGCTGATGCAATCCATTTTAGCCTAGTTGATTTCAGTGGACTTAGAATAATGCAATTCTCTTTAGAATTACACTGTGAGTCCTGCTAGGGCTGCCAACATCCAGGGGACACCTGGAGATCTCCTGTTATAATCATTGATATCTGGGTGACCGAGATCAGTTTACGTGGGGGGGGGAATGGCTGCTTTCCAGGGTGGCCACTATGGTATGTTATCCTGCTGAGATCCCTCCCCTCCCCAAACCCTGCCCTCCCCAGACTCCGCCCCCTCTAAATCTCCAGGTATTCCCAACCCAGAGGCAACCTTTGTTCTGTGAATGACTCCTGGACTCTGTAATTTCTTCTCACAGACACCATTATGCCAGTTAGCAACTCCCACTGGGATGCTCATTTCTCATAGAGCAGGGGTGGCCAACGGTAGCTCTCCAGATGTTTTTTTTGCCTACAACTCCCATCAGCCCCAGCCATTGACCATGCTGGCTGGGGCTCATGGGAGTTGTAGGCAAAAAACATCTGGAGAGCTACCGTTGGCCACCCCTGCCATAGAGTAACCTTCTCATCCATCCACTTAGGACTTTTTTTTCTTCTGTAGCAAGAACTCCTTTGCATATTGGCCTAGGATTGCTAATTCTAACTCAGATAATATCTGGGGACTTTGGGTGTGGGGCCAGAAGATTTTGGGGGTGGTGCCAGGAGACTTTCCCTAAAATAATTAATAAAAACACAGCAGTGCAGTTCCCCTGAATACAGTCTTCATTTCCTCACCCAAGCAGCTGCAAGTCATATCTCTCTCTCTCTCACACACACACACACACAAGCAAACATAAAAACAGTTTGCAATCCTACACTAGTGTGATCTAACTGGGGCAATTTTCTCACAGGTTGCTGAACTTCCAATAGCACAGGGAAACCAAAGGTTCAAGTTTACCCTTAACTATGCAAACAACCTCTGAAAAGCTTGTACAATGGAGGGACTGGGCTGCTTTCACAGCTACTGGGAGCAGCCACATTGTTCTGCCTGCTCACCCCGCCCCCATTCCACCTTAAAGACACAGACACACCATCCAAAAAGGAAGCCTTTGCAAGCTTTTTCCTAGGGAAAGGCACATGGCAGTTGTGGGGGTGCAGCTTCCCCCCGCCAGCCAGCTGACAGGGGTGGGAAGAAGCCTGGGAAAATGGGAGAACCTCTGTTGGGACCTCGGGATTGGGAAGCCTAATTAGGCCTCACACCCCTGATGTAGCCAATCCTCCAAGAGCTTATGGGGCTTTTAGTACAGGGCCTACTGTAGGCTCCAGGAGGATTGGCTACATCAGAGGTGTGTGGCCTAATATGCAAAGGAGTTCCTGCTACAAAAGAAGGCCTGAATCTACTACTTTATATTTTGTGATAGAAGAAAACACAGCTTTTGTGGTTGTCTTCAGTGTGAATCTTTCCCTCCCTCCCTCTCCCCCCCCCCTCTATCTCTCAGCATGGCCATGAACGTTGCTGCACTGCGGCTGTGAACTGCCAACACAGCTTCCAGTTTTGCTCCTTGAATTAATTTCATCTTGACATTAGAGAACGGGGTCAATTTATGAAAGAAAAACAAAAAACAAGCACAAAAAAGTGAAACGGCTATAATTACACTAATTCCTAACTCGATTTTTTTTTTTAAAAAAAGCCATCCTCAAATAATTTTGCTTAAGGAGCGTATTACAGCCTGCGATTTATAGTTCTGTAAAAAGTAGTCGAGTCAATGAAGGAGTTTGTCTGTTTCTTTTGGAGGGGGGGGAGGGGAGAAAATCCCACCCACCCTCCACAGCAACTTAACAAGATGACTTTTTGTACCTGCAGGGAATTCGACTAGCAAGAGCGATGTCGAAAACATTAATGAATATGTATGTTATTTCGAGCAATTCCCTGCTCTTCCTCGCTTTCCTTCAGTCGCATAATAGCCATACAGAAAGGCAATCTACATCCCATTGTGCCTACTCTGTAGCGCAGACAGAGGTGGGGAACTTCTGGGCACTGAAAGCTCATGATATAAGGAAGTATTTTGCGACTTTCTGTAGGTTCGTGATGGTCCACCGCACTTTAATAATTAGTCTATGGGGAGCCTTAATCAAGTAGGGCGACGCTTTTTAATTAACAGTCCCCGGAACATGAGTTGACCGGGTGGCATCAAACCACAGTTTAGCTCCAAGGTAATGTGAACTCAGAGGAAATCACAGTAGTTTGTTTAAAAAAAAAAAAAAAAAACTACAGCGGTGCTGCATTCTCATCTTCCAAGGTAATTTGAGCATCAAAAACACAATCCGCCATCCTAGCCTCTGATAACTAGAAGCGATATTGTTTTCCAGTAAAATTAATCAGTAGAACAGTAATAGCTCGGAATAGTGGGGGTATGTAGCCAGAATTTTGCAAGCCGCAATCTGACCCTGTCGTAGGGTTGCCAGGTCCAGTTCAAGAAATATCTGGGGACTTTTTTTTGGGGGGGGGGGGGGGGTGGAGCCAGGAGACATTAAGGTGTCAAGTCAGCAGATTCAATAACGAGTCTTTGCTGAAACAAAATAACAAGTTTATTGATACTGTTATTCTCGACTACGTTGAGATTGAAAGACTAAAGATCATACAGTAGAATGCAATCATATAAGGTACACTTCAAAGGGATTCTTGAGGGAGGGGCACTATGCAGGGCATATTCACACCTTGATGTTACTACTTCGTTCTCAGGCCCGTTTAGGCCTTGAGCGTCCCTGGCTCCAACCTCCCCCCGATGCCAGGTCTGAGAAGGCTCAGATAAAGTGTTCACATATTCCCATTTCAAATCAACATTACATAACAAAGGAAAGGAGGGGGGGGGTGAGGAGAGTTCAAGCTAGCAGCAATGGAATACAGTTTGGCTTCACCCAGGATGCTTCTCTCCTGGGCCACTGTTAGGTATAGGCTTGACCAGAGTTTAAAGCAGACTTGACATAAGGTGGAGCCAGGAGCAAGGTTGTGACAAGCACAACTGAACTCCGAAGGGAGTTCTGGCCATCACACTTAAAGGAACTGAGCACTTTTTAAATGCTTTCCTGCCATTTGAAAATAATGAAGGATAGGGGCAACTTCTTTTGGGGCTCATAGAATTGGACTCCCTGGTCCAGTCTTTTTGAAACTTGGATGGTGCTTTGAGGAGGGGCACTGCTATGCTGTAAGTTTGGTGTCTACCTCAAAAAACAGCCCCCTCAGAGCCCCTGTTATCTGCAGGCATCCATTATACCCTAAGAGAATTGGTCTCCATAGGAAATAATAGAGTACTCGGCAGATATTCCTCTTTCTCCCAGCTTTCTGATGACCCTGAAGCGGGGGGAGGGCCTCCAAACAGGGGGATTCCCCTGCCCCCAACTGGGGATTGGCAACCCTACCCTGTCCATTTGTAAATATGGTTTGAATCTGGCAGAATTAAATATATATGATGAGCCAGAAACTGGACAGCTATTCTGGAGCCTCTGCTTTTAGCGTTCCAGATAATATGGGAATGTCAGGAAGGGGAGAGAGGGACTTAATAGATATATGCTTGATAGGGATGTTGTCCAACCAGAAAAGTTAGCCCCCTGTTCCACAAGAAGATTGTCAGTGGCTTGGAGAGGGGTCTTGGATTGAGAATAAGGATGACTCTTGTCTCCAAAGGCTGTTTTGTTTTTTGCTCTTGTAGGCGTCAATGGGTTACGTTTGGCTTACACTATCAGGCAGACAGGGCTGAGCGATTGTGGAAGGATAGGCCCTTTATGCGTTGTGGAGGCTGTGAGGGATATGATGAAAGGCTAAGCACACTGCACCGCATTCCCAATTGGCACAGCAGCCGATCACCAAGGGAGGGAGGCAAGTGTGTCCTTTGCTTTCTCTTATCTGCCAGGGAGAACGTCTGGGGTTCAAGGCACAACTCCTCGGGATTTCATCCCGGTCAAGTGGATAAGGGGGAAGTTTCAACTGGAAATGTGTTTCCTCTCAAAACCAATGGGAGTGTAATGTCCAGAGTAAACCCAGACAACTGTAGGGATGCCATCCACCAAGTTGGGCCTGGGGATCTCCTGAAATTCTGGTTTATCTCCAGACTACAGAGATCAGTTCACCTGGAGAAAATGGCTGCTTTGTACCCCACTGTGATTCCTGTCCTCCCTACGCTCCACCCCCAAATCTCCATGAATTTCTCAACCAGGAGCTTGTAACCGGGATCAGATTTACTGCTGCTAAGCTATGTAAGATGTTTGTTTTAACTATGCTAATGAAATGTATTTTTGTAACATAAGAAGATAAGAGAAGCCATGTTAGATCAGGCCAATGGCCCATCCAGTCCAACACTCTGTGTCACATAAGAAGATAAGAGAAGCCATGTTAGATCAGGCCAATGGTTCATCCAGTCCAACACTCTGTGTCACATGATGCGAGCTGACTGATCATATCTGATCCATAGAAACACCTTGATGTTACTACTTCGTTCTCAGGCCCGTTTAGGCCTTGAGCGTCCCTGGCTCCAACCTCCCCCCCCCCGATGCCATCACCTCCCCGATGCCCCCCGATGCTCCACCTCCCCCGAGTAAGGTCAGTGCGAAAATGCCCAGAATATCAGATGATCAGAAACAGAAGGTGTGTTTTCTCTCCTGGGAAAGGAAAGGTCCCCTGTGCAAGCACCAGTCGTTTCTGACTCTGAGGTGACATTGCTTTTACAACGTTTTCATGGCAAGACTTTTTATAGGGTGGTTTGCCATTGCCTTCCCCGGTCAATTCTGCTTCCCCCCCCAGCAAGCTGGGTGCTCATTTTACCAACCTTGGAAGGATGGAAGGCTGAGTCAACCTGGAGCCGGCTACCTGAAAACCCAGCTTCCGCTGGGGATCTAACTCAGGTCGGGAGCAGAGCTTAGGACTGCAGTGCTGCAGCTTTAACACTCTGCGCCACGGGGCTCTTCTGAGTACGTGTTTAATTCCTAAAACGTCTCAGCTTTGACTGAATCATGTCCTTTGGTGGGGTGATTTTGAAGAGATGGAGAATTGATTGTGTGATGGGATGTGTGCTCATGCTCTTTTCAACAGAAGGATGGAGACAAGTCGCACCAGTCCTTTATTCAACCAAGTTGATTGCGCGAGAAGTATTGTGTATAGGAGATATTCCAAAGATAGCTTGAGTTTTCTGGTGATGAACCACACAGAGAAAATCAAGTGATTCTCTCCCCTTTTCCACCCAATCAGGGCCTCTCCCAATTTATGGTTTACTGAGATGAGCTGTTTCAGCACGTCTGTTTGAATAGGTCGCATCGTGTTCACCACCATTTGTGATTCTGTTCCAGATATAAAATAACTGCAAGCCCCCCTCCCCCCACATTCAGTAGTTGGCTCATATTCAAGGAGAACATCATTTATTGGGAATTGCCTCTGCTGAATTCAGAACGGCACACACTGCTTGCTTCTACTTCAATCTGATTCTTATTGATGTAGAAGAGAAAGAAGAAGAAGAAGACTGCAGATTTATACCCCACCCTTCTCTCTGAATCAGAGGCTCAGAGCAGCTTACAATCTCCTATATCTTCTCCCCCCACAACAGATACAATGGTCGTTTTCGCACTCAGCTTAATCAGCAGCGACAACCCTCTTCACCACGCAGGATCTGCACGGATTTCGCACTAATTGCCACGGAGCACCCAGAAGAGCCGGAAAGTCCCGGCGCTTTTGCGGCGCAAATGGACTTTGCGCCGGGACTTTCTGACTCTTCTGGGTGCTCCGCGGCAATTAGTGCGAAATCCGTGCAGATCCTGCGCTGTGAAGAGGGTTGTCGCTGCTGATTAAGGTGAGTGCGAAAACGACAAATGTGAGGGAGATGGGACTGAGAGGGCTCTCACAGCAGCTGCCCTTTCAAGGACAAATCCTGCGATAGCTATGTCTAACTCAAGGCCATTCCAGCAGCTGCAAGTGGAGGAGTGGGGAATCAAACCAGGTTCTCCCAGGTAAGAGTCTGCACATTTAGCACTACACCAAACTGGCTCTCAGTAGTGAATCTGTGTTTGGGATGTAATTTTTTAAAAATGGATTATTTGTGTTCTGATGTTCAAAGTACTACATTGCCTTCTTGCAGCTACCCTTGAGAGCCAGTCTGGTGTAGTGGTTAAGTGTGCGGACTCTTATCTGGAAGAACCGGGTTTGATTCCCCACTTCTCCCCTTGCAGCTTCTGGAATGGCTTTGGGTCAGTCACGGCTTTTGTAGGAGTTGTCCTTGAAAGGGTAGCTGCTGTCAGAGCTCTCTCAGCCCTACCTACCTCACAGGGTGTCTGTTGAGGGCGGAGAAGGCAAAAGGAGATTGTGACTGCTCTGAGACTCTGAGATTCAGGGTATAGGGCAGGATATAAATCCAATATCTTCTTCTTGAGTAGGTGTTTATATGAAGCCCAGCAGGAACTCATTTGCATATCAGGCCACACCCCCTGACATCACTATTGTTCCACACAGGGCTTTTTTGCAGGAAAAAAAACAACAGAAACTTGTTTGCATATTAGGCCACATCCCCTGACACCAAGTCAGCCGGAACTGCATTCCTGTGCTTTCCTGCTCAAGAAAAGCCCTGAATGCACCACTTCTGGGTACATTAAGAAGAAGAAGAAGATATTGGATTTATATCCCGCCCTCCACTCCGAAGAGTCTCAGAGCGGCTCACAATCTCCTTTACCTTCCTCCCCCACAACAGACACCCTGTGAGGTGGGTGGGGCTGGAGAGGGCTCTCACAGCAGCTGCCCTTTCAAGGACAACCTCTGCCAGAGCTATGGCTGACCCAAGGCCATTCCAGCAGGTGCAAGTGGAGGAGTGGGGAATCAAACCTGGTTCTCCCAGATAGGAGTCCGCACACTTAACCACTACACCAAACTGGCTCACCAACCTGGGGACGATTTCACCTTTTCACTGCAGTCGAGGACTTCCAGGGGAGGAAAATGTCGAGTTGAGCTGCTTCTCATAACAGGAGCAAGCTGGAACTTCTGTTCGGGGTAGTGGAAGGCAATTTAATGCCTATTGCCTACTTTTCTCAGTCAGAGATTAGTCCAAGATATGCACAGGAAACTTTGAGAAGATTTACCTTGGCTAAAAGGGAGTCCCGGGGTGGGGGGCCTCCTTTGAGGCTTTGAGGGGACTCCGGGAAGAGTTGTATTTTCGTCATCTGCAGAAGTTTTCAGAGTCATTTATTTGACGTAAGCTCGACAGGATCCTAACCTTCTTGGACATTGCTAAACATCTAAAGCTTTGCAAGACCGTTGGGAACTTGGATAATTGGAAGAGAAGGCAAATTACTATCTTTCACTCCGGAACTGTTTACAGCTTAATGGAATAAATTTAAAAGGTGGGAAAGGAAAACCTAGAAAGTCTGGAAGAAGAGGGGAGGAAGAGGTGAAATTTGGACTTTATAAATATAAAAGTGCTAAAAAGTGGAAAGGAATTTATTGTTTAGTCTACTTGCGGTTTTGAAAAAAGAGCACCAATGTCACCTTTTCACTGCAGTCAACCAAACTGAACTGCTTTAAATTTATATGGGTTCCCCAAGACTTTACAAGTGGCATTTACAAGTGGCTGCTGGGTGAAAGCAGGAAAGACCCATCTCTGCAACTGGTGCTGCCTAAGATTCAACCCAAAAGAGCCTTAAGGTCTCTCATCTGTCAAGACCCCAGCAGTTCAGGAAAGACAACCAGTCCGCTTCATGAATGGCAGTTTATTATTCACTGACAGATCTGGAGGCAAAACGAGTTTTGCAAAGACTGGCGGGCTGACCCTTGAGTCCCCTATATATACGGAATTAGATTAACGGCTACATTTTCAAGCAAAAGTGGGAAGCAGAGTGTGGGCATTTGTGACCTCTCCCCCATTGTCCAGTTCCCTCTTCTTGCAAGTGTTTCTTAATCAGCAGTCTAACCTTGGGGTTCCCTTGGTAACCTCCTAAGGCTGGCAGAAATGGTGTTGGTAACTTTGTACAACAGATAGCAGGGCAGAAGCGAAAGCAAAAAAGCATAGCAATATGAGTGTTAACCATTAAACATGGCAAGGGCACTTGACAGCATCCTGCTTCCAACAGTGGATGGCCAGATATTTCTAGGAATGCCAGGTGCAAAGGCAAAAAGTACACACAGGGTGCCTGGACGGGTATAGGGCCACTGACTACCTCTGTGAGATCTGGTGTTGGATAGTAGTTAGAGTGTTGTGCTAGGATCCCGGATCCCCAGGGCTGAATCCCTGCCCTTCAATGGAGGCTTGCTGGGTGACCAATCATACACTCACCTTCCTCATAGGGTTGTAAGGATTAAATGGTGATGAGCAGGGGTGGCCAACGGTAGCTCTCCAGATGTTCTTTGCCTACAACTCCCATCAGCCCCAGCCATTGGCCATGCTGGCTGGGCTGATGGGAGTTGTAGGCAAAAAAAAATCTGGAGAGCTACTGTTGGCCACCCCTGGTGATGAGAATGAGGTAAGCCCTTTGGGTCCACATTGGAGAAAGAAGGGAGGTATAGACAAAGTGAATAAAATAAGCACATTCCTCCATGAGAAATGTACAAGGGCCTCATATTGTACAGAGGACATGGGACATGGCAAATTGATGTTGCACACAATATGAGATTAATCAAAACCAGAGCTTTTTTTGAAGCAGGAACTCCTTTGCATATTAGGCCATACACCCCTGACACAGCCAATAAGAGAAGCCATGTTGGATCAGGCCAATGGTCCATCCAGTCCGACACTCTGTCACACAGTGACCAAAAAAACCAAGTGCCATCAGGAGGCCCACCAGTGGGGCCAGGACACTAGAAGCCCTCCCACTGTGCCCCCCACAAGCACCAAGAATACAGAGCATCACTGCTCCAGACAGAGAGTTCCAATGATAAGCTGTGGCTAATAGCCACTGGTGGACCTCTGCTCCATATGTTTGTCCATTCCCCTCTTAAAGCTGTCTATGCTTGTAGCCACCACCACCTCCTGGAGCTTATAGTAGACCCTGTCCTAAGAGCCCTGTAAACTCTTGGAGGATTGTCTACACCAGGGGTGTGTGGCCTAATATGCAAAGGAGTTCCTGCTACAAAAAAAGCCCTGATTGAGACCATCATTGAGGGAGGGGAAAGAACACTCTGCAGAATAGGCAGCTATTGGCACACATTCTATGACACTGGCTCTCTGTATAGCTTCTCATGCATAGTTCTACCATGTACTAAAGAGTTAGGCAACCCAATGCTAGCAGTGCACATCTCTTGTTCTCTCATTCAAAGGGAAAATCTATTAATACCCCATTATGAAGCATTTACTTTTTCATTTTTAATGCTATGGCAGACGTCGAAAAGCAGCACATGTCACAACTAGTTCCATTGCTTAATTTATTAATCTGTTATAAAAGGACAAATGCAGCCTCTTCAAACTTCTTGATATAGTCAAGTTAATATCCAGAACTATAAATCTTTTATTACAAATGAGATGTCATCGGCGTCTAGCTTTTGCAAGGTAAAGAGGAAGAAATCATCTTTCAATTTATATACAGATGAGCTATAAGGCCGTTTCTAATATTCCATGTATTTAAAACAGAGAAACCACATCTTGTCATACTTTATGTACTTATATAACTTGCATATTTTTTAAATAAACCATTCAGCTCTTTCCCTCACATACTCTCTAGCTTCATGCTAATTTTCTATTCTGTTTCTCTCCAAATTCTTCTTCCTGGTTCAGGAGACAGGTTCAAAAGAGACTATGAGCCTTCAAGGTCTATGAACACTTTTTTTTCTCTAATTCCATTAATGCCCCAATGAGGAAATGGTTCTCTCTGCAGCATGTATCTTCCAGAGCAGCAGATGTTGAATAATCTCTATTTAGGGGAAGGAAAAAAAAAAAAACGTTTATCATTTTTGTACCCTGTCCTCCCCTCAGAGGAAAAATTTCTTTTCATTTTTATCATCAAAACATCTGCACGATTCCCTCCCATTGAAGGGCCTTTTCTATGGCCCAAAGTAACACTTTTCCTTCTGCAGTCATAGAGGGTCACTATAAAAAGGTGCCTATGGCTGAGCGTGTTTGCCTGTGCGGCACAGGTAAAGTAGAAACTATCGAACATACTCTGCTTGTGTGTAGACTGTATAAAGAAATACGAACCAAATTTATCCAACCTTTACTGGTGAAATGTATGGGTCTTACAGACTCTGAATTAAGGAATATGCTTCTGGCAGATTCTAACTCCCAAATTACACTAGCTTGCTCCAGATTTTTGGCTGCAGCCTTTAAAATTCACGAGGACTGATAGAAATTGCCCCTTAGGCTTTGCATTATTTTCTCTCCCCCCCCAATCAAGAATGCTATAAGGTCCCCTCTCCCCTTAAATATCTCCTTCTTAAGTCCTTGTATATTAAACTATAATACTCTCATTGGCTGTGCACTTCTGGAGAAGAATCTTGAGAGTCCGTTGGACTGCAAGAAGATCCCATCAGTCAGTCCTAAGGGAAATCAACCCAGACTGTTCCCTGGAAGGTCAGATGCTGAAGCTGAAGCTCAAATACTTTGGCCATCCAATGAGAAGGGAGCACTCCCTGGAGAAGATCCTGATGCTGGGAAAGGCAGAAGGCAAAAGAAGAAGGGGACGGCAAAAGATGAGATGGCTGGACAGCGTTACTGATGTAACAAACACGAATTTGAGCAGACTTCGAAGGATTGTGGAAGACAGGAGGGCCTGGTGTGACTTGGTCCATGGGGTCGCAAGGAGTCGGACTCGACCGTGCGACTGAACAACAAAAAGTTTGTTTTGATCTATGCTGGCCATGGGCCGTAATAATAATAAAATGAAACTGAAACATCTGGATGAGAAACGTTGTGCAAAGACCGAGGGGCTTCCCCAAGAGTACTCTGTCTGCGTCGACACATAGTTGTACTAGAAAATCTGACACAACTGGATTTCCTCATGCAAGCAAAATTTGCTGTTTCGCCCTGGAGAAAGCATGGGATGGTCTTTTTTCTCTCCATAGGAAACAATGGAGAAGAGTAGGAGACACCTTGTTCAGGGGCCTTTTGGATTGCGCCCCTGGATCCAGTTAACTCGAAACTTGGGGAGATATTTCCTGGATAAGCAGGAGTCGGTTCCCTGAAATGATGGTGTCATTTTGCTTCAAAGCCAGCCACTCCAGCCCGCCTCAAAATTTTGGAAGTCTTAAACAAATGAAATGAAACAATAAGAAAAAGAAAAAAAGAAAAAAGAACACAAATTCTGAAATGTTACTTAACACATTTTGGAAGTCTTAAACAAATGAAATGAAACAATAAGAAAAAGAAAAAAAGAAAAAAGAACACAAATTCTGAAATGTTACTTAACACATGTTGCAAATGTCTGTGGACATGTGCAAGCCTGCCCATCTCCTGCTTCACAGGTAAAAATGAGCAAATTTCTCTAGTTTAGTTCTTTTTCTTCTAGTCCATACCCTAATCAGGGCCAGTTCGGTGTAGCGGTTAAGTGTGCAGACTCTTATCTGGGAGAACCAGGTTTGATTCCCCACTCCTCCACTTGCAGCTACTGGAATGGCCTTGGTTAAACCATAGCTCTCACAAGAATTGTCCTTGAAGGGACAGCTTCTGGGAAAGTTCTCTCAGCCCTACCTCACATGGTTTCTGTTGTGGGTGGGGAAGGGGAGGTAAAGGAGATACTGACCGCTCTGAGTCTCTGATTCAGAGAGAAGAGTGGGGTATAAATCTGAAGTCGTCGTCTTCTTCAGTTTGAGTTCTCAGTTGTTCATTGTGTAGATCTGATTTTATGGTGTACATTCTCCAAAAAGTTCTATCGCTAGCATCCATTCTCAGGACTTGCTAACCTGAGGGTTGTAGCTTCTTTTATTGAGTCAACCTATCTCATGTTGGGTCTTCCTCTTTTCCTGCTTTCAACTTTTTCAGTGGTGACATTCAGAACTCAAAATCAATTACAGATAACAGATCCCTCGTCCAGAGCTTTACATGGCTCTTTCCCCTCCTGGCTGTTGTCTAAATCAGAAATACCCCCCAGCCCTTCCAATACTTCATAGCTATCTTATTTCACTACTTGACTAAAATCATAGGACAATACAGGATGATACTTCTGATGGTAGTGAGATTCCAGGAGCTAATTTTGAAATAGCCTTTGTCCAGACAGTTTTTTTAAAAAAAAACTTTTAAATTCTGATTCCTGTATTATTATAAGAACATTCCAAAGTGGGAAATTCAAGTTAGGTATAATTGACATTTTAATACAATCAATTTTACCTAGCAATATGAAATTTAATGTTGTCTGTGAGGATAATTTGTTGTTTTTTTAAATCCCCTTCATAACAAAATTTAGACAAAACATATCTTTACTATATTTGGAAACGTAAATTCCCCAGTATTCGACAACATTCGTTTAAATTTGTACAATGAACATCTTGCTATATGATCTGTTTTAATATTGAAAAAATAAACCTTCTGTTTTAGCAATATTAATCTTAAACCAGACGTGTTTCAAATTTTTGCGTTATATCTTCGAATGCCAAACTTGAGTCTTGAACTTTGATAAGATACAGTACATCTTCCCACATGTTCCCCAGAGAGTACTGAGATTGGGCTCTCAAAATCTGCTTGATATCCCCGGGCCAAAAGAGGCCCGTTTGAAATCCACCAGGGACACGGCCTTTTCGGTAACAGCCCCTTGCTGGTGGAACCAGCTGCCAGGTGAGGGCCCTGTGGGACCTTGGCCAGTTCTGCAGGGCCTGTAAGACAGCCCTTTTCTGACTGGCCTATAACTAACTGGTATTAGAAACTCTATAGAAGATTGCAGTGTAGTAGTCTGATTGATCGCCTGTTTTTATGTTCTACCATTTTACTGTTTTAACGGTGCAATTTGTTGTATTTTAAATCCAAAACCTATGTTAGTTTATATGTGTTGTAAGCCGCCCTGAGCCACTTCAGTGGGAAGGGCGGGATATAAATTGAAATAAACTGAAACTGAAACATCATTGTTGTTGTTGTTCAATTGCACAGTCAAGTGCGACTCTTTGTGACCCCATGGACAAAGTCACACCAGGCTCTTTGCCCTCCTTATTGTTGTCTAAATCAGAAACACCCCTCCCCCCAGCCCTTCCCCTACTTCATAGCTATCTTATTTCACTGCTTGATTAAAATCACAGGATGATACTTCTGATGGTAGTGAGAGTCCAGGTGCTACAGCATTGCCTGTATATAAATTCAATTTAGAGCATTAATTTCTTGCAGTTATTCCCTTTGTGGGAATTGTTTGTCGCAAAATGTTCTAAACATATGGGAATAACAGGGCAGTCGGAGGGCTCCCTTGCTTTACTCATCTCATCATTTCAGGCTTAGCTCTTTATGAATGCTCAGTCTAGCTATGGAACTCAAACGTATTATTTTTGCCTATCTTGTGAAATAATAACTAAAGTTGTGGAATGCACTTGCTCTGGTCCGGCCTACAGGCCCTGTTCCGCTCTGCCGTCCAAGGGTTTTCCAGCACCTGGAAAGACTTTTCTTTATCTCTCTCGGATAACCCGCCACCACTTCCTGATCCTTGTAAGGAATTGCCCTGTGGGAGGGTCAAGACTCCCAGATTCCCTTTCACGTTCTGAGGCCTTGCCATTGTTAACTCCCGCTGCCTATCAGCTGGTCACCATAGGGACATTTTACTGCCCTGTGTGCTCTTGGGGGAATAGCTACTTGCCAACTGCCTGCCTTCCTCCGGCGCTTCTTTTAAAATAGTGTGTCCAAGAGGTCCAGGTGGTCCAGAAAACCACTACCAGAATCAAAAGTTATAAAGTATTTATTAAAAAGAAGAAAAGTTTACAAGCATACTTTTATCACAAGACCAAGCTGAACAAGGGATTCAAAAGAAATAAAGAAAACACAATTCCTTTGTCCCTCTCTCTATACATGCCTTATCAGATGTTAAAATATAGGACAGGCTTCTTCGTTTAGGAAGTTACAGATCTCTGAAGAATTCCTATTACCTTGACGCTTCCTTGAGCTTTCCAGGCCAACCGCGTGGTCTAACCAGAGCAAAGCCCCTCCCCTTCTGAAACCCCACCCTCCTCACGGTCCATCTCCAAAATCTCCCTGTATTTCCCAACCCAGAGCTGGCAACCCTGTAATTTAGGTAGATCAATCTTTTTTATTTTTTAGAAAAATCTGGATTAGGTGATGAATAATGTTTATAATATCCAACAAATTATACCTCCTGTTAGTGTGGCAATAGAGTTGTCGCATTTCTTAACGGCTAAAATAGTGCCATGGGCCTGCCCTTTTAAACTTTTTACCATATATATTTATATCTTATTTATACATGCCCCAGATATGCCATCTATATGTATAGTGCTTTATTGCCACACAAATAATATTGGGAATGGTGTACATTTTATGGTGTACGGGAATAGAAAAGAGTTGTAGTAAGAGTCTGAGTTGGACAAAGGAGATGCTAAATACACTTTTTTTTCCTGGTAGAAATGTCAGGAAAAATTAATTTGAAACCAGTCTTGTAGGCCAGGGGTGGTCAATGGTAGCTCTTCAGATGTTTTTTGCCTACAACTTCCATCAGCCCCAGCCAGCATGGCCAATGGCTGGGGCTGATGGGAGTTGTTGGCAACAAACATCTGGAGAGCTGTTGGCCATCACTGTTGTAGGCAGAAAAGATACTATTACAAATCTAAGAGGGAGGAGAAGGTATAGTGCCTGCTGGAAGGGGGACTGCTGGATAATTTAGGAAAGAGACGTTCTCTTAAATTCGGGGAGGGACGGTGGCTCAGTGGTAGAGCATCTGCTTGGGAAGCAGAAGGTCCCAGGTTCAATCCCTGGCATCTCCAAAAAAGGGTCCAGGCAAATAGGTGTGAAAAACCACAGCTTGAGACCCTGGAGAGCCGCTGCCAGTCTGAGAAGACAATACTGACTTTGATGGACCAAAGGTCTGATTCAGTATAAGCCAGCTTCATATGTTCAATTTATAAAATAAGGACTCAATTAATGCTGAGTGCCAGGGCTTTTTTTGTAGCGCGAACTCCTTTGCACATTAGGCCACACCCCCTTGATATAGCCAATCTTCCTAGAGCTTGCAGTAGGCCCTGTACTAAGAGCCCTGTGAGCTCTTGGAGGATTGGCTACATCAGGGGTGTGTGGCCTAATATGCAAAGGAGTTCCTGCTACAAAAGCCCTGCTGAGTGCCGTAGTGACATCAGCACCCCCTTGTCCAGTTCCATGTTATGCACATTCTATGCTCAAGTGGTAAACTGGCCATGTAGCAGATTTCAAACACTTCCATAATTTAGTGGACATTTCCTTCAATTAATAATATTATTAGCAACATTCATTAATGACCCCCCCCTGCATTTTTCCTGCAGTACATTATGTAGTAGATTTCTTTTCACTTGAGTTAACAACCTACCCAATAGGTAGCGGCAGTTTTCATTATTATTGCAGAAGGTGTTCATGCATTAAAGTATATGAGTGTTGGTAGCGCTTGTTCATCAAGCCAAAAAATCTGTTTCCTGTCTTAAAAACAGAAACACGGAAACACAGGAAAGCAATTGATGGAGAGATAAGCAGATATAAAAGGGATGAACGGCAGAGACGAAAATTCAATTTCTCCAATGAAACATGTCGAACCTTGTTTCTTCGCTGTTATCTGCTGAGCCTGTTGTCTGTTATAGGTGAAGAAAAATTGAACAGCGTATCTAAAATACTATTTAGAACAAGATTTTAAAAGGAAATAAATAGGCTTTCAGTTGCTCTAACCTAGGTTATCAGATGGATAGGTGCCTTGATAAGGGTACATTTCTCTGTAAGAGGAGTCAGAGTTATCGTCTATGAAGTATTTTTCTTTTTTAAAAAGTTCTTAAACCTATCAGGAAATAGCATCTTACTATATCTCAGCTAATAGAACTCAGTTTGTATTTGTTTTCATGAGGGTCACAAAGCACCTCTTGTTATGGGCGTTTGGGTGATTCATGGCAAATTTGTGCTGTTCTCAGTGCCATTTCCCCCTCTTTGAGGGTCAGTATGGTGTAGTGGTCGAGTGCGCAGACTCTTATCTGGTTTGATTCCCCACTCCTCCGCTTGCACCTGCTGGAATGGCAAAGGAGTTGGGTGAGCCATAGCTCTGGCAGAGGCCGTTCTTGAAAGGGCAGCTTCTGTGCAAGTCCTCTCAGCCTCACCCACCTCACAGGGTGTCTGCTGTGGGGGGAGAAGATAAAGGAGATTGTGAGCAGCTCTGAGATTCTGAGTAGAGGGCAGGATATACATCCAATGTCATCATCATCATCATCATCATCATCATCATTCTCTGCTGACTTTGGTCAGGCTGCCATTTTGTTGAGGATACTCTCATGTGCTAGCTGTGTTCTGCAGATAGCTGAATCCTTGTGGTACTCTCTTTTAGAAGTGTTCATATAGCAACAGATAGGTGACATTACTTTTTCATGTGGTAGGTCTGCTTACGAGAGTAAGCAGGTTTGTCAGATCTGTGTTGGAAAATCCCAGGAGAATTTGGGGGGGGGGGGGTGGATCCAGGAAAAAGCATGGTTTGGGGAGGGACAGGGTCTCAGCATAGTACAATGCCATAGAATTCACCCTTCAAAGCAGCCATTTTTCCCAGGAGAGCTGATCTCTACCAGCTGGAGATGAGCTGTAAAAGCGAGAGATTTTCAGGCCCCACCTGGAGGCTGACAACCCTAAGTATGGAAGGTATTTTCACCAAAGACCTGTTGGGTCTGGTTTAGGGTGTTTAGACTGGTCAGGCAACCATCCTTACCTTCACTTAACAGAGCTCCTTCTGAGCTTCAGTGCAGAAGTGTGGTGTAATGGTTACCACACTATCTCAGAAACTGCACAGAGAGCCTTACTTTAAGTTAAGAAACCAATACTGGTGTATTTATTTAAAAGAAACATAACATATAAGTCAAGCGGAGAGAAAAGAGTGACTAAACTATTCTATCTAACTGGATGGCTTTGTATTGTAGTAGGCCATCTGCCTAGTTCAGATCAGGAGGAGAGACATCATACTGTTCCCCCTGATGCATGCAGGGAAGAAGAAAGGAAGAGGAGGAGAACAGGAAGAAGGAAGTACCCTGAGTTTACATTCTACTAATTAGAGAGGGTGAGTGATAGTAGAATAGACAAGACTGATATGAACCTAGCTGTCTGACTTGCTTTATGGTGTTTGTAGTCTTGGAGGACAAAGCAAGAGACACTGTCAGTCTGTTCTGACAAGGCCTTCCACCAAATGGCCTCTGAAATCCACCTGTTTTAGGAATGAATATTAACTAAAAATAACTAATATATATATATATATATATATATATATATATATATATATTTAAAAATGTATAAATAATTACACACTGCCACGTATCATGTCCTGTTTTACCTGCATGCATGGTAAACAAAGGATTCATGTGTTGCTCTCAGTTATATACAGGGGTCATTTTGTAGAAAAACAGGTGGTGGAGCTCATCCAGGGATTGTTATGCAGCTGCACATACTATTCAATGGACAAGGAGGTGGAACTCTCAGAAGGAGGAGATGGAACTCTCCGAAAGGTTCAGGAGCTGTGCATCCGTGAGCTCCCACTGAATCTGAGGCCTGGTTATATAAGTTTCACAGACAGGTGGAGGGTGTTCCTTAATTCTGGAATATAGCGAGAGCTTTCAAGCCATTATTGCTAATTATGGACATTTATTTGAGGGAGGACATTCAAAGAAAATCCAGAGGTCTCCTAAATTTGTGGGACTCAATGGCAACTCCTCCATCACCATCATTTGAAGGAGTTGCCATTGAGTCCCACAAATTTTCCTCCTTCCTTTCTGCCAGTTTTCCTCCTTCCTTTCTCATTCCCATGTTTTTAATAAGCTTACCACATTGTGAGATGGCGAAGGGAAACGGAAAACCTCTACAATGAGACATTTGTGCATGTGCAGAGCCTCAGCACCTATCAGGAACCACGGGGGCATAGGTTGAGCACTCGCCCCTCTTCTCTGTTGCATCTTACCTTCCTCCCCTTGCAAAGTGAGATTTTGGGATGATGGAAGGAAAGAAAGTGGCAGTAATGAAGCATGGTGCTGGCCATGGTGGTGGTAGTGGTCTGGGGAATTGGCAGGGTTGGGCTGGGAATTTCCTAACTGGAGTTGTTTGCATACCTTCCCCATTATATTCTATCCTGTCCACTTCACAGCGCCCCAAGAATTAAATTTTTGTCTGGACTACTAACCACCTTAAAAGCACATTCACAAACTGAAAAGATTATATTTCTGTTATCTGACAATGATGCTCATGTGCCCTATAGAGTCTTTTTGTTTGCCCTTGCAGCTAAGAAGATAAGAACAAGAGTGATATCCAACGCTGTAACTTCTTGAGGTTGGCCATTCTGGGAATTTTTAAGGTGTTATTTGGGAACTTTGTTGGTCCTGTTCTGTTTTGTAATGGCCAATGGCTGTACACAATAACATTTTGACTGAATGAGTTGTTTGCATGTCGACCCCATTGTCTCCAATCATTATAGCCATTAGCAGTGATTTCCATTACTGTGTCAACATGTGAATTCTGCCTTCTGGTAGATTTGCACATGGGGGGGTTGTTTTTCTCGTTAACTGTCATGAGGATGTGCATGTAATTGCTAAATGACTATTTTAGCGTTATCTAACCAAGCCGCTTCTCCTTTATTAATCGCCTTTGTTAATCATTAATTATTAAATTGCGGTTCCATCATAGCTTTTAAATAGACATGTCTGATTGATTTGACAAATATAATCAGCTCATTCCCTAATTGTAGATGTGCATAAATTCACAGAGAATGAAGGTGTTTTATAAGGAACTTTTAATCAATGCTCTTTTCAAGGGAAGCGACAACAGGCTTGAATGACACGAGGATAATGCTGTAATATACTAACCATTCCAGTCTTAACATGCGAACATAAGAGAAGCCATGTTGGATCAGGCCAATGGCCCATCCAGTCCAACACTGTCACACAGTGGGCAAAAAAAACCCAGGTGCCATCAGGAAGTCCACCAGTGGGGCCAGGACTTCCTCAAAATCAATGCATGTATCCAGGATAAATATATTGCTTGATTGTTCTTTTTACCATAACCTCCGTAAAGATTTATTTGGCAAGCTTTCTTTTTCTCCAGATTTGTCTATTCTGCCACCCTGTTATTATTTATTGAGTGATACTGAGGGGGTGGTTAGTGAGGCTGTGGCAAAATTTCGGGCTGACATCTTTAAATTTAATTCTGACCATGTTTGAATGTATCTGTAAGCTCGGTTTTATTTTGATTTTATCTCCAATGTTTAAATTTTTATATTCTGTGTATTTTTATCTGAATCTATTATGCCATTAAAGGTTTGGTATGGTATGGTATCCAGGATAAAATCACCAACCTCAAGATAGGGCCTGGACTTCTCTCAGAATTATAATTGATCTCCAAACTATAGAGAGCAGTTCCCTTGTAGGAAATGACAGCTACAGAGGGCCAACCCCATGGTAATGCATTCCTGCTAAGATTCCCTCCCTTTCCCCAAACTCTGCCTTCCCCAGTCTCTGTCTCCAAATCTTCAGGAATTTTCCAAGCTGGACTGGGCAGCCCTAATTTTGAAGCTCATGGCAGGCAAACTGCAGCCTCAATCGGAGAGAGACTTCAAAACCACAGTCCCCTTATTTTATAACAGAGAGGTTGCAGATAGTTATTTTGGTCCTAAAGACAATCCAAAAACAAAGTCCATGCAATGCTTCTCATTAGACCCAACCAGAATAACACAAAACAGTATGCAAGTTTTCAAGTTCTCTGGAACTTTTCATGTAGCTGAATTTAAAAAGGCAGGGGGGGGGGAGGGATGATCCTCAGGCCATCTTTTTTTCGTATCCTGTGTGAAGAATGTGTGCAGACCTGAAATAACACTGGTGTCAGATTGCACCCTCAGCCTTCTGCAAGGAGGAAGAAGAGCAACAGAAACAGAAGCAACTACAATTGCATCCCATTGCAACTGCAACAACAGCCTTGCCCTCTTTTAAAAAGTGGAATCCTGCTAATTTAGCTGGGCTTGGGTCCTACAGGAGGGAGGAATTGAATAATCGGCTTCTACTCCCCATTTGGAACAGTTATTCAGTGGGAATTTGGGCTGGCAATTCATGGGAGCTTGAGAGTTTTTCATCCACCTTTCAAGATATCCATGGTATCCTTCTTCCAAATGTGTGCACACCATCGCCAGTGTTCCCTCTACGCTGAGTTTGTGTGAACCAGCTTACAGTTTCTTAGTCTCTGGCTCATGAATTTTTGTCTTAGCTCAGGAAAGATGGACCCAGAGCAAATTAATTTATAAAATGGCCCAAATTGCTTGTTTACAACTTTAATGCCAGTAGCTCACAAAGTAGAATTTTTGCTCACAAGACTCCACAACTTAAAGGGAGCATTGACTGTCTCTGGATCCAAGCAAGTGACATCTTCCTGATGGGCTTTTCTATCTGTATTACTGCCCTTTGTCAAGTTCATTTTCACCACTCTTTGTCCTCTTCAGTTTTCTCCTAGATCTTGATGTTTTTAATTAGATTATTGAGCCCTCTAACAGATACTGTCCTTGCAACATATTCTGTATAGACAGAAGTGCATAATCAATAAAAGGCTAGAACAGCAGGCTAACATCCTAGTGCCAGGCTCCTTGAAAGTTGGAGGTAGTGGAATCTATGCATTTAGAGTTTGGGCATTTCCCCTTTAGCAGGCAATTTGTGCAGATGTTAATTCTGATTAACCAATGGGAATCTTTTTTTTCTTAAGATAAAAAAACTCCACCAGCTCTTGTAAGGTTTATGAACATGTGCAATAATAGTGCTCTAACCTGGATGGCACAGAGTAGCTCAATCTTGATGGACCCTGGAAACCAAGTAGGGTTGGCCCTGGTTAGAATTCTGATGTGATACCACCAAGGAAGTTCATGGTTGCTATGCAGAGCCAGGCAATGGTAAACCACTTCTGAATCATTTGAAAACCCTAGGGGGGGTCATCGTAAGTCAGCTGCAACGTGGCTGCCCTTTCTATCCCCCCCCCCACAATGAGTATATTAACTATTAAAACCACCCCACTCATGAATCTGAAGAGTAGATAACTTTATTCAAATTTGTTCTGCCGAAATTGGATAGAGTGTGCCAGAAAACTGTCATAAACATAAGAACATAAGAGAAGTCATGTTGGATCAGGCCAATGGCCCATCCAGTCCAACACTCTGTGTCACACAGTGGCCAAAAAAAAAAACCCAGGTGCCATCAGGAGGTCCACCAGTGGGTCCAAGACACTAGAAGTCCTTCCACTGTGCCCTCCCAAGCACCAAGAATACTGCCCCAGACAGAGAGTTCCAACAATATGCTGTGGCTAATAGCCACTGATGGACCTCTGCTCCATATGTTTATCTGATCCCCTCTTGAAGCTGTCTGTGCTTGTAGCCACCCCCACCTCCTATGGCAGTGAATTCTATGTGTTAATCACCCTTTGGGTGAGGAAGTACTTCCTTTTATCCATTCTAACCCTACTGATCAGCAATTTCATTGAGTGCCCATAAGTTCTTGTATTGTGAGAAAGGGAGAAAAGTACTTCTTTCTCTACTTTCTCCATCCCATGCATAATCTCGTAAACTTCTATCATGTCACCCCTGAGTCGACATTTCTCCAAGTTAAAGAGCCCCAAGCGTTTTAACCTTTCTTCGTAGGGAAAGTATTCCAACCCTTTAATCTTTAATAAAGAAAACAGGGTAACCATCACCTCTGAGAGACAGATGCTTATCAAAATTGGTCTATCTCTAAGCCTGAAACTCTATAGCCTCTAACTTGGGAGTAACTTTTGGTGACAGGTAGAGCACAGCAATGTACTCCAGTTATCCAAGAATGAGAGCACTACACTGAACTGGCCAATATGAGCTGAGTGCTAGGAAAAAGTGAAGATCCAAGCAGGCAGAGGTTTAAGTCACTTAGGTTTTGAGAGCTGAGATTTAGAAGCTGGAAGTTGTGAATGAGGGAGAATGGTTAGTTTAACAGGATGGTTAATTAAAGATCTGTTGATTTGTTGAGATATCAGGTTTTTGATTCAATTCCCTGGTTTGGGTAACAGAGCAGTGTTAGAGCAGTGTTCCCTCTAAACTGAGCTAGTGTGAGCTAGTTCACAGATTTTTAGCCTCCAGCTCATACATTTTTGTCTTAGCTCAGGGAAATTGACCCAGCGCATAATAATTTATGCAGTAGCTCACAGCTTTAATGCCAGTAGCTCACAAAGTAAAATTTTTGCTCACAAGACTCTGCAGCTTAGGGGGAACATTGTGTTATACACCAGCAAGGTTTGCTCGGTGTAGTGTGCAACGGAGTTTCAGCAGAGTCCTGGATTTGTATGTTATAAACCTGCAGGAAAGAGTGTTTTCTTGGCTAGGCACTGTATAAAAGCCTAACATTTCACAAATCCTGGTTGATCGCTAATATTTACCTTCATTGCGGGTTTCTTTCAGAATAAACTCCACATTCCTTGCAAAATGAGATGACAGAACATGATCTGTTTGAATGGAATTCGAGTGAATTCTTCCCCTTTCTGGCACAAGCTAAATGTTTTGCACAGTTCTGTGATTGATTCTTTCCTTTTGATTTTCTTCAGATCAAAGCATCCCAGGAAGTTAATGTGCCTGAGGAGAAGAAGTCTATATGGAGACTTCCCTTCTCACATCCCTTCTGGCTTTCTCCAGATCAAAATAATCAACTTCAAGTTATTTCTTACCCATAGATCTAGGATTCTTGTATCTATACCTCGAATGCTCCTTGTACCTGAAAAAAAAAAACACATTTGGATGGGAGTGAAAAATTACAAGACTAGAAAGAAATCAAGATAGGTAGCCATATTAGTTTATCTGTAGCAGTAGGAAAGAGTCCAGTAGCACCTTAATGACCTACTCACTTCTTCAGATAACAACTTGAATGTGAGTCCATCTGTCCTTATATCTTGGAGTGATTTCAGATTACAACAGCAGGCGAATGACAATAACAGATATCATTGGTTAGGCACGATATACAGAGGGTAGTGGGCAGGGAGAAATCAACATTGGTAATGAAACAGGAAACCTAGGTCTAGATTCAGTCCAGAAGGATGCATTACCTTGAGCTTCATTATCAGATTGGAAAGAATTAGAAAGCCTCCTGCCCACTCACTCTTCTTCTGCTAAAATGCATCTGGCTGTTTGCAGAGTGGAATAAAAGCAGAGGAGGAAAATCGATCTCTATCTCATGTAAGCCTTGGTTTAATACTGCATTGTTGTCATTTTAAATTCTTCATAACTGTGATTGCTCTTTGATGCTTTGAGTTTTTCTGGACTTCAACTATGGGTACTTTAGCAGTCACCAGTATGTACTAAAGTGTATTATGATTTTCCCTGTTGACTTTTCTTAAATACTGCTCAGAAGTTGTATTACAGTAGAATCCAGTAATAAGTACATTTATTTATTTATATATTTAATTTTTAAGCAGTGCTCCCCCCCACCGCCAAAGCATGAGACAAGTGTTTCTGGATCAGACTAACAGGTCCTAGTGGCAGTACTTTGCAACCAGCATCAGCATTTAGCAAAGGGTGGCACTCTTTGGTGTGCACACAGAGAATGGGCCTCTATCTTGCACAATGCAGATAGATTTCAAAAACAAAAAACAAACCCTGTGTCGATTATTTTTGAAAAAGAGTGGTATTATCAAGAATTATCAGGAAGATTCAATGCATCCCTGATTAAAGTGAGTGAAGCATCATGCGCTGCGCTGTTGTCTTGTTTGGCATCAAGGCTGCATCTGAATTCTTTGAACACAGTTGTTTTCCTGATGTAGACACTGTGGAATCTTAGGGTTCATCGAAACCTTATGACTGGACAGTCAGTTTCAAGATCACAGTTTTGAAGAATGATCTTTAAAAAGATAGATGTCCATCACTGATCTTCTTCTGTAATATTCCGCTTCAAGAGAACATTGGCACAATCCAGGATATATGTGGCAAAAACTAACAGTTCTGTGCAGTGTCCACATTATTTGAATGCGTACATTGGAATGCACCCTTAGAATCTGCCACAACCAATGGTTGTATAGATAGTGTAGTGTACTGGGAGCTTCAAACAAAGTCTCTTTGTTGGAGAGGCTCCTTGAAGCTGCATTCAGATTGGCCGCCCTTGCTGAGCCAGCCAATCAGGTAATACCCATTTGAATGAAGCCCACTGTTTGAGAGGCTCCTTGCAGCTAACTCAGAGTGGCTGCCCTTGCTGAGCCAGCCAGTTAGGTAATACCCATTTGAATGAAGCCCATTGTTTGAGAGGCTCCTTGCAGCTACACTCAGTGGCTGCTCTTGCTGAGCCAGCAAATCAGGTAATATCCATTGGAATGAAGCCCATGCAAATAGTTCCAAGCACCTGTTTTTCTATTGGGTTGTTTATTGCTGGAGGTGTGTTTTAGGTGGAGTTTCTCTGTATATAGTTGCAGCTAGCTGCATGTGTTTTCTGTTCAGTTTTCACTAATAAAAGAGCTATGCTGGAACCACTATAGTGTCTGAGTCACTACTTTTCAGATAGTGATGTTAGAAGGGTTCCCTGAATTTAATAAGTCTAAGCACCACCATTCTATCTGAATATTTTACTGAGTACTATTACGAAGGATGGAATCTTCCATGGAGATATCTAAGAGAAGAGCCAAATGAAAAGCATAATAGAATAATACATTGCAATCACTGTTCTGTTCCCTGGAAACTTCCTCTGGTTCCAAAACATTTCAGCTTTATTAAAAGCTATTTGTTTTATGCATTAGGTGTCTCTGTTACTCAAAGGAAGGTAATGTGCTACATTATGACTCATATGTTCAGAAAGGTGGTTAAGGCAATCAGTGAATAATGCCATTTGCTAGGTGGGCTTGATAAACATAATTCACTCTTTTGTTACAATCAAATGTTCTTATTATTGCTCTTTTCAATTTACCTGATGTAAAGCTGTTTTGCATTTAAAGGGTACCATGTGTTGTGTGTGTTGTTTTTTTCTGTTAACAGTGCATTGCTTTTATTTAGTCATTTTTGGGAAATGCGTCCTTCAAGTAAATTTTCTGTTTAACAATATATGAATTCCTATATCTGTAAGGACACCAAAGAAGAAACGAATTATTAATCAACAGAAAATAAAGACACAGAGCCTTTAGAAAAACTCTCTTTGTCATGATGGGCTCGGTGTTTGGAGGGACAGTGCATCTTTGCATGTTCTAAATGTTGTTACATTCCCCATATCCAGGGCTTTTTTTGTAGCAGGAACTCCTTTGCATATTAGGCTACACCCCTCTGATGTAGCCAATCCTCTTGAAGCTTACAGTAGGCTCTGTACTAAGAACTCTTGGAGGATTGGCTACATCAGGGTTGTGTGGCCTAATATGCAACAGAGTTCCTGCTACAAAAAATGCCCTGGGTCCCAGGATCTCTTTTGGTGCACCCAATCATAGGTCTCTAGGTTTTGCACCTACTGCAAATGTTCCTGGGGACAGAATGCAGAATGGTATAACCTGATCTCATCAGATCTCGGAAGATAAGCCGGGTCAATACTTGGAAAGGAGACCACCAAGGAAGACTCTGCAGTGGAAGACAGTGGTAAACTTCTGCTTCTCACTTGCCTCAAAAGCTCCTTGCTGGGGTTCCCAAAGTTGGTTGCATAAATCGGTGGTCCCCATAAATTGACTTGCACCATAAACTGGCAGTCATTTTGACAAGTGCAGGTTCAGGAGTGCATAGAACAGATCCAGATACATCAATGCTGGGCAGGTAGAGGGGAGTCAGTAGAGTCAGTAAACCAGTAGAGGGGAGAGATCTCCTGCAAGTTTGGTGTCTCTAGATTGTACAGGATCTTTTCTATACACTTGTGAACCTGCACCTGTCAAAAGAGTCATTTTGACAGTCACAGATTCAGGAGTTTCAGGGGTGGATAGAACAGATCCTGTACAAGCTAGAGACATCAAAGTCACAGGGGACCTCCCTCAGATGCTCCTCAACATGCCCTCCAAGTTGTTGCTTTGAAGTTTGGTAAACTTTTTGATTGAGCAGAGACAGTGTCTGGAAAAGTATTCATTCTTGATCTGGCATGAACTTCCATGAACAGCTTGAAAGTGCATGGAAAATTCATGTCAATTGCCCTGCCAAGAACTTGACTTCATGAAGCAGCTAAAAATCATCATGAACTTCAGTTTGTGAGTTGGTTCATGTCCTTCCCTAGTAGTGGTTAAGAGTGGCAGACTCTAATCTGGAGAACCAGGCTTGATTCCACATTCCTCCACATGAAGCCTTCTGGGTGACATTGGGCCAGTCACAGTTCTCTCAGAATGCTCACAACCCCGCCTACTTCAAGATGCCTATTATGAGGAAGGAAAGGGAATGTGATTGTAAGCCACTTTGATACTCCTTAAGGTAAAGAAAGTAGGGTATACTCTTCTTCTTCTTCTTTTGACTTCTTTCTGCATAGTCCTGTGAAAGATTGCTCCTTCAGTTTCTTATCCTCTTCCTTTTTAAAAAAGAACAAAACATATGATAAGTTTATTTTAAAAATTCCAAGTTATACAGAACTTTGTTGGGTGAAGTAGTATCTAGTAAATTAATTCTATATATAACAAAAATTCTACTATGCATAAAGTACTATGCTATATATACATTGGTATATATACATTGTAGAACATCTTATTTAGCATTTAAGTTAACATCCAGTTTGCCAATCAATCAATAGGTAAATAAATAAATATCTTATTAAGGATAAATTAACTGGTAATTGGGCTAGAATTTTTGACTCTTAAGCTAAGAATAATGCCTTGGTCCATCCCAAACCAAACAAAAGGGACTATTTAAATAAAAAAGAGGGGGTAGTGTAAATTAGAAAGAATTATAGTGAGGGAAACTGAAGGTAAGCTGTTTTAATAGGTAAGATGTTTTTAGATTCAGTATATTCCGGAAACGGAAGCCATTTTTCTTCAAAAGATGTGACCTTGGGGTAAATGTCGGACAAGGAAAGTTGTGCCGTGATTTTCTCCATCATTAAAATGTCCCAGATTTTTGTAAACCAGAGTTCAAGTGATGGTAAGGTACTGGATGTCCATAAAGATGCTATAGCCATCTTCTCCTCTTCCTTGAAGTTCCTTAAACTCATTAAAGATTGCGATCTGATGAGCTAATCTGTTTGGGAAACCTCGACACCAAAATGGATATCCAATCATCTAATTCCAAGGAAATTGTCTGTCTTCCTTCCAGCTATGCAAAATAAATAAAGTAGGGGGGATTGTGAAAAAACCAGACAGACAATGTTGGTTCTGTCTAAGGAACCTGAAAGAGGTTCCTTTGGGATCAGAGCATCCCAAAGTCTCTGTTCCTATGTGCTTGTGTTGCTTTTTTGAATTTGAATAGATGTCGATTTTAAAAATCCAGATATTATAAAGCAACAGACAAATAAGCAACCTTGCAAAACAAAACCGCTAATGATTTCTACCACCAGGATCCCATGACAGAATGACACTAACTTGTCTTTAGCTGCTATTGTATTCTCTTTATTCCTTTCTGCAGAGTTTGTTGAATATCAAAAGTTCCTTTTTAAATCAGAGATCCTGAGAAGCTGACTGGGTTGTGTGTTAGGTGCTTTCCGGGTGAGTTCTACTTGCTTGCCTCCCACCATGGCACCATCCTAATATTTTGGAGATTCTTCAGCCTCGGCAGGGCTTTTTTTGTAGCAGAAGCTCCTTTGCATATTAGACCACACCTCCCTGATGTAGCCAATCCTCCTGGAACTTACAGTAGGTCCTGTGCTAAGAGTCCTATAAGCTCTTGGACAATTGGCTACATCAGGGGTGTGTGGCTTAATATGCAAAGGAGTTCCTGCTACAAAAAAAGCCCTGAGCCTGGGTAAAGGGAGAGCTCAAATGCACACCCAGGGCCAAGCGTGGAACCCCCCAACCCTCTTCTTTCTTGGCCTCCTGCAAGTTCCTTTATATAAAGAACATTGCTCTACCCCTTTATCCCACCCAACTCAATAGGACTTTTTCCAGGTCCTAGCTTCACCCCCTTAATTCCCCTAGTCCAGGGGTCCCCAGCCCCCGGGTCATGGATTGGTACCAGTCCGTGGCTTGTTTCTAAGTCAGCCATGCAGCTGCCCCCCCCCCCCACGCAGCCTTGTGGTCCCCCCGGTGCAGTCTCACTATCCCCCGTTTATACCACTTTAAGGCCAGGGAAAGTGCCATGAAGCACTTTCCAGGCCGACCTCCCCCGTACCCTGATACAATCAGCGGGGAAAACCGCGACAGCAGTGGTGAGCGACCGCTGAAACAGCCGCACTGCCGTAGTTTTCCCAGCCAATTGGATCAGCTGATTGGCCGGGGGGGGGGGAGGTCAGTCTGGAATGCACTTCACCTTCCCTGGCCTTAAAGTGGTAAAAACAGGAGGCGGTGAGACTGCGTGGGGGTGGGCAGCAAGGCTGCAGAGCGTGGGGCAGAGGAGGGAGGAGGAAATGGGGGAGGAGGAGGCACTGTCGAGGGCAAGGAGGCGCCACCGGGGGGGGGGGGCGGCCGCTGGCTCTGAGGCCGTGGTGGGCCGGCCAGCCCTGGGGCTGGTCCATGGGATAAAGAAGGTTGGGGGCCTCTGCCCTAGTCTATCTAGGTCTCTTGCAACCCAATATGGGTCAGATGAGGCTTTTCATCAGATTACCTATCCCTGATCCATCCATGTACACCTGGCCACTGATGTTTTATTCCCTTGTACAGAAATCCCTGTCACGAAGGAATTCTGGGCTAGAACTCTTCTATCTGAGGTACTGGTTTTCTATGTATGATTTTTTAATTATTATTTAGAAACATGCAGATTGTGATGGAATAATTTAGACTAGGGGTCCCTATTGCAAAGTGAGTTTAGCCAGCTCTGAATTAACCAAGAACACATTATTGCAAGAAGAAACAGTCACAAACAGCACAGGCACTTCACCCATTATATACACTCTAGCCATGGTTAGCCACACCTTCCCAGCAGGCAACAGTTACTCCTATTGGCTCACCCCAGACTCCTTCATTTTCATCTCTTTGTTACAAGTTGTTACATGCCTAGCATCCTGATTGGCTTACTCCAGAATCCTTCATTTGCACTTCTTTGTTACAAGTTGTTACATGCCTAGCATCCTGATTGGCCAGTTCTTCCAGGCTTCAGGATCCTGGTTTGCAAGGAGTGCCTGTCTCAAGCTTAGGTAACAAGACCCCAGTACAACACAATACATAACAGTCCCCATCCATGGTACCTATGGATGCCTTGATGCCCAACAAAACATTTTGGGGTGCCCACAAAGTTTTTTTAGACAGTGGCTGGGGTCAGATTTTTCAGACGTTGCTTTGGCCTCACCTGTCATGACAGCATATGAATCTTCACTGGCAGTCTGAAGGCGAATGCAAGAAAATATTTTAGAACAATATATTCATTTCAAAAGGGACCTTCTGACAGAGAGCTTCTGCCAGAAATGTTGAAGAGCTATTATTAGAGTTGTGCATAACCTCACTGTGGTAGCCATTTTGTAGCCATGCCCGCCACCATGTGTCAGACTTCCAAAGGTGTTTGCAGGCTCAGAATTGTTGGGGACCCCTCATTTATACACAGGCTTACCATCTCGCTTGCCGGTTGTTAGAACTAAGCCTTTATTCTGTAAGGCCAAGCACTTTGACAACTCTGTAATATTACTGATCTGAAATGAGCTGAAGGCAGGTGGGTGTTTACCAAGTTAATTGCTGGTTTTGCCATTACAATGACCACTTTGCCATGACTGTTAGGAACATAAATTCAGGTGTATCAGCTAATGTAAGAACATAAAGGCCCTGCGGGATATTGGACAATTCCGCAGGGCCTGTAAGATAGTCCTCTTCCGGTTGGCCTATAACTGACCGGCACCAAACCACTAAACTACCAAAATACTGAAGGAAGTGGGGGGGGGGGGGTGGGCTCCCTCTGGGAATCCTACCCCCCCAGGGAAAGTGCATGCACAATACATAGCCTCTCCTCTCCCGGTGTAGTGAACGCCGCGTGGTCACTGTCTGGCTATGCCTGGCAGATGGTCACTGCAATGGCCTCTCCTGCATTACTGCATCCGTAGCAACACCTTCTCGCTGGTCCCCCCCGTTTTCACAGAGTTTGCTACGTCATGGTGCGACCGAATTGTCCGGCGGTATAACCGGATGGGCAGGCTGGGCCCACCAACCTCGTCAGCCTAAGAGAAGGAAAACTCTAACATCAAACCCGGGCAGATAGAGCTCGTTAATGTAACACCTACCACCTGGAGGACTCACTGCCGGCGTCCCGGCTTACTGGGCCATGGCAGATGACCCCCAGGTGAAAGGGTGGAGCCAGTACCGCGCACACTGCGCTTCACCTAAAAAATTCCTCTGCGCAGGCCTGAAGGGCATATCCACACACACAACTCACAACGCATCAAGTCCTGCAGCAATAGGCAAGGGGCGAAACGGCAGGTGGAAGGTGCCACTGGAAGCCGCAGTCCCGATCCTGCATGTAGGCGGTTCAGGATATTGGTCGCCTGATGCTAACCCGGAGACGAAAGCATCTTTCGGCAGCACCCTGAACGACCAAGCAGCCTTATCTAGGGACAGCACTGCTTGCTCCACACGGAGAGGGGCCTAGAAAAGGTGGCCTAAACAAAGCTCGTCTCCCCCACCCCAGTTGGCTAGCCGCGGTCAACGGGCATCCTTACTTGCGGTCGAAAAATAACAACAAAGAAAAGGCATGCACCTGCCTCACAAAGTGTGCAAAGACTAAAGCTTGCGTGTTGGAACATCAGAACCATGCTTGACACAGTAGGCAGTGGTCGCCCTGAACGACGCTCTGCTCTAGTTGCCCACAAACTTCTCAGGTTGAATATCGACATAGCAGCTCTCAGTGAGGTCCGTTTCCCTGAGGAAGGTAGTCTTCAAGAACACGGTGCTGGCTATACCCTCTACTGGTCGGGTAAGTCAAAGGCTGAGAGCCGCCTTTCTGGCGTTGGCTTCATGGTCAGGAACTCCATTGCCTCCAAACTCGAAAACCTTCCAACAGGTCACTCAGATCGCATCATGTCCATGCGCCTCCCACTTCAAAACAAGCAGCATGCAACACTCTTCAGTGTGTATGCCCCAACCCTTCAAGCAGATCCTGCAGAAAAGAACAAGTTCTATGCTGATCTACGCAACCTCGTACGGAAAACCCCTACAGAGGACAAGGTGATCATCCTTGGCGACTTCAATGCCAGAGTAGGTAAAGACTCGGAAGCCTGGAAAGGAGTACTTGGCAAACACGGCATTGGCAACTGCAATGACAACGGGCGCCTCCTGCTAGAATTCTGCATGGAGCACCAGCTCACCATCACCAACACTATCTTCCAGCAGAAGAACAGTCTGAAGACAACCTGGATGCACCCACGGTCCAAGCATTGGCACCTTATCGACTACATTCTGGTGCACCAGAGAGACCTTCGAGATGTCTTACACACCCGAGTAATGCCCAGCGCAGAATGTCATACGGATCATCGTCTTGTACGCTGCAATCTCCGTCTTCACTTTAAACCCACACCCAGGAGAGGAGGTATCCCTCGGAGGAAGTTTCAGGTTGGCAGCCTCCAGTCAGCCGAAGTTAAAGCTGCCTTCCAGGCAAAACTCCAGTCAAGAATTGAGGACCTCAGTTGCCCCACAGACCCTTCTCCAGAAGCACTCTGGGAACACCTAAAAACTACCGTCCTGCAGATCTCTGAAGAAGTCCTCGGGTTCTCCACAAGGAAGAACAAGGACTGGTTTGATGAGAACAATCAAGAGATCCAAGAATTACTGGCAAAAAAGAGATCTGCCTACCAAGCACATCTTGCTCAGCCCTCCTGTCCTGGGAAAAAAGCAACCTTTCGCGCTGCATGTAGCAACCTCCAGCGCAAGCTTCGAGACATTCAGAACGAGTGGTGGACCAAGCTTGCAGAGAGAACCCAGCTGTGTGCAGACACTGGTGATTTAAGAGGGTTCTACGAAGCCCTGAAGGCAGTATATGGTCCATCATATCAGGCTCAGAGTCCCTTGCATAGTGCAGACGGCCAAGTGCTCCTCACAGACAAGGCATCCATACTGAACCGGTGGTCAGAGTATTTTCAGGTTCTCTTCAGTGCCAACCGCGTAGTTCAAGATTCAGCAATCCACCTCACCCCACTTCAACCGGTGAAAACAGAGTTGGATGAGATCCCCACCCTAGAAGAGACTGTTAAAGCCATCAAGCAACTGAAAAGTGGCAAGGCAGCAGGAGTTGATGGAATTCCACCAGAGATCTGGAAGCATGGGGGCACAGTACTACATAGCTCACTTCACAAAGTACTTGTCACCTGCTGGGAACAAGGCAAATTACCACAGGACTTTCGCGATGCAATCATCATCACCCTATACAAGAACAAAGGGGAAAAGTCAGACTGCTCCAACTACCGGGGGATAACCCTGCTCTCCATCGCAGGCAAAATCCTTGCCAGAATACTCCTGAACAGACTGGTGCCCACCATTGCAGAAGAACTCCTCCCAGAGAGCCAGTGCGGCTTCAGAGCTAACAGGAGCACCACCGACATGGTATTTGTTCTCAGGCAGCTCCAAGAGAAATGCAGGGAACAGAACAAGGCTCTGTATGTGACTTTTGTCGACCTTACCAAAGCTTTCGATACCGTTAGCAGGAAAGGCCTGTGGCAAATCTTGGAACGTTTAGGATGTCCCCCAAGGTTCCTCAGCATGATCATCCAGCTACACGAAGACCAGCGAGGCCAAGTCAGACACTGCAACGACCTCTCGGAGCCCTTCCCAATAGGCACAGGTGTAAAGCAAGGCTGCGTTCTCGCGCCAACTCTCTTTACGATCTTCTTTAGCATGATGCTTCAAAGAGCCGCAGTAGATCTAGATGAGGACGATGGTGTCTACATCCGCTATCGCACCGATGGCAGCCTGTTCAACCTGAGGCGACTAAAGGCACACTCCAAGACAATGGAAAAACTCATCCGAGAGCTACTGTTTGCTGATGATGCTGCACTCGTCTCCCACTCGGTATCAGCTCTGCAGCATATGACGTCCTGCTTTGCAGAGGCTGCCAAGCTATTCGGCCTAGAAGTTAGTCTGAAGAAGACAGAAGTTCTCCACCAGCCTGCACCCCAGGAAGATTATCACCCTCCCTGCATCACTGTGGGTGAATCAGTTCTGAAGACAGTCCAGCAGTTCAGCTACCTGGGGTGCATCATCTCCTCAGATGCCAAGATCGACAAGGAGATTGACAACAGGCTGGCAAAGGCAAACCGTGCATTTGGCCGACTGCACAAAAGAGTGTGGAGCAACAAGCATCTGAAAAAAGGCACAAAGATCAATGTTTACAAAGCGGTTGTGATGACAACCCTCATCTATGGCTCCGAATCGTGGGTTTTATACCGTCATCACCTGCGACTCCTTGAGCGCTTTCATCAGCGCTGCCTTCGCACCATCCTCAACATCCACTGGAGTGACTTTGCGACCAACACTGAAGTCCTCAAGCGGGCAGAGGTTACCAGCATCGAGGCACTGCTGTTGAAGACGCAGCTGCGCTGGGCAGGGCATATTTCTAGGATGGAAAACCACCGCCTTCCCAAGATTGCCCTGTATGGCGAACTCTCCACCGGCCATCGAAATAGAGGGGCACCAAAGAAGAGGTACAAGGACTCCTTGAAGAAATCCCTTAGCACCTGTCACATCAACCATCACCAGTGGTCTGACCTAGCCTCAGATCGCAAAGCATGGAGGCACACCATCCACCAGGCTGTCTCTTCCTTTGAGAACACACGCATAGCTGGTCTTGAGGACAAAAGGAGATTGAGGAAGAATCGCACTGCTACAGGACCAACCCTAAATCAGACTTTTCCCTGCAGCCGCTGTGGCCGGACCTGCCTGTCCCACATTGGTCTTGTCAGCCACCAGCGAGCCTGCAGCAAACGTGGACTATTGCACCCTTCTTAAATCTTCGTTCGCGAAGCCAAGCCGAGAGAGAGACTGAAGGAAGTGTTTAGATTGCACATTGTTGGGACTGATGTACTGATTTTTTTTAATGTTTTTAATTTCTTAACTATGTAAATTGCTATTATATTTAAAATTTGAATTCTATTGTTAGAATCTCTGTATTGTAAGCCACCCTGAGCCCGCTTCGGTGGGGTAGGGCGAGATATAAATCAAATAAATAAATAAATAAATAAGAAGAGCCCTACTGGATCAGACTCAGGGCGGGATTAACAATTAGGCCGAGTAGGCCCTTGCCTATGGGCCCTCATGCCTTTAGGGACCCTGGGCCAGCTGTACCCCCTGCTTATAGTGTTCCCAGTCTGCACATGCAGACAGCAACTGAGTAGTTCTTTGCCTGAATTGCCTGGTGCATCTGCTGTTAGTGTCATCTCCAAGCTTGCTGCCTTCTGCCTCTCCCCTGCAGCTTTGTCAAAGGGGCTTTTGAGAAGGTGCCTGCAGGCTGCAGGGGGGGAGGGCTGTGAACAATGGGGTGGGTGCTCAGACTCTGAGATAAATTGCTATGGGCCCCCGAGATTTCAACTTCCTAGGGGCCTCCACAGAGTTTAATCTAGCTCTGATCAGACTAATGGTCCATCTAGTCCAGCAACCTGTTGCACATTGTGGCCACACAGTTCTTCTGGAAGACCAGCCTCCTGCCTCTGAGATCCACAGGTTTAGTTCCTCTGAAACAGGAGGTTCCCTTCAGTCACTATGGCTAGTAGCCATAGATAAGTAGCCATAGACAGAGAGCCAGTTTGGTGTATGACTTTTGGTGCAGACTTTTAACTGGAAGAACTGGGTTTGATTCCCCACTCCTCCAGTTGCAGCTGCTGGAATGGCCTTGAGTCAGTCATAGCTCTCGCAGAAGCTGTCTTTGGAAAGGGCAGCTGCTGTGAGAGCCCTCTCAGCCTCACCCACCTCACAGGGTGTCTGTTGTGGCGGGAGAAGATATAGGAGATTGGAAGCCACGCAGTTCTGCATAATCTGCATTCTTCTTCTTTGTTTCAAAGATTCTCTGATTCCTTCACGCTGGAAATGCCTTAGGTTTTGGTTTTACAATCTTTGTAATTGTGATTTATCGCCTGGGTCTTTGAACCAGTTGAATGCCGTACTTAGCCAAAAGGAAGATCAATGGCTGGCTCTGTGCTTTTTTACTTTGAATTTTAATAGATTTTATAATTTTCTGATTATAATTTTATAATTTTCTGTTTTTACGTAGCTGCTTTGGTTGCCTCAATTGGACAGAAAGGTGGAATACCAACAAAAATGAAATACCCTGAATGTAAGATAATTCTCCTAAAAAGGGATTATACTCAAAATGTTTTGTATTAGTCTTTGACTGTAACTTCCATGCAAATTTAAGACAGCTCCCTATTTCTCTTGATGGCATAAAATAAAACGCCCCTTTCCTTTCGGATAAATTTGAGACCCCTTCCTTATTTGTAATCAGGATACAATATATTATCCGAGTTAATGCAAAAGCCAAACAATTCAACATGAAAAAATACCTTTGCATTCATTTTCTAAAAAGGTTTCTATAACTCACATTTATGAACCTGAAAAATAAGTGACTAGACTGGCGCCATATCCAAAACCAATGCCAAATAGATCTTCATTAATGAGTAGAGGTTTTCCAGGGGTTGGAATGCTATGTACGGTTCTGGCCACCGTATCTCCAAAAGGACATTGCAGAACTAGAAAAAGTATACAGGAGGGCAACCAAGATAATTAGAGGGTTGGAGCATCTTCCCTACAAGGAAAGGGTGAAGAGTCTGGGACTATTCAGTTTAGAAAACAGACAACTAAGGGAGAACATGATAGTGATTTGCAAAATTATGCAAGGGGTGGAGATGGAGTGAGATTATTTTTTCTCTCCCTCTCCTGAAATAATAGAACTTAAGGGCACCGTGAAACTGATGGACATTAGGTTCAGGATGGACAAAAAGAAATGGAATTTTGGGCTGTATCAACAGAAGTGATGGTATCACTTTACTTTGCTCTGGTAAGACCTCACCTGGAGTATTGTGTTTGGTTTTGGGCACCACATTTTAAGAAGGATATAGGCAAGCTGGAACGGGGCCAGAGGAGGGCGACGAAGATGGTGAGGGGTCTGGAGACAAAGTCCTATGAGGAAAGGTTGAAGGAGCTGGGGATGTTTAGCCTGGAGAGGAGGTGGCTGAAAGGTGGAGGAGGAGTGGGGAATCAAACCTGGTTCTCCAGAGTCAAATATGCCTCTCTTAACCACTGCACCATGCTAAAACACTAAACTCATTGATGACACACAGGGACTAGACCGTGTGCCTCACCAGGGCATCTCTTTGTGGGAAAAGCTCAGCAGGAACTCATTTGCATATTATACCACACCCCTTGACATCACCATTGTTCCACACAGGGATTAATTTGCATATTAGGCTACACCTCCTGACACCAAGCTAGCCAGAAGAAGAAGACTGTAGATTTATACCCCGCCCTTCTCTCTGAATCAGAGACTCAGAGCGACTTACAATCTCCTATATCTTCTCCCCCCACAACAGACACCCTGTGAGGTGGGTGGGGCTGAGAGGGCTCTCACAGCAGCTGCCCTTTTGAGGACCTCTGCGAGAGCTATGGCTAACCCAAGGTCATTCCAGCAGCTGCAAGTGGAGGAGTGGGGAATCAAACCCGGTTCTCCCAGATAAGAGTCCGCACACTTAACCACTACACCAAACTGGGTCCTGTGTTCCTGTGCAAAAGAAAAACCCTGTACCTCACCAAAGTCGAGTTGAAATCAGGCCTGACTTCTAAGCAAAGTCTGTTAGGGCTCCAGTTTCAGCGTTGCTCCACAATATTCCAATGATCTGATTTTGTTGTGGCAATTTAGAAAAAAAAATCAATCAGAAACCTTATTATTTGACAGGACAGTGAGCTTATTCTGATACAAATACAAGATGACAAGTGCCATGTTTCTCCTAGTGTTTTCACTCCGGGATAAATGCAGCGGTGAAATGGAAGTGGTGGGCCGGGGAAACGACAGGTTTAATAAACATTGGCAACCCACACAAAAGAGTTTTTCATTTCAAGGGTTTTTGTTGTTGTTGCTTTAACATGCTTGCACCTCATATTCATAATCATCGCATGTTGAGAGATACGGAATTCTGCTGCCGAGCAGAGGATTTGTAAATCACCTTTCTTCTTCCATCTTGCTAACCTAATTTGCAAATGAAGGTCATTGGCAGGGGACTTCCAGTATGGTTTTATGTGGAAAGATTATGACACAGGGGATTTATGATTCTTGACATGTCCCTTTGACACTTTCCCACGTTCTGAAAAAAAAAATCAGTTTTTTACGAGCCTAACAAGTACAGAGCATTTAAAAATATATATAAAAAAGATTTATTCAGTAAAAAAAAAAGTTGGATACAAAACTTTACAAATTCGTAAACAAATCATGAAGATGCTGCTAGATTCAAATCACTATCCTAGTCAGACTATCACATTCAGGGGTGGAATTCTAGCATTCCATTGCATATTAGGCCACACACCCCTGATGTAGCCAATCCTCCAATAGCTTACAAGGCTCTTTTTTGTAAGCTTTTAGAGAACTGGCTACATCAGGGGTGTGTGGCCTAATATGCAAAGGAGCGCCTGCTAGAATTCCACCCCTAGTCACATTTATCCAACTTATCTTTTAACCTTGCAACACACAACTTAGTTTATTCAATTGTTCCCATCCCTTTAGCTCCTCCAACCACCCCTCTCTTCTAGTATCTAGCAATAACTCCCTGAACGAGATAGCCCAGGCTAGCCCAATTTTGTCAGATCTCAGGGTCAGCTTTGACTAGTATTTAGATGCAAGACCTCTGCCCCCGACCTGGTAGAATTGGCTCCCCGCAGAGATTCGGGCCCGATCGGATTTACTACCATTCTGTAGGGTCTGTAAAACAGAGCTATTCTGCCAGGCTCTTGGCGGAGGCAAGCAGGCGTCCTTACTTCATTGGTTATACCACCTAATAGTCCTCCCCTGCACTGACTTACCACCTTGATTGTTAGATATCGGGCTGACATCTGTGACATTCATGACATCTGTGTGTTAAATTGTAAAATGTGTTGCACCGTCCACGCCGTTTTAATCCTGATCTGCTTTTTTATTGTTTATTATTGGATTTTTAACTGTTTTACTGTGTTTGTAATCTGTCCTGAGCCCATCCCCCCAAAAATTCTTTACACCTAGTCCATAGCTGTACACATCTTTCCTCCTGATTGCTATCTACATTTAATAAAGTGTGATATATCCCCATATGAGCCCCAGAGAGCGCTGAGGTCAGCTGGGAAGAACCAGCTGAATATCCCTGGGCCGAGGGAGGCCAGATTGAAGACCACCCGGGATCGGGCCTTCTCAATTGCAGCTCCACTGCTATGGAATCAACTCCCGGAAGAGGTGCGGGCCCTGCGATGCTTAGATCAATACCGCAGGGCCTGTAAGACCTACCTCTTCAAAATAGCCTTCACCTAATGCTGAGTTAAGAAAGTACCGCTGGATATGTTTTTAGCCACAGAATGTATCAAAGATCTAAGTTATAGCACCATAATTAATTTTAATACCATTTGTAAATGGATTTATGTTGATTTTATAATTATAAGTGTAAGTACTATGTATAATTTTATAATTTTATTGTATTGTATTCATATGTTGTGAGCCGCCCTGAGACTGCCTTGCGGGGAGGGTGGGATACAAATAAAAAGTATTATTATTATTATATATCCAACCACATTGCTAGCTATTGCTAATGTTTTACTATGCATCATTTGTTTACTTATTTCTCCTTCATTGTGATTTCTTAAGAAACTTGCAAATACTGGAAAAAAAGAAATTTGTTTCTTAAAGATAAAAACTCTTCAAAACTAATAACCTTTTGCATATCGTGAACTAAAGATTTATAATCAGAACCATCCCCCCCCCCCAATCTTCCCATGCATTATTATTACCTTCTTTCACTGCTTTGTCTAAAATAACGGGATCCAATTGCTGATGACAGAGGTGAGATTCCAGGCGTTAAATATGATCTAACGTGGGTCCATACATTATCAAAGGTACTAAGCTATCTTTGCCATGGTAGATTTAAAAAAAAAAATTCAGCCAAATTCATGCTTTTAGGGATATTTTCATAAACAATTGTTCTACAAGATGCAATACTGAGTCTTCTTTCATCCATTGTGCTCTTCCTTTCCCTGCTATAATTATTGCCAAAGAGATTCTCCTGAAATGCTGTTATTGTTGTAGTAATGGTGGCTCTTCTTCTTCCTCCTCCTCCTCCTCCTCCTACAAAAAAGGACAGTTGAGCCAAACATAGTCAAAATTCACAGCAGTAGACCAACAATGAGCCAATATAAGGCAAAGGAACAATATGGAAATAGTATATCCTTCATGCCCTGCTTATGGCCTTCCTGGAAGCATCTGGATGTTCAATGTTGTCCTACCTGAGGCACCAACAGAATCAGTTACTGGAGTATACAAGTCTGACAGCCTCAAATGAAAATCACAACAGATCCTCACTGGAAGTGGAGACGCCTGAAGCAATGGTCAGGCACCACCACCTAATGTTCTGTTCCAGCCTAGAGGCTCTCAGAATAAGCCTTGAAGGTGTCTATGGTTCTTCACTTGAGTTGTCCACCTGGAGGCCTGAGAAAGGCGAGGTTTGGAGAGGGGAGACTTCAGCGGAATACAATGCCACGGAGTCCACTATCCAAAGCAACCGTTTTCTCCAGTGGAACTGAACTCTATCATCTGCAGATAGGGTTGCAAGCCACCAGCGTGGGTTGGGGAACAGGGTTGCCAATTCCAGGTTGGAAAACTCCTGGAGATTTGGTGATGGAAACTGGAGAGGACAGGAACCTCAGAGGGTACAATGTCATAGAGTCCACCCTTTAAACCATCCATTTTCTGCAGGGGAACTGATCTCTGTAGTCTGGGGATGTAATTCTGGAGGATCCCCAGGTATCACCAGGAGGGTGGTATTGCTATAAGCCAGGGGTTGTGGCTGATGGGAGATGTAGGGAAAAACATCTGGAGAGCTACTGTTGGCCACCCCTGCTATCGGTAGATCAGCTGCAATTCCAGTTGGGGCTGGGGCTGATGGGAGATGTAGGGAAAAAACATCTGGAGAGCTACTGTTGGCCACCCCTGCTATCGGTAGATCAGCTGCAATTCCAGTTGATCTGGAGACCCCACATGGTGACTGGCAACTCTAGCAGTTGTCTACAGTGCTTGAGTTGACCACCCTAGCAGTTGTCTACAGTGCTGGAGTTGGTCATGTATTTCTCTACCTTGCTCTCTGGAATTTGATCGGCGGCGGTGCAATGACTATTGTGAACCAGAAGCTCAGTACTAACAGCGAGCTGCGGTTTCACAGACCAAGACTCTTTGGTAGAAATTGACTGATTGATTGGTATCTGGTTCCAAGACTATTTTATAGAGTACAAGTGTACTTAATCGCAAGTGTTATGACCTCCCTAGAGAAAGTCTAAGCCTCCAAATGGAGCCGTGCAGAGTACAACAGATCTGGAAGAAATATAAACCAATTTCTCCTTTGCTTTAATGTCCCCTGCGAGAGCCATACTTCACAAGCGGTTTCCCTCTCTATCCCCCCCTCCCATCCATATTAGATTTTTGCTTGGTTAGGGGATTATATTTTCTCTATCTAATATGCACATTGATCAATAGCCTTACCCAGGAAAACTGGCTGCATGTCAATAAATATTAGAGAAGATGCAAATTGTGTTAGAATGGTAGCGTTGCAGATATATCAAGAAGGGAGTTTGCTTGTATCTAAAAATGTGTGCAATTATGAGGGTACTCGTACATGTTTTGGAGAGACTGTAAGCTGTCTGAGGAGAAAAAACCCCCTGCATTTGTTGCTTCTGTTCTTCTGTAAAGTTCCATGGTCTAATATGAAGAAGAAGAAGAATTGCAGATTTATATCCCGCCCTTCTCCCTGAATCAGAGACTCAGAGCGGCTTACAATCTCTTATGTCTTCTCCCCTCACAACAGACACCCTGTGAGGTGGGTGGGGCTGGAGAGGGCTCTCACAGCAGCTGCCCTTTCAAGGACAACCTCTGCCAGAGCTATGGCTGACCCAAGGCCATTCCAGCAGGTGCAAGTGGAGGAGTGGGGAATCAAACCTGGTTCTCCCAGATAAGAGTCCGCACACTTAACCACTACACCAAACTGGCTCTCCCATGGGGAACTCCAGTTGGTGCAGAACGCTGCTGCACGGATGTTGACTTCATTGCATGTACGGGCACAGATCCATCCTGTGCTGCGTGATCTGCACTGGCTACCCATTGAGTACTGGATCCAATTCAAGGTGTTGGTACTTACCTTTAAAGCCCTATATGGCCGGGACCAGCATACCTTCGGGACCACCTCTCACTGTATGAGCCCCGTAGGTCCTTACGATTATCAAACCAACAACTTTTGGTAATACCTGGCCCCAGAGACGTCACTCTGGCTTTGACGAGGGCCAGGGCCTTTTCAGCCCTGGCCCCTGCCTGGTGGAATGAGCTCCCCCTGGAGATCCAGGCCCTGCGGGATCTACTTCAATTCTGCAGGGCCTGCAAAACAGAGCTCTGTTGCCAGAGTTTTAGCTGAGGCAGTAGGTGTTACCGGCCTCCCCCCCGCCCCTCTCATTCCATCCCAGCGCTACAAGATCCGCTGGACCTGGACAATAGGTCGCATCTGCGAGGCAGAATCTGCCATCTTAGTCTTCGTAATTTTAGATTTTATATATTTCAAATTGGTCTTTTGCTGTTTTTGCTGTTGACCGTTTTTATGATGTAACCTGCCCTGAACCTGTTCAGGGTGGACTAAAAATCAAATCAAATAAATAATAAAAAATTTTTTTTACTTGCTTTCACTGTGCATGTATGTCATTTTTACTTTGTCATTCTGCATTTCCCCTCACTTACACCCTCCATTTCTGTTGGGTTTCATTTTTCATTCTGCAGTGATTCCCCACCCCCACCCCCACCCCCTCATGCTCAGTTCACTTTACGATCACTGTTTTCTTGGGTTTTCTGAGAGCAGTTTTGTATGGATTTTTCCCTTGCTTTGCTTTCTGAGCCAATGGTAATTCAAAAACATACAGATCCCCTCAGATTTCTCTCCTCCTTTTGATGCCCCTTGAAGGTCACTCCCCCACCCACATGGAGGTTGTTTTGCCCACTCTGCCTCTTCTGCCATTCATTGGTGTACAAGCACTACTTTTTCCTGGCTGCTGGTTCCTGTAGACATCAGCATCTTGCAGGTCCCAGAACACATTGGAGGGCCAGAGGGCTTTATTTCCATGATATACCCTTCATTATCTAATCTCTCTCTCTCTCTCTCTCTCTCTCTCTCTCTCTCTCTCTCTCATACACCCGCACACGTCTGTCTGTCTGTCTGTCTGTCTATCTATCTATCCCTGTACCTCATTGGAACAGGCTCCCTCGGGAGGTGGTGGGCTCTCTTTCCTTGGAGGTTTTTAAACAGAGGTTAGATGGCCATCTGAGAGCAATGAAGATCCTGTGAATTTAGGGGGAGGTATTTGTGAGCTTCCTGCATTGTGCAGGGGGTTGGACTAGATGACTCTGGAGGTCCTTTCCAACTTTATCTATCATGAGGCTGTGTTGGGAACCATTTGGAGACCAGCTGAATTAAGTTCCTAAGAATACAACTGCCCACCTCTATCCTAGTTGAAAAAAATACTTTTAAAATAGTTAGGACTGGCTTTGGCAAACTCAAGGAGATTTTCCTGTTCTGTTTACTGATAGAAATAGAACAAAGAGCAAGGAGGTGTCTATTTTTTTTTTAATTATTTGGACTTTTAGACTTTCTTTCCCTGCAAGCAGGGCTCAGGATGGCTTAAGTACTCAGAAAGGTGGTGCTTTCTTTTCCACAGTATCCTCCGTGTGTTCCTCATTACCCTGTTTGTGAGACCTGTTCCCAGGGCACCCATAAGACTCTTCATCTTCACAAAACACTCCGCACAGCGAGAGGCACGACTTACCTGAGAGCATACAAAAATTAATTAATTGTTTGAAATTGTAGATGAAACCAACATTTTCTCAATGGGGAATGTTTTTTTTAATTAACATTGCCTCGCCGTTCGGAAAAGGAACACACAGAACGTTAACATTTAATAAGGCATATTGAAGAGGCCACTGAGTTTATACAATGATGCTTTCATCCTGGGAGCAAGAGCGACATCGTTTCTGTACTGGATAAAGGGGCACTTTTCTTTCGTTAAAGGACCTGGGTATACGATTGGATTTCATTTATTTATTTTTTTAAATTATATCCAGATTTCTTCCCAACGGGGACTTAAAGCGGTTTGCAGCATTGTTCTTCAATCCTATACACTGAGTAATTTGTAGCATGACATTAAGACATGTGATAATGTGTTTTGTGTGTTGTGCCATCAACTTGCTTCTGACAAGGTGACCATATACATCAAAGCTCTCCAAAACATCCTATTGTTATTAGCCTTGCTCAGGTCTTGAAAACTGAAGGCTGTGGCTTTCTTGATTGAATCAATTCATCACATGTTGAGTCTTCTTTTCTTGCTTCCCCCCTTAGTGAGTCTTGTCTTCTCATCATGTGTCCAAAGTACAATAACTTCTGATTGGCCATTTTAACTTGAAAGGGCAGCTTCTCTGCAAACTCTCTCAGCCCCACCTACCTCACATGGTATCTGCTTGTGGAGCAGGAAGGTAAAGGAGATTGTAAGCCACTCTGAGACTCTGAGATTCAGACTGAAAGGTGGGATATAAATCCAATATCATCATCATCATCATCATCATCATCATCATCATCATCTTCTTCTTCTTCTTCTCCTTCTCTTCTTGAAACAATGACTGCTGAAGGCTAAAAGAGAAAAGTGCCAAAGAAGGATTACAGATGGACATCAAGAAAACAAAAGTAATAACTACTGGGGAATTACACTGCTTTAAAGCTGACAATGGATAAATTGAAATTGTTCAAGGTTTTCTATTCTTTGGCTCCATCATCAATCAAGAAATCCAAAAAAAATCAGAAGGAGACTGAGACAGGGAAGGGCAGCCATGAAGGGGCTAGAAATGTGTAGCTGGTGACCAAGATCAAATTAATTCATGCCGCAGTATTCCCCATTATACCCCGCCCTTCTCTCTGAATCAGAGACTGAGAGTGGCTTACAATCTTCTATATCTTCTCCCCCTACAACGGACACCCTGTGAGGTGGGTGGGGCTGAGAGGGCTCTCATAGCAGCTGCCCTTTCAAGGACAACTCCTGCAGCTAACTCAAGGCCATTCGAGCTGCTGTAAGTAGAGGAGTGGGGAATCAAACCCGGTTCTCCCAGATAAGAGTCTGCACACTTAACCACTGCACCAAACTGGCTCTACTCTGCATGAGTGTGAAGGTGAAACAATGAAGAAAGTACATAGGTAGGAAGCTGATTACTTTGAAAGGTGATAATGAGGACAGTGTTCGTGCTACAAAGTTTTCAGGTACACAGCGAGAATATACAATACAACAAGGGGGTGGATCCACTGGGAAAACATGCATTGAGTATGTAATCCAACTGCCCCCCCCCCCCGCCTTTCATAATGTACCTAAGGGCCCCCGTCTCCTAGGAGCAGCATCTACTTTGGCCACCAAATGAGAAGGGAGCACTCACTGGAGAAGATTCTAATGCTGGGAAAGGCAGAAGGCAAAAGAAGAAGGGGATGGCAAAAGATGAGAGGGCTGGGCAGTGTTACTGATGTAACAAACATGAATTTGAGCAGACTTCGGAAGATGGTGGAAGACAGGAGGGCCTGGCATGACTTTGTCCATAGGGTCACAAAGAGTTGGACTCGACTGTGTGACTGAACAACAAAAATAATAAAATAGGAGAAAAGAAAATCAGTCAGTCCAAAGGGAAATCCACCCAGACTGTTCCCTAGAAGGCCAGATGCTGAAGCTGAAGCTCAAATACTTTGGTCCAATGAGAAGGGAGCACTCACTGGAGAAGATCCCGATGCTGGGAAAGACAGAAGGCAAAAGAAGAAGGGGACGGCAAAAGATAAGATGGCTGGACAGCATTTCTGATGTAACAAACACGGATTTGAGCAGACTTCGGAGGATGGTGGAAGACAGGAGGTGGAAGACAGGAGGGCCTGGCATGACTTTGTCCATAGGGTCACAAAGAGTTGGACTCGACAGTGCGACTGAACAACAAGACCACAGAGAGATGTGGGAGATCAAGAAGTCCTGTTCTGCTGATGGAATGCCCATCTGTCCCTGAAAGATTTCCAAAGGATTCAAGCCATCATCATCATCATCATCATTATCATCATCCTTTATTGGCATAAAAGAAATCAGTTATACAGAGTAAGAGGATTACCAAGTTATACAGAATAAAAATTACCCATAGAATACAAAAGATACAGTTAAAATTTAGAGACGTCGTTATCAATTGAAACTATGGTTACAAAAACCTTTGGCGTATCATGGTGGCCAGAAAAATGAACTTGGTTACTATTTCAGTGTGTTTCAGGGGCAAACCGCTCAGGAGCTTACAAATTTTCAAAGCATCCGAGCAGTCTCCTGATTTCTCTAAAATGGGGCGCAGTAGTGAGTTACAAAGCTGTGAGTATAGCAAACAGTGGAGCAAAACATGAGGGACGGTTTCAACGGATGTATGGTCACAGGGACAGTATCTAAGAGAGTAGGTCATCAAAGATTTCAGGTTTTCACTGCTGGTAACATCATTAGGGTTTGTATAATCTTTCGGGCTCAAGTGCCGTGTTCTGCTGGAGAAAGTTTTTCTTCCAGACGTTTCGTTCTCGGCTGCGGAGAACATCGTCTTGTTAAATCTGCCAAGAAGTATGGCAGAGGGCAGAGCTACATCTGGCAAGAGAGAAAGCTCTTCGGTGCTGGGGTGTCAATAAAAGGGGAAAGTATGAAGCCATTTTCCCCATGGCGAGAGGAATCTCAAAACACAGTGGAGAGCAGGTTTTATTGGCCAGGCTATGGATCCAAGCCAATGGCTGCGGAATGTAACCTGGTACCAAACTCGACTCCTATTTCACTCACCTTCTGTTTTGAAAAGTTGGATTCTCGTTCTCATGGTTCCAAGATACTCTTCCAAGCGGAAGTGCTAACTCAGAAACCAGAGGAATTGCTGAGTAAGATTTCCAGTAGTTGGAATGAGCTCCCTGTAACCAACACAAGGGGCGTTTTCGCACTGACCTTCAAGTGGTGCGACCACCCTCCTCACGCCGGCGGATCTGCAGGGATTTCACACCAGAAGCGCCGGCACACCCAAAAGAGCCGGCGACTTCTGTCGTGAAACCAGCTCAAACGGAAACCGCCAAGAAGCAGGAAAACGTTTGAGCTGGTTTCGCGACGGAAGTCGCCGGCTCTTTTGGGTGCGCCGGTGCTTCTGGTGCGAAATCCCTACAGATCCGCCGGCGTGAGAAGGGTGGTCGCACCACTTGAAGGTGAGTGCGAAAACGCCCAAGCAGAATAAATTATGGACAATAGCTCAGAATAGCTTCTGAAAAGAGCCATCCTGCATTTTCTGCAGGCATAGTCTCCAGCTTTTCTTGTTGTGCAGCTTGTGTCACCTGTCTGGTGCCCTAGGCAAGGCTAACTTCTGTCTGCCCCCCACCCCCGGCACCAAGTCACATGGGAGCACCCAAATCATCACTCCCAGATGGCTGGCACCCTAGGCAATCACCTAGTATGTCTAGTGGCAGGGCCAGCCCTGGCTGCAGGAGGTTCCACCCCCCCTAGTATGTTGTGCACATGTGCTCCTTCCAGCCTCACATGGTGCAAAGGACATTCCTTACTTGCTTATTCTTGACTTAGCACGGGCAGCCTTGGGCCATCCATTAGGCAGCCCTAGGAAGTGCCAATTTGGGCCTTCCCCCCCACCCAGCACAGAAATAGGCAAGTGTGGCAGTGCAGTGTGGCTCCTGTGCCTCAGAACATGTGCACTGCCTGGCTGCCATGGCTCAGCCTGGCCACCGCCGCTTCTGGAATTTTCCAGAATTGCAGACCCAGGAGGCTGAACAGTGGCGGCCGGGTGGTGCATGTGCTCTGAGGTATAGGAGCCACCCCAAGCTGTCACTCCCCCTTGCCCTCATCTGGAGCAAAGGTGGGGAGAGGAAGGGTGTGTGCATCAGGCAAATGCAATTTTGGGCTGTATCAACAGAAGCATAGTGTCCAGGTCATGTGATGTGATGGTATCGCTTTACTCTGCTCTGGTAAGACCTCACCCGGAGTGTTGTGTTCAGTTTGGGGCATCACATTTTAAGAAGGATCTAGACAAGCTGGAACGGGTCCAGAGGAGGGCGATGAAGATGGTGAGGGGTCTGGAGACCAAGTCATATGAGGAAAGGTTGAAGGAGCTGGGGATGTTTAGCCTGGAGATGAGGTGACTGAGAGGTGATATGATCACCATCTTCAAGTACTTGAAGGGCTGTCATCTAGAGGATGGGGTGGAATTGTTTTCTGTGGCCCCGGAAGGTAGGACCAGAACCAATGGGTTGAAATTAAATCAAAAGAGTTTCCGGCTCAACATTAGGAAGAACTTCCTGACAGAGTGATTCCTCAGTGGAACAGGCTTCCTTGGGAGGTTGTGAGCTCTCCTTCCTTGGAGGTTAGATGGCCATCTGACAGCAATGAAGATCCTGTGAATTTAGGGGGAGGTGTTTGTGAGTTTCCTGCATTGTGCAGGGGTTGGACTAGATGACCCTAGAGGTTCCTTCCAACTCTATGATTCTATGATCGGGGCAGGGGGCAGGGCCTTGGCTCAGGCACCAGATGCCCTGAAGCTGACCCTGAGCATAGGTAGAGGTGGAATAGGGCAGCATTGATTTTGTGCTCCTATCCTGGACATACAAAGGGTCCCAGAACTACTAACATCATTCCTGGCCAAAAGCAGTCAACAGCGGGGGGGGGGAGCTATTTCCTTGGTTGTCTCAATTTTGTTGGGGAAGGTAGGAGTAGATCTGTGCAGCTTCTCGCTGTAATATTTTAGCTTTGCTCATTTTGCTTGACTATTCATGTGCTCAACTGCAAAACATTTACACCTTCTTAAGACCATAAGAGAAGCCATGTTGGATCAGGCCAATGGCCCATCCAGTCCAACACTCTGTGTCACACAGTGGCCAAAAAAACCCACCAAGTGCCATCTAGAGGTCCACCAGTGGGGATAGAAGCCCTTCCACTGTGCCCCTCCCAAGCACCAAGAATATAGAGCATCACTACCCCAGACAGAGAGTTCCAACGATAAGCTGTGGCTAACAGCCACTGATGGACCTCTGCTCCATATGCTTATTTATTCCCCTCTTGAAGCTATCTATGCTTGTAGCTGCCACCACCGCCTGTGGAAGTGAATTCCACATGTTAATCACCTTTTGGGTGAAGAAGTACTTCCTTTTATCAGTTCTAACCCGACTGCTCAGCAATTTCATTGAATGCTCACGAGATCTTGTATTGTGAGAAAGGGAGAAAAGTACTTCTTTCTCTACCTTCTCTTCCCATGCATAATCTTGTAAACAGTTGACGTTTCTCCAAGCTAAAAAGCCCCAAGCGTTTTAACCTTTCTTCATAGGGAAAGTGTTCCAATCATTCTAGTTGTTCTTTTCTGCACTTTTTCCAATGCTATAATATCTTTTTTGAGGTGTGGTGACCAGAATTGTACACAGTATTCCAAATGAGACCGCACCATCAATTTATACAGGAGCAATTTATTTTTATTATACAATAGGTACCATAGAGTTTCCCCTCCCAAATGGCTAGGCTGTCAAGAGTCACTCCATCTTGTTCTTCTTGCCGTATGTATCCAGATATACAATACTATGCTTGTGCTAGCTATGCTGCTTTGATGTAGTTGCTGCTTGTTGCTTATCTGAAGGGAGGATGGTATGTCCGGGAACTGGCTAGTTGCTATGTAACCAAGGCCGCGAACAGGAGGAGAAGCGCCCCGAGAACTGATAACAACACCTGTAGGGGTGAGAGCTTAATAGAAACCCCGCGCAAAACCCCCGCTTTAGTTTGGCGCACATTGGCTTGAATTATAACAATCAGGGCAAAGGCTTATAAGCTGAGAGCACTGGCCGGCTCATCAGTTCTGACAACGCCTGTGTATGCCCATGAAGCTGAAATAAAGATCTTGAACTCTGCTTGTCTTTTCCTTGGCTCTGGGTCTGACATAGACCGCCTGGGAAAGCCATAGCATTTTCCCAGAAACTCTTAGAATGGCCACGTGCAACATCACAAGTGCAATGACATCACTTCCAGGTGATGTCATTGCGTTGCACGCAAAAGTCCCCCACAGAAGAATGCCAGGAATGAACAGCAGGTTTTTGCCTCCATTAAAAAAAAAAGCTTTTCATAAATTCAGTGAGATATTTCCCTCTGATGGGAACGGAACAGTTATCCATTTATACGGGTGCCAGTTAAAGGATGCACTTGGCACTGTTGGGTGGGTTTAAGTTTTCCCATTGCTACTGGTCATAGCAATGGGAGCAGATTAGCCACAGCTTATTGTTAGAACTCTCAGTCTGGGGCAGTGATGCTCTGTATTGGGGGGGCACAGTGGGATGGCTTCTGGTGTTCTGACCCCACTGATGGACCTCTTGATGGCACCTGGGTTTTTTGGCCACTGTGTGACAGAGTGTTGGACTGGATGAGCCATTGGCCTGATCCAACATGGCTTCTCTTATGTTCTTGTGTGACACAGAGAGTTGGACTGGATGGACCATTGGCCTGATCCAACATGGCTTCTCTTAGTTCTTATGTGACACAGAGCATTGGACTGGATGGGCCATTGGCCTGATCCAACAGGGCTTCTCTTATGTTCTCATGTGATACAGAGTGTTGGACTGGATGGGTCTCCAGCTGACACATTTTTGTCTTAGCTCAGGAAAAATGGCCCCTGAACAAACTAATAACAAACACACCTATATACAGTAGCTCACAATTTTAATGTCAGTGGCTCACAAAGTAGAATTTTTGTTCACAAGGCTCCACAGCTTAGAAGGAGTTTTGTTTGAAGGGGGGGAGGCTGCAATTACACTGATGATGATGAAGATATTCGATTTATATCCTGCCCTCCACTCCGAATTTCAGAGTCTCAGTGCAGCTCACTATCTCCTTTATCTGCCTCCCCTACAACAAACACCCTGTTAGTTTGGTGGGGCTGAGAGGGCTCTCACAGCAGTTGCCCTTTCAAGGACAACTTCTGCCAGAGCTATGGCTAACCCAAGGCCATTCCAGCAGGTGCAAGTGAAGGAGTGGGGAATCAAACCCGGTTCTCCCAGATAAGAGTCCACACACTTAACCACTACACCAAACTGGCTCTCTATTTTAAGCTTAAGAATATATACCCATAACTAAGGAAGGAGGAAATGATCACTGGTGCAATATTCCTTTACCCCAGGTGGTACTTGATCAAGTTTATTGAGCCTGGGGTTCTGGAACGTCAGAAGGAATTATGCTAATCTATCCTTGAAATAACAAAGATGTTTACCCCCCCATTTCCAGATCACGCTCTCATTCTCGTTGAGCCAGAAGTCTCAAGCTGGCAATATTTCTAAGGTAATAAAAGAGAGCTCTTGCCAGTGACTGGATGTTGTTGGCTTTTTTAAAAAAAACCACAGATAAATCAGATGGCAGCGCATCACCGAGGACTTAGTGTTCTCTGATGGGATTAAGAGACCGTTATAAAGTGGAATCATCAGAAGAGGGACCTTGTTCAGCAAACATTCGGAGCCAAGTAGTATATCTTCGGTTCTTAGGATTAGTTTCATAAAAGCAGAGCATACCAAATTCTGTGCGATGCAGCATCGACTTCCATTGGCGATGGCTTAACAAGAAAAGAAGGATGATTTAATGGAAGCGGCAAGAGGACCGGAAAGAAAGACACGAGACGGAGAGGACTAACAGAGCTCTCCTCTCTCCCACTGCCGTGGACTGAGCGGACCAGGCCAGCCTGATCTTATTAGATCTTGGAAGCACATAGACTTCTCAAGCTCCCACTGGGGGTGGGGTTCCCCCAGTTTGGGGGCCCCCAACTCGCAGGGGCAGAATGGGCCGTTGGGAGATCCCCACCCTCAAAGAGCGCCATCGTGTGTGGTGTGCACGGCATGATGATATCACCCAGAAGTGATGTCATGCTAGGCACATTGTGCGGAGATGCTCTAGCAAGTCAGGGAAAATGCTATGGTTTCATCTGGGGACACTAGCAATTTGGGGAGAAACTCTGTGGTGCCATAGAGTTTCCACTAAAATCACTAGAGCATCCCCGTGCGAAAGCAAAGAACTTCCCCCAAATTGCTAGAGTGTCCCTGCACAACATGCCTGGCATGATGACATCGCTTCCGGGTGCATGCATGGAAAAGTCCCCCACCAGCAGCCTGTGGGGACCTGGCAACCCTAGAGCACAGCAGGGTGAGCCCATGTTAGTACTTGGGTGGGAGGCTGCCAAGGAAGTCCAGAGTTGCTATGCAAAGATAGGCAATGGCAAACCATCTCTGCTTTGCCTTGAAAACCTGATGTGGTTGTGTAAGTTGGTAGTGACTTGATGGCTCTTTCCACCTCAGCTCTTTTGTCACTCTTACCCAGGGCTGGCGCATAGGAGTAGGCCATGTAGGCGGCCGGTGTGAGGGAATAGGCCATGTAGGCAGCCACCTGGGGTGCCACTTGGCCTAGGTGTCCCCTCTCCCAACGCCTGCTGCCTCCCTGCCCCTGTCCACCTCTCTATGCTCACTGCAGCCACCTCCCCACACCCGCCTTCCCTTGCCTATCACTGCTTGCCTCCTCTCCCACCGCCGCCACCTCCCCTCGTCCGTCGCCACCTGCCCGTGCCTGCTGCCGCATGCCTAGGCCCTGAGAGGAGCCCGGCATACAAACAGGGCTAAATCTGGCCTCGTTTCACCTCCTCGCACCGCGGAGAGGCGGAGCAGGGTCAGGCATTTGCTTGCCGGGTTCTCCGAGATGAGCCCGGTGTGCAAACGGGGCCAGATCTGGTCCCGTTTCGCCTCATCGCACTGCAAGGAGGCTGAGCAGGGTCAGGCATTTGCTCACCGGGTTCCCTGAGAGGAGCCCATTGTGCAAATGGATCCCAGCGGCTTTAAAAAAAACTAGGGGGAAAGTGGCCTCATGATGACATCACATAGTGACATTATTGTGGCGCGTGCCTGTTACTGCGTGTGCACAAAAAAAGAGGGGGCTGGGAGGGTGGGGGGCACAGCTCAGGGGTCTGCCTCTAGCGGCAGAACTCTTAGCACCAGCCCTGCTCTTACCCCAGACAGATCAAGCCAAAACATGGGTTTCAAGACCCATAGGGGAACTACATTCCAGGATATAAGTTAAATGTCCTACATGCATACTTCACTGCTTTGTATTTCCTGCTCACCTTCTTTCAACGGCAGAGAAGATGTAGCCACTGGGCTTTTAGCATCAGAGGAGAATACATCATGTACAAGGCTGTCCTGAATAACTAAGACCTGGTGGCAGCTAACTTTGGATACAAATTAAGAGGACAGGTCTGTAAACAGTTTTTTTTTTTTTTTTTTTGAGGCAGCATTTAGGAATATGTTGGGCTGGCCACTCATTAAATTAAAAGGTCCATGCTGTGGGGAAAGACTGTACTTTTCTTAGGTAGAGGCTGCAGGGAGAGGAGAGGAGATGGATGATCAATTTTCCTATAGAAGCTGAAGATCAATTTCCTTACAGAAAACGGTCACCTTGAGGTGCATACTCTATGGTATACCATAACACAACCAGATCAAGCCAAAAAAACCCTCAGATCACTGCACAAGCTCACAATGATGCTAAACACCACAAGGCTGAATATGACAGGAAAAGGTGAGAACAATGTGCTGCAAACAAAAGGAATACTGAGCTTCAGTGTCTGTGTGACCATTGTCATCCCCCCCCCCCCCCCCGTTATTCTTCCTTATCTCCATGCTGAGCTTGTTTCAGGGCTTTGAGCCACCACAGACATGGGAAAATACACATACATACATGGTGGAGGAAGTCAGCATCTGTTTCAGCTGCAGGGTGGGTGGGAAGATAGCAAGGGTGGAAGGTGAATGAAGGTCAAAGTTTGGGGGTGGATGAAAAAACAGCAAGGGTGGGGGTGAGTGAATGTCACAGAGTAGTGGCGTGCCAGGGGTGCAGGGGTAGTTGAGAGGAGGAGGTGGTTTAGGGTGGGTGGTAGTTGGAGGGGGAGAGTTGGGGATGGTGGGCTGGGGAGACACCAAGGATGTGGGGGGGGAGTGAATGCCTTTACTTCGGTAGGTGGGTGGGAAGACAACGGGGGGAGGGGGCATTCTCCCAGAATATCTTTCTAGAGCCCATTGTATTTTTCCTCACTATGGGCCTTATTCCTAGTATAAATATATACAAACAATTTTAAACAAATAGAATGGAACACACAGGCAAGCCCACAGACAGGAGGAAGGCTTAATGAAAATCAGCGAGGGAATGCCAAATCTCTAACTAAATCAATGAAATTAAATTTGATATAGCTATTTAGCAATGACGACATTTGAAAGTTTGTAAAGGGGACCTGAATAGCCCAGGCTAGCCTGATCTCATCAGATCTGGGAAGTTAAGCAGGGTCAGCGCTGGCTGGTATTTTGGGCTGTATCAACAGAAGGATAGTGTCCAGATCACGTGATGTGATGGTATCGCTTTGCTCTGCTCTGGTAGGACCTCACCTGGAGTATTGTGTTCAGTTTTGGGCGCCACATTTTAAGAAGGATATAGACAAGCTGGAACGGGTCCAGAGGAGGGCGACAAAGATGGTGAGGGGTCTGGAGATCAAGTCCTATGAGGAAAGATTGCAGGAGCTGGAGATGTTTAGCCTGGAGAGGAGGCAGCTGAGAGGTGATATGATCACCATCTTCAAGTACTTGAAGGACTGTCATCTAGAGGATGGTGTGGAATTGTTTTCTGTGGCCCCGGAAGGTAGTACCAGAACCTATGGGTTGAAATTAAATCAAAAGAGTTTCCGGCTCAACATTAGGAAGAACTTCCTGACCATTAGAGTGATTCTTCAGTGGAACAGGCTTCCTTGGGAGATGGTGTGCTGGGCTCTCCTTCCTTGGAGGTTTTTCAACAGAGGCTAGATGGCCATCTGCCAGCAATGAAGATCCGGTGAATAGTGGGAGGTGTTTGTGATTTTCCTGCATTGTACAGGGGGTTGGACCAGATGACCCTGGAGGTCCCTTCCAACTCTATGATTCCTTGTATGGGAGACCTCCAAGGAGTATCATGGGTGCAATGCAGAGGCAGGCAATGGCAAACCATTTCTGAAAGTCTTGACTTGAAAACCCCACAGGGGTTGCCATACATCAGCTGAGACCTGACAGCACTTTCTACCACCAAAGAGAATTGACCTTCTACTTTTGTAACGCTAGAACACCCAGTGAAATTTATCACAAGTTGATCTCATACAGTGAAAGTTAAGTGCAGAGAGCCAGCATACCGCAGCGGTTACAAGCGGTGCACTGTAATCTGGAGAACCAGGTTTGATTCCCCACTCTGACACCCGAAGCCTGCTAGGTGACCTTGGGCCAGTCACAGGTCTCTCAGTCTCAGAAATCTCTCAGCCCCACCTACCTCACAAATGGCTATTTTGAGGCAGGGAAGGGAATGCGATTGTCATTGGCTTTAAGACACCTTGAGGTTGAGAAAAACAGAAGAAGAAGAAATTGGATTTATATTCCGCCCTCCATTCAGAGTCTCAGAGCAGCAGCTCACAATCTCCTTTATCTCCCTCCCCCAGAACAGACACCCTATGAGGTGGGTGGGGCTGAGAGGACTCTCACAGCAGCTGCCCTTTCAAGGACAACCTCTGCCAGAGCTATGGCTGACCCAAGGCCATGCCAGCAAGTGCAAGTGGAGGAGTGGGGAATCAAACCCGGTTTTCCCAGATAAGAGCCCACACATTTAACCACTACACCAAACAGGGTATAAAAACCCACTCTTATTCTTCGATGGACTTATTTCTGCATAGTCCTGGTGCTTTGAGACTTCTTAGGGCAGAGAAAAGCGGGGTATAAAAACCAACTCCTCTTCTGCTACTTACATGATTTTCTGCTACTTGATTTGCTTATAGCTGCCAGATTAGATTGCCTTGAAAAACAATTAACTAAATACCAGGTATATTTATAATGCTCAGGGCTTATTTATTTATTTATTACATTAAATTTCTATCCCGCCCTCTCCGCAAGTGGACTCAGGGCGGCTAACAACATTCATTTTCACAAGTTAAAAACCAATAAAAACCAATAAAATATAATTACCATTTTTAAATTTTCTAAAAAACCATTTCATGGTGCTGTATCGCTACAATATACAATGTAGATGAGTTCTTCTTTTCAGATGGTGATCACCTAGTGGCAGCTCTCTCCCGGTTAGATATCAAAGGCCTGTCGAAACAATTCGGTCTTACAGGCCTCCGGGAGAGCATTCCACAATTCTGGTGCTGCCACCGAGAAGGCCCTAGCTTGGTTGAATGCAACCTAGCTTTCTTTGGTCCAGGGATGGACAATAGATTTTTTCAAAGATTTCAGGTTTTCACAGCTGGTAACATCATTAGGGTTTGTAGAATCTTTCGGGCTCAAGTGCTGTATTCTACTGGAGAAAGTTTTTCTTCCAGACGTTTCGTTCTCGGCTGAGAACAAAACGTCTGGAAGAAAAACTTTCTCCAGTAGAACACGGCACTTGAGCCCGAAAGATTCTACAAACCCTAATAGATTTTTTGCCCCTGAACGCAGTGCTCTTTGGGGAATTTGAGCAGGAACACACTGGAACGCAGTTCCGGCTGACTTGGCATCATGGAGTGTGGCCTAATATGCAGATGAGGTCCAGCTGGGCTTCTTCTACAAAAGAACCATGTGTGAAACACTGGTGACATCAGGGGATGTGGTGTAATATGCAAATGAGTTCCTGCTGGGCTTTTTCTAAAAAAAAAGCTCTGGATATACCAGTTATCCGTGGCACTGAACTTGTTTTCCAATTTACAAGCATGGAGGAGACAGCAGCCATCTTTTTGGAGTCATCAAGGTTACAAAGGAATGATCAACCAGTAGAGAGCAGCAAGTTAGTAAAAGAACTCGTCAGTCCCTGAAACAGGTGTTAAAATGTATGTCTCTTCTCTCTGTCTAAGCTTGTCTGTAAATTGAAGATGTTCAGTAGCCGTGAATTCATCTCTCAGCTGGAAAGAGTCCACTCAACTTCTCAAAGTTCAAGTTGGACCAGAGAACGGGCAAAATCATTCAGCATCGCTAACTGTGCTCCATCCCCGCTCTGGTATTTTCAGGGAATCAAATGTGTCCTCTTATAAAATATGCTCATCTAGACTGCATTTATAGCTGAATTATGAACTGGCTTTGGGGAGAAAGCAGCATTCTGTTTTATATCTCCTTTGGGCTCCAGTCAGAAATTTATAGTCAGAATCTAACAGAAATCTCTCAAGTATTAATATATCGTGTGAAGCTAATGGTATCTGTCATACAAACAAGCTAAGGGGAAAAAAAATTAATAATTGAAAATGGATCTGGTCCCATTTGTTTTTGCTGCTCAGTTACAAAACGTGACATTGGGCAATTTTCCTCAGTTCTTCTGGCCCTTAGTAATTCTGTACACAGGGCTTTTTTTTCTTCTTCCCCAAATGGGTCTTTTCCGAGAGGGTAGTTCCAAGAGAAATAGTTTGACTTCCTCAGAGACAAAAGAAAAAAAAAAGAGGAACATAAGATTCTGGAACACAAGATTCTGCAATCAAATCATTTTTCGTAGTTGTTATCCGAACTGATCATGTCCTCCACCTATTAATTTGTTTTAATTAACGTTTGCCATGCAATATATTTTGGCCATCCTCCAAGCTGTGCTCTTGCCCGTCTAGGGCTGCCAAGTCCAATTCAAGAAATATCTGGGGACTTTGGGGATGGAGCCATGAGACATTGGGGCGGAGCCAAGAGCAAGGGGGTGACAAGAACAATTGAACTCCAAGGGAGTTCTGGCCATCACATTTAAAGGGACTGCACATCTTTTTAAATGCCTTCCTTCCATAGGAAATAATGAAGGATAGGGCCACCTTCTTTTGGGGCTCATAGAATTGGACCCCCTGGTCCAATCTTTTTGAAACTTGGGAGGTATTTTGGGGAGAGGCACTAGATGCTATACTGAAAATTTGGTGCCTCTATCTCAAAAAAACAGCCCCCCCCCCCGGAGATCGTTCATGGAGGTGCATGATGGCTGTGGGGGTGGGGCTTCCACCGCCGGCCAGCTGGCTGGGGGAGGGGGGAAGCCTGTAAAATTGGGGGATCCCCCTCTGGGACCTGGGGATTGGGAAGCCTATGCCCATCCCCCACCCATCCTAAAATGTTTACTAGAACTTTTTAAAATTTTTCATATTGTGAGCAATTATAGTTGCCAGGCCCAATTCAAGAAATATCTGGGGGCTTTGGGGGTGGAGCCTTTGTGGGAGGAGCCAGGAGCAAGGATGTGACAAGCATAATTGAACTCCAAAAGGAGTTCTGACCATCACATTTAAAGGGACAGCACATCTTTTAAATGCCTTCCCTCCATTAGAAATAATGAAGGATAGGGGCACCGTCTTTTGGGGTTCATAGCATGGCTTTTTTTTTTTTTTGTAGCAGGAACTCCTTTACAAATTAGTCCACACACTCCTGATGTAGCCAGTCATCCAGGAGCTTACAGGGCTGTTCTTTCGGGGTCTACTGTAAGCTCTTGGAGGATTGGCTATATCAGGGGTGTGTGGCCTAATAGGCAAAGGAGTTCCTGCTACAAAATAAGCCCTGGCTCATAGAATTGGACCCCCTGGTCCAATACTTTTGAAACTTGGAGGATGTTTTGAGGAGAGGCATCAGATGCTATGCTAAAAATTTGGTGCCTCTACCTCAAAACATGCCCCCCCAGAGCCGCAGATACCCCCAAATCAATTCTCCATTATACCGTATGGGAATCTGTCTCCATAGGGAATAATGGAGAGCCCGGCAGACATTTCCTCCCCCCCCCCCCCAGCTTTCTGATGACCCTGAAGCCGGGGGAGGACTTCCAAATTGGGGGATCCGTTGCTCCCACCAGGGGATTAGCAACCCTATGAGCAATAAGAATATCGTTGCAAGCGGGTCAGGCCAGGAGGCGAAATTCTTCCTCTTGCATGGCTTGCAAGTCCCCCCGCCTTTGCCCATTTTGAACATATGAAGCTGCCTTATATTGAATCAGACCCTTGTCCCATCAAAGTCAATCTTGTCTACTCAGACTGGCAGCAGCTCTCCAGGGTGTCAAGCTGAGGTTTTTCACACCTATTTGCCTGGACCCTCTTTAAGTTGGAGATGCCAGGGACTGAACCTGGGACCTTCTGCTTACCAAGCAGATGCTCTACCACTGAGCCACCATCCCTCCCCAAGGGTGGGAGGAAACTCCAAGGGTGGGAGGGAGAGGCTGTATACAACTCAACTGGAGAAGTGGCTGTCAGCATCTCTTGTGGTCCCCCTGTCCTTGGCCATGGTTTGCTTCCTCCCAAAATGTGTTTTCCTGAAAATCAAGGGTCACTGAATTCTAGTGGAACGTAGTTGCATGTAATGCATTTTTAGGCCCTAAGACATATGAACATAGGAAGCTGCCTTATACTGAATCAGACCCTTGGTCCATCAAAGTCAGTATTGCCTACTCAGACTGGTAGCTGCTCTCCAGGGTCTCAAGCAGAGGTTTTTTACGCCTGCTTCCTGGACCCTTTTTAGTTGGAGATGCCAGGGATTGAAGCTGGGACCTTCTGTATCCAAGCAGGCACTCTACCACTGAGCCAATGCCCCTTCCCCTTGGCTTATACTGAATCAGACTCTCCGTCCATCAAAGTTAGTATTGTCTACTCAGACTGGCAGCAGCTCTCCAGAGTTTCAAGCGGAGTTTTTTTACGCCTACTTGCCTGGACTCTTTTTAGTTGGAGATGCCAGGGATTGAACCTGGGACCTTCTGCTTACCAAGCAGATGCCCTACCATTGAGCCACTGCCCCCTCCCCCTCCGCCCTTAAGACTTCTCTTAAGACTTCAGCTTTCATCCAGCATTTTTGTATCCTACACTCCATTCTGATATAGAATTGAGTACTGTCAATCTCTTTGATTTAAGTACATTTAGGTTTGCCTAACCCTACATGTAGAATATTAAAATTCTGGACAAAAATAATTTCACATGCCCTCAATCCCAGTCTTAAAAAAAACCTGCCTCATTATTTCTTGCTGATCAAAGACCTTGGCAATTAAAATAAGGTGTTATCCGAGTAGCACAGGGCTTGAATTAAAAATAAAGTTTCCAGGCAGGATTTACATGATGATAATGTTATGTTGTTTATTATCGATCCAATTAGATCAGCTGTCTTGTTGCAGAAATTGTTCTGTGCACCTGAAGCCATTGTGGGACAACATAAACAAAAGAGAATCCATAAATTTCAGCAGAAATAAAGAAACAGGTAATGATGCAGAAATTCGGGTATCATTTGAGAGAGAAAAGAGGGTCGTACATTTGAGTGATATCTAAAAAAAATGAATTCCTGTAAAAATAATTATACAAAAGCATATCAATTAAACTATGTGGTCAAAAGAACGGTGGGGATTTTTAATGGAAGCATAACTTCATAATAACCTTATTTATAATAAACATCGGCAATTAAATAGAATTAAACCTATGGTAGCTGTAGACGTATTTGGAACCAGGTGAGGAAAAGAAGGACACTTACACGGAGGAGGAGGAGATTAATTTGTATGCCACTCATCTCTCAGAGTCTAAGAGCAGCTTACTATCTCCTTTCCCTTCCTCTCCCCATAACAGATACCCTGTGGTAGGTGAGGCTGAGAGAGCTCTTTTGAAAACTGCTCTTGAGAGAGCAGTTCTTTCAAGAACTGTAACTGAACCAACGTCGCTCAGCAGCTGGATGTTAAGGAGTGGGAAATCAAATCTGGCTCTCCCAGATTAGAGTTGTCATGGGTGCTGGGGGCCCTGCAGAAGAAGCCGAGCCTGCAGAAGAAACTGTGCCCCTGCCACCTGCACCAGTGCCCCTGCCTCCTGCTGGAGAAGATCCAAGCCCCCCTGCCTCGCCCTCTCGGGTGGCTCGTGTGCGTGACCGCCTTCGTCAGGACCTCAGGGATCGGAGGAGGGCGGCACGCTCAAAAGCAAGACGCTCCCTGAGCCCTGAGTTTTGAAAGGATTCTGGCCCTTCTAGGACTGAGGGTGCTTGAGTCTCAGCAGGATCCTGACTGCCCTCTGAGTCAGCAATTAGCCCAAATGGGCAACAGACAGCAGAGGGCTATATAGCTGTGGGCTTTGAGAGAAGGCTTTGTGGAAGCAACTAGTCACTTACCTGACGTTCTAGCATCCACTTCGGCTTTTGACTTTGGCTTCTGGACCCCCTGACTTTGGCTTTGACTTCTGGACCCCCTGACTTTGGCTTCTGAACCTCTGACCTACGATACCTGGACTGTGATTTGGTTTTGGCGCTTTGGACCCTCCTTGCTACCCAGCTACAGACCTTGGACTGCCCCTGGACTTCGCCTGGCCTGGCCCCAGCCCCTGACAAGAGTCCACGCACTTAACCACTACACCAAACTGACTCACATCTCTTATCAAAGCATTAAAATTCCAATGAGGAGGCAGGACTCTCCACAGTTTGCATTTTTATAACTCTGATCTGATATGAGCCAATTACAGACTACGCAGTCAACTATATAATGCAATCAACTAGATATCTGAAAAAAAAATCTGCAGCAAATAACACAAACAACATGGCATAATGCAATTACAATGAATGTAAAGACCATGTTAAGTTGTTATGTGGTTAAAGGGGCCCAGCATTTTGGATGTGTTAATCAAACCCTCATAAAAATGGGAATTGCTGTCAAAATACAGTGGTTTACTGAGACTACAGTTAAAGAGACAATTATATCAAACTATAGGAGCACGTGGTTGATTCATAAACTTTAAACAAGAACAATGGGTGTCGGTGCAATGGACCAAGTTTAAGCAGGGGTTGTCATGATCCTTGGTCTAGTGTGGCCTACAGGCTTCAGGAAAACCTGTATTAGAGAATCAACCAGGCCTACATCTCCCAGGATCCCTTCTGTCCCTTTAATTGGGTGGGCAGAAATTTTGGAGGGAAAACTTGCCCAGTGGACACCAGAGGGGTGGGACCTCTGAGGAAACAATAAAAGGATAAGCTAGAGAGAGAAAGAATTGTGTTCTCTCTGGAAAGGCTGAGCTGGAGAGAGGCTGCATCAGGAAAGTTCCCTTACCCAAAGAGGGGTGGGTGAGTTGGAAGCAGAAAATGGGACTGTGTAGTTTTTCATGCCAGGGCTTTTATTTTCTTTGTACCACCTTTACTATTTCTCCTTTTTTACTGTTGCACTAATAAGTAAACCCCACTTGTGTTTTTTTTTCCCCTTGAGCACTTACAATAAACTTATTGTTGTTATATTGCCTGGGTCTCCCAGATAGACCCGTACCAGAGTGGTGGCAGCCTGTAGAGGTCTTCCCTGAACCTCTGCTTGTAACAGGGGTGTACACCATCAACAGCAGGTTCTACCTGTTGGAGTTTAACAAACAAGAAATCCATACTTGATAATTATCATGGGTTTGCTGATGGTCTATACTTCTGATTCCCTAAATTTTAAAATGAAAGGAATAAATTGGGCTATACCAGGGGGTTTTTTTTGCAAATTAAAATCGAGCCCTGAACCCATTTTAGGAAGAGTGGGATAGAAATCTATAATAACGAACTAACTAACTAACTAACGAACGAACGAACGAACAAATGAATAGTTTGCACTGGCTTCTGAGTCATATAGCTTTTATAGCTATCATATATTGTCTGAAACTATATAGAATTTCTATCAATGTGATCACTTTCACGCCTCGCTAAGATTTCAAGTCTGAAGAAAAGAATCAGAAACTGAATAGCAGAACACTTGAAAAGTTGTACAGGTAAAGAACTTGAACAAACTCTCCTAATTTTATCCCCTCCATTTCCCACCCACCCCCCACATTGGATTTCTTATAGCAGTAAACAGAAAAGTTCGAAATTAATCTTTTTTTTTTTTTAAGAAACTTGAAACCCTCATTTTTTACTCCTATATAATACTTTTTCATGATTTCTTTGGGGGGTTGGCCAGCACACATACAAAGAATGAACTAAATCCCCAGAGCTAAATTACCATTCAAAGCACTGTGGAAAGAAACAAAACACTTCTGCAATGCAGATGTGAGGGTTGCCTTCTTTCTGATGGCACCAAACCTCCCCACCAACTTTGCAATACTTCCCTGGGGCATCAGATGCAAGCCACTGCCCACTGTGCAACTCTACTATGCTCTACCAAGATAAAGAACCAGAAATTCTTCCAGCAATGATTTATTTTAGATTGCCTATAAATCGAGGACTCTGTCTTCATTTTCATAGGGATAATCCCTTGAGTGAGAGGTATTTGTGAGAGTTTTTTTTGTTTCATAGAAAACAAAAGTGTCAATACCGGGAACGTCAGTCAGAGCATCCACTGAATTATTTCTCAAGACATTCTAAAACTCCTTAAAAATGAAGGAGCTTTTTTTTAAAAAGGGCCTATATATGAAGACTGAAACAGAGGTAGCCTCAAACTGAAATGATTTAATTTACTAATCGAGCAACCAAGGGCATATGCAAATCAGAGACTGTGCATTTAGGTCACCGTGCAGAGCTTATAACTGAGGCATGGGCATGAAGCACTGTGAAAAGCTAGGAGCTACAGTAACTTAATGAAAACACTGCTTATATGTTGCCGTTGCCCTCTCTTTATGTCAAGCTGCCCAGCAGCCTTATATATATATATATATATATATATAAAATGCCTTATTCATTTAATAAGGGTTTAATATGCAGAAATGGGCAGTGGAAGCTTTTTATAGCACGGAGGTAAATAACATCATGTGATAATTGCTACAGATCAAACCGACAGTGAAGGAACAGCTTAGAGGGATGAATCTGAAAGGTGTCATCCCTATCTGCACGTAGGAAGAGCACGTTTGGCTTATCCTCCTTGATGGCCAACGATTAAGTGACTTTTTGTCACACAGATACAAAAGGTTTATCAGATTTGCCAGAAGAAAGCCATAATTACTTTTTTAAAAAAAAAAAAATCTTTATTACAAGGAAAGGAAAAAGGAAAGGCGGAGAGCCAGTTTGGTGTAGTGGTTAAGTGTGCGGACTCTTATCTGGGAGAACCGGGTTTGATTCCCCACTCCTCCACTTGCACCTGCTAGCATGGCCTTGGATCAGCCATAGCTCTGGCAGAGGTTGTCCTTGAAAGGGCAGCTGCTGTGAGAGCCCTCTCCAGCCCCACCCACTTCACAGGGTGTCTGTTGTGGGGGAGGAAGGTAAAGGAGATTGTGAGCCGCTCTGAGACTCTTCGGAGTGGAGGGAGGGATATAAATCCAATATCTTCATCTATCTTCATCTTCCCCTGTGCAAGCACCAGTCGTTTCCGACTCTGGGGTGACGTTGCTTTCGCAACGTTTTCACGGCAGACTTTTTACGGGGTGGTTTGCCGTTGCCTTCCCCCGTCATCTACACTTTCCCCCCAGCAAACTGGGGACTCATTTTGCCAACCTCGGAAGGATGGAAGGCTGAGTCAACCTCGAGCCGGTTACCTGAAAACCCAGCTTCCGCAAGGGATCGAACTCAGGTCGTGAGCAGAGCTTAGGACTGCAGGACTGCAGCTTTAACACTCTGCGCCACGGGGCTCTTTCTTTATTACAAAGTGCACAATAAATTTCAATTAAAAACACAGATAAAACCACAAGGTAGTGGGTATCTCATTACATGCACATAGCATGCAGCAACGCATATAACTTGCACATACAGTAACTAAGACCAAAACACTGGTTACGCAAAACAATCACTAGCAGGGCTCCCCCTCCCCTTTTCTCTCCTTTTTTTTTTTTTCCTCTGAGTATATCAGACTAAAAGTACAAATAACTGAAAATATCTCATTTGTTGATACAATAATCTACATGGAAGAACTTCGTTTTAAGTGAGGTATTTGATAATAGGAAACCAAATAACTGTAAAACTAGAATCATAATCTTCAGGTAGAGATGGCTGGATTTTAGGGATTTTATTCAATATAAAACGTTCCCACAAACGCTGCTGTCAGTCACTTATGGAAGGAGGAGTGTTGTCTATCCATTTCGCTGCTAGACAAGTGTGAGCAGCAGATATTAATGTATGAATTTTCTCTGGGTTTTGTTTATTTTTCAAAGGGTCTACTCATTTTCCAAGGAGAAGAGCTTCCAGAGTCAAAGGTAAATTAGTTTTTGTAATGTCGAATACAGGCCTCAGATTCAGTGGGAGCTCACAGGAGCACAGCTCCTGAACCTTTCGGAGAGTTCCACCTCCTCCTTCTAAGAGTTCCTCCTCCTCCTCCTGAGAGTTCCACCTCCTTGTCCATTGAATAGTACGTGCAGCTGCATAACCATCCCTGGATGAGCTCCACCACCTATTTTTTTCTACAAAACAACCCCTGATCGTATATACGCTGCAGAGCAAACCGATAGTGAAGGAACAGCTTAGAGGGACAAATCTAAAAGTTGTCATCCCTGTCTGCACGTAGGAAGAGCATGTTTGGTTTATCCTCTTTGATTGTCAATGATTAAGTGACTCTTTGTCACACCGATGCAAAAGGTTTATCAGATTTGCCAGAAGAAAGCCATAATTACTTTCTTTTGAAGGAGATAAAAATTAAATATCAGCCCCATCGAGCGCTTAGACTAGATACAGTCAAGGGCAGAACAAGCCATAGAATTAGGTGAAGTCCATAAAAGTAATCGTTGCATTGTGGCTACAGTTCACATTATAAGAGGGAAAGGATCGGTGTTGATTATATATGTATATCTTTCTAATATTAACATTTTTTTTCTTTTTTATTATATGTAGCAGAGATATCAACTTTATAAAGGACACAGAAAAACACATTTTTTTTTAAAAAAAATCTTAAAATAAAACATGTTTAAAATATTAGCATTTGTTGGTCATAAAGGTGCTTTCTTTGTCTCATTCCTGTGAAATCCAGGCTCTCTCAATTGCTCAGCAGAGCTACTGAGCCAAGCCTCTCTTCCTTCTATTGGCTGAGGCTCCTTCCCCTCCTGGGACCCTGGAAAAAGAAGGAAAGAGTCAAAGCTTCCTTTGAAGCAAGCTGTCCCTCGCCTCTTTTCTCCCCAAGGGACGAGCCTCAGCCGATGGAGAAAATTGAGGCTTTGCTCTTTAGCTCCTGTGTGATTGAGCAAGCCTGGCAAAGAATGCAGAAGGAAGGAAGTGAGAGGGAGAAGGGAGCAGACAACAGCCAGTTGCTTGGGGCCCTGATACAGCCCCCTGGCTCCATGTTTAACACCCCTGTCCTAAAGTACATAAATATATATGCTAATCTTGGTGTTGCAGGAGACAGAGCCCCGTGGTGCAGAGTGTTAAAGCTGCAGTACTGCAGTCCTAAACTCTGCTCACAACCTGAGTTCGATCCCCGGTGAAAGCTGGATTTTCAGGTAGACGGCTCGAGGTTGACTCAGCCTTCCATCCTTCTGAGGTTGGTAAAACGAGTACCCAGCTTGCTGGGGAGAAAGTGTAGATGACTGGGGAAGGCAATGGCAAACCAAGTCTGCCGTGAAAATGTTGTGAAAGCAACGTCACCCCAGAGTCGGAAACGACTGGTGCTTGCACAGGGGACCTTTTCCCCCCCTTTATCTTGGTGTTGCCCTTGACTTGAAATCCCCCTGAATGAAAGCTTGGGCTTTCCGGAATGCCAAAATTCTGCGGCTGAGAGCTGGTATTTCTGTGCTTGCATAACATCCCAGAACGTGGGCAGCCCAAGGCATAATGAAGTGCCTTCACATTAAGACACGGAAAGCAGCTTAACAGCCCCAAAGTACGTTAACGCAGTTAATGTTTGCTTTACTGTCGCTCTTCCTAGAAGGAAGTCCTTTAATGTAAAGAGCTCTAAGCACAGCATGAATCCTTAAATCATTGTAATTGGGCCTCCTCGGAGGCGAGGGCCAGCGGCAGCCGCCTGCTGGATGGCCCCATAGACAATTGGAAACTGCTGCGTGGCTATTTTATGGAAAGAGTTTTTTGACCTTCCTCTTTCCTCGCAGTGTGAATGGTACTTTTAAAAGGGCATTCAATTGAAATGCGGTGTTTACAGCGTTTTAAAAGATTGCGATGAACGGAGCCCGGCGTAAACAGAATTTCAAATGAACAGAACAATTAAGCTTTTTCGTAGTGAAACAGAACAAGGTGCAGAGAGCCCATAGCTTTGAAAAAGAGTTCAAAGTGTGTTGATAGACCCAGACTGGGAATGATCTATACCAGGGGTGGCCAACGGTAGCTCTCCAAATGTCTTTTGCCTACAACTCCCATCAGCCCCAGCCGTTGGCCATGCTGGCTGGGGCTAATGGGAGTTGTAGGCAAAAACATCTGGAGAACTACCGTTGGCCATCCCTGATCATTTGGGATTTAGGGGGCACAAACAGCAGGCATATGGGATTGTACCCTGTTTAGGGAGGGAAGGTAGCATGGGATAGCCTGATCTCATCAGATTTCAAAAGTTACGCAGGGTTGGTACTTGTATGGAGGACCACCAATGAAGACTGCACAAGGAAGCCAATGGCAAACCACTCCTGTTTCTCACTTTCCTCGAAAGCCCCTTGCTGGGATTGCCATAAATAGAGAGTAACTTGACAAGCATTTCACTCTCTCGCACACTAACATGCCACTGTGTGAAACAGGATGTTGGACGAGATGGACCACCAGTATCACCCAGTAGGCTCAATGCTCTGCAGATGTCCTTATGTTTCTTTCTCCAAACATAATTTGGAGAAATGATTTGTTGCAATGATTTAAGATAACCACTGGAGGAGAGCATTTGTACTGCGCACCCACCTTGAAGATGAAATATCGGATTTGTCCTCCAGGCTCTAAGAAGTGGCACACAGAAAACGAGAACCAAACCTTGCTGTAAGGAGTTGGCTGATGGCCGTTAGGCACAAAGGCCTTGTTGAATATATGTCTGAAATCTGTGTCTCGCTCATAACATGTATTGTTGTTGTTGTTGTTATTAAATTTATGAATCGCCTCATCCTAGCCAATGCTGGGCTCTAGGCGATGTACAACAAAATCAATAAACCCAGTAATTTAAAATGGTTGCAACTCCATGGCTTTATAATTTGCTGAGGTTCACCCTCCCCCCCCCAAAAAAAAATGTTCTAGTGTTTCCCAACCCAGAGCTGGCAAACCTACCAAGTCTCTCCAATGTCAAATATAAATGACACGCAAACACTGACAATCCATGAAGCCATTATCAGCTGCAGCACGCTGTAACTCGCGTTGCTTTAAGATGTTTTCCTTTTTTGCGCTAATGTTTGACATTTCTGGTGGAAAACTGTGCTCAAGCCGTTGTAGAGACATCCCTCCATTACAGATTTGAAAATGTCATATGTCCAATAAAATAGAAAAGGCCACCATAATGGTTTCCTTTGGCATCCAGCGGTTTTGTGTCCTAATGCCCGGGAAATTCCAAACTATGCCATTTTTGCTTTAGCACAATCAGGGTTTTGGCTTTTGTTGTTGCTGTTTCCAGCTTAGAAGCTAATCTGCATTATTGCCCAGAATAATTTCCCTTGCCTGTATAAAAGGACAATAAAATATTTTGTGTTACCCATTTGGGGATCCTTGAGGACAATTCACATGAAATGTTTTATCAGAGTTACTGGCCTGGGCATACCATTTATTTTAATGCTTCTACTGCTTTTGAAACTATAACTTTTTTAAAAAAAGCGGTGTTTGTGAATAAGGTTTAATTAAAAAAAATGGCCTTTGTACTATAAAAAGAAAGCACTACCTGTCACATAAATCATCAAAACGATATAGAAGTAATGAATCCCCTTCCACGTTCTCCTAAGTAGTTTGGTGTCGAATATTCTGCAGAAAGGCTTGATGATTCCCTGAATCCTTCTCCTGTTTATGGCCCATAGTTTGCTTTAATGGTTTGTTGTTTCTATATCGTTAACTTACTGTTTTAATTGTAAACAGCCTGAAATAGACGCTGATGAAGCAGTATGGAATGGGCTTGCCAATCCCCAGGTCCCAGCTGGGGTTCTCCCGCTTCCCCAGGCTCTGTCCCACTCCCAGTCAGCTGGCCGGAGGAGGGAAGCCCCATCCCCACAACCACCATGTGCCTTGCCACCTCCAGAGGCTTCAGACTCTGCTTGGAAAGGCTTCCTTGAGATGGTGCGGCTGTGGTAAGGCTAAAGGGGAGCGGGTGGAGCAGGCAGAAAAACATGGCTGCTCCCAGTGACTGTGAAAGCAGCCCAGACCCTCCGTTGGTTGCACAATCTTTTCAGAGATCATTTGCATAGGAAAGGTCAACTTCAGCCTTTGGTTGCTCTGTGTTACTTTGAAGAAGTTGGAAGTTCAGCAACTGGTGAGTAGAGATGCCAGTCCCCAGATGGGGGCAGAGCCTGGGGAACGCAAGGTTTGGGGAAGGGAGGGACCTCAGCATGGTGTAATTGCCACAGAGTTTGCCCTTCAAAGCAGCCACATTCTCCAGGGGAACTGATCTTGGTCCTACGGAGATCAGTTGTAAACAGCATCCCCTCTAAGCTGAGCTTGTGTGATCGGTCATTTAGACTCCAGCTTACACATTTTTGTCTTAGCTCAGGAAAAAATGGCCCCAGAGCAAACTAACTGATGTGGTAGCTCACAACTTTAATGCCAATAGCTCACAAAGTAGAATTTTTGCTCATAAGACTCCACAGCTTAGAGGAAGTACTGGTTGTAAGAGCAAAAGATTTCCAGGTGCCATATGAAGATTGACAACCCCAGGCGTGGAATTCTAGCAGGAGCTCTTTTGCATATTAGGCCACGCAACCCTGATGTAGCCAATCCTCCTCCACGCACCCCTGATGTAGCTGACAAGGCTCTTTTTTTGTAAGGTCTTGGAGGATTGGCTACATCAGGGGTGTGTGGCCTAATATGCAAAGGAGCTCCTGCTAGAATTCCACCCCTGGACAACCCTACTTAGAAATCTCCCGTATAAATAGGAGGTAGTTGGAGACCTTCTGGGATTACAGCTGATCTCCAGATGTCAGAGATCAGTTCATCTGGAGAAAATGTCTGCTTTTGGAAGGTGGGCTGTAGGGCATTAGAAGCCCTTGAAGTCCATCCTCAGACTCCACTGCCAATATTACCAGGTATTTCCGAACCCAGAGCTGACAACCTTAGTTGGCCCATATCTCAATGGCCCAGGCTGGACTGATTTCTTCAGATCTTGGAAGCTAAGCAGGGTTGGCCCCAATACTCCCTCTAGCTTGTGGAGTCTTCAGAGCAAAAATTCTACTTTGTGAACTACTGGCATTAAAGCTGTGAGTGAGCTATTTGACCACTGCATACATTAGTTTGCTCTGGGGCCATCTTTCCTGAGCTAAGACATAAATGTGTGAGCCGGAGGCCAAAAAAAGGCCTGTGAACTAGCTCACACTAACTCACAAAAAAAGCCTGTGAACTAGCTCACACTAACGGCTGGCTCTGGTTCGTATTTGGATGGAAGTGAATTTCAAACATGAATCTTCCGCTTTACAAAATATAAGGAATATACACACAGAGGGATACACAGAGACACAGACCCACACAGAGACACAAACACACAGATGCAGACACGCACACACAGAGGGGTTTTTTTTGTAGCAAGAACTCTTTTGCATATTAGGTCACACACCCCTGATGTAGCTAATTCTCCTGGAGCTTACAGTAGGTCCTGTATGAAAAGCCCTGTAAGCTCTTGGAGGATTGGCTACCTCAGGGATGTGTGACCTAATATGCAAAGGGGTTCTTGCTACAAAAAAAGCCCTGCACACATATATACAGACAGACAGAGACACACACACAGATTTGAATGAGCCTTCTTCTTCAGAATTCACAACATCTAGATTGTGTCACTTCTTTGTGATTTCCAAGTCAAGCATGCCATATACCCCTTATTGGATCACACAGATGAATGGCTGGTGTCATCATACTCCAAGATGGGTCTGCTGATGGGGCCTAGGGCTTTGGGGGGGGGGGTACCTGTTGCTGCCCTCCTCACCTGCATGCCTTTTCTGCTGCTCACCCCCAACCCCATCCCCTTCGTTACCTGCTCATGCACTTTCCATTACATGTGCCCCAAGTTGCATGTGCGTTGTCAGGAAATAGCATGCAGGTGGTACACAATGGATGCACTCATATGGTCCATAGCCACTTGTAATCGCAGCTGCACAAACCAGCCAGTGCCTTTGGAGAAAGGGCATCTGGGTGGTTGTGATTATACCTAATGGGAGGGTAAGTGGGGGAGGAGGATGCATTCACATGTGGGGGACACATAGGTGGATGGGCAGGAAGATAGGCAGAAGCAAGCGGTCGGTGTGGTGGTGCTCTAGAAGCTGCACAAATGAGCACTCTTTTTGTCAGTATGAGAGGCTGGGCATACTGAAGATTAAAGAGAAATCTTCATTTCCAGAATACCTGCTTTCCAGCTCCAAGATTAGTCCAACTTCAAGATTATCGGACTTCGTTGACCTTACCCAATTACAAAAAACTTGAAATAACAAATTATTGGTAATCATCAAGATTTGGCAAGTGTAGACCCCACCGTTAAGAAATTTCACTTTTTTTTTTTTTTAACGAAGACTCATTTCGCTTCCCTTGAAATTTCTTGGTACCCTTGCTCAACAGTATTTTACGTGTGTATGGATTATATTTCTTTCTGTAAAATAATCTGTTTGGATTTCCTTCTAGACGGCCAAAATCTTCAGATTGAAAACAATTAGGGTAGTAATTAGCTTGTGTTAAAAATGCAGCAATAGGAATTTTGAAAATGAGGATTTACAGGAAATAATAGTAGCTGGATTTACCTGGCAAATACATCATCCTTCTTGCTATCTGTGGTAAGTCAAATAGTTCCTGAAATTTATTGATTACTTCTTGTTTAATGTCTATATTACTGCCTCTTCCTCAGTATCCTTTTGATTTGGATAGAATGGGTTTTGGATGCCCATAGTCCCATAACAACAGTCAAAGATGATGCATTGCATCTTTCTCTGATATTTCCAAAGGTTTTGCTTCATTGAATGGGAAATGAAGAGTTTGTTATCAGAAACAAAATGAGAAAAAATTAGGATTCTTAACCAACTTGGAGCACAAGAACATCTGAGTATTGTTTATCTCCTCAAGAGACCCGGGGATCACCATCAGCAAGAAGAAGAAAAATCACTATCATTTGACTCAGCAACACAATGGTATTTAAAAAAAACACACTCTAATTTAATAGTTTGGCACTATTTAATAGGGAAAAGAACTATTAGAAGAAGAAGATGATGATGATATTGGATTTATACCCCATCCTTCACTCTGAATCTCAGAGCAGCTTACAATTTCCTTTACCTTCCTCTCCCACAAAGGCACTCTGTGAGGCAGGTGGGGCTGAGAGAGTTCTTACAGAAGCTGCACTTTCAAGGACAACTCTGCAAGAGCTATGGCTGACTCAAGGCCATTCCGGTAGCTGCAAATGGAGGAGTGGGGAATCAGACCCAGTTCTCCCAGAAAAGAGTCTGCAGACTTAACCACTACACTAAACTGACTCTCAAAGCAGGATAATTAAATAGGAAAACCTGAACTATGGGTAACATCCTAATCGGTTCCAGTCCCTTACACACACACAAAAATCGCTCCCGACAAATTTATGACTGGATTCACACCAAGCCCTGCTTTGGCGGGGAGGGCGGGATATAAATGGAATCAAATAAATAAATAAAGACTCTCAACCCCAAACTCCCTTTGGTAATTTTCCTTATTAAAATGACAGAATATGATTTCTTCTTCACAGTATCAAAAAACAAAACTAAAAACCCAGTCATTTCTGACATGAAAACTCATGCTGGAATAATTGTTGTTATGATTCAAGGTGCAACTGGACTTCTGTTTCATTTCATTAAAAGCTGTGTCTTATTTCATTAAAATTAATTCTCCCCTTAGTAGGCTTGCCAAGCCCCTCGCAGCCTCCGGCAGGGAACTCTCTTTGTGTGCGCTTTGCGCACGTGGCGCAATGAAGTCACCCGGAAGTGAAGCCATTGTGCCGGTGACATCACGCGGCAGCCACACTAAGTGCTTCCAGGAAAACACTATGGGTTTCCCAGACGCTCTAGCAATTTGGGAGGAAAAAACTCTATGGTACCTATTGTGGGGGCCCTTACTCGTTGACATAACCTAAACTACCGCATGGCGTTGTTGGGAGGTTAAAATGGAAGCGTGGAGAAGGACGTAAGCTGCTTTGGGTCCCCACTGGTGAGAAAGATAGGGTCTAAATGAAGTAAACGAAATTCAATTTAAATCAAATGGATTATTTTCTTAGAGTTGCCACCACAAGGCTGACAACGGATAGGAGATTCAATAGTCTGGGGAGGGGGAAGTCCCTTACCAGAGATGCAAATGATGTATCCAGCATGACCAGAAGCAGGGCTCTTTTTCTAGCAGGAGCTCCTCTGCATATTAGGCCATGCCCCCCTGATATAGCCAATCCTGCAAGAGCTTACAGGGATCTTAGTACAGGGCCTCCTGTAAACTCCAGGAGGATGGGCTCCATCAGGGGTGTGTGGCCTAATATGCAAAGGAGCTCCTGCTAGAATTCCACCCCTGGGCCACACATTCCTGATGTAGCCAATCCTCCAAGAGCTTACAGGGATCTTAGTACAGGACCTACTGTAAGCTCCAGGAGAATTGGCTACATTGGGGTGGCGGGGGGAAGCTGCCTAATATGCAAAGGAGTTCCTGCTACAAAAAAAGCCCTGTGGAAAGCTAGCAAATCATACAAAGGTTTTGGTTGGAATGTTTCACTCTGCTCTGCTCAATTTTTAGTTGCAGAGAGTTTGTACTTAGAGGAAGATTAAAAATGTGATACTACTCACCTGCAGTCTGAAGTGGTACAGCCAATATGACCACCTATTTCTATGGCAAACTTAGGACTGCTTTGGTTTCCTATAGATTGTCCTCACTTTCAGGTATCTGCCTAGGTACTTCTTGTCATCATTTTTTTTTTTTTGTTCCACCCTATGTTGCAAAATCCATAAAGGGGGTAACAGCCCCGCACATCAGTTTTTAACGCAGCAATTCAAGTCCTTGTATGAAAGAAGAACAGAATGTGGACAGACTTAATTTTGTCAAGTGACTTTGTTCTGCCTACAAAGTAGATATTGTCAGCAATTGCGTTTCCCTCTTATTTCGGTGAACAATATGAATTTCATCAAGCTTCTTAGATTTTTTTTCTTGAAAACATTTACTCTCGTCTGTCAAATATTTCACCCTATTCCATCAATTAAAACATCTTTGTGTTCATTCTTTCAACACTAATCTATTCAGCACTGTGGCTTTTTTTCCCTCAAGAATGTCATTTTCTCTAAAAGTTTCATCCCCCCCCCCCCCCAGTGACTGTGATTGCTGCTGAACTTTCATCTTAGCCATATTTATTAAATGACTCAAAATAGCAAAAAGGATGCAGCGTATGTGTCTTCTTAATATTTAACCCCTTTGGGTTTTTTTTTAATGTATTTAGATATTCATATCCATGCTTAAGAACATAAGAGAAGCCATGTTGGATCAGGCCAATGGCCCACCCAGCCCAACACTCTGTGTCACATAGGAACATAAGAGAAGCCATGTTGGATCAGGTCAATGGCCCATCCAGCCCAACACTTTGTGTCACATAAGAACATAAGAGAAGCCATGTTGGATCAGACCAGGCCCACCCAGCCCAACACTCTGTGTCACATAAGAACATAAGAGAAGCCATGTTGGATCAGGCCAATGGCCCATGCAGCCCAACACTCTGTGTCACATAAGAACATAAGAGAAGCCATGTTGGATCAGGCCAATGGCCCACCCAGCCGAGCACTCTGTGTCACACAGTGGCCAACAAAACCAGGTGCCATCAGAAGGTTCATCAGTGTGGGGTCAGGACACTAGAAGCCCTTCCATTGCCCTCCCCCAAGCACCAAGAATACAGAGCATCACTTGCCCCAGAAAGAGAGTTCAAACAATACACTGTGGCTAATAGCCACTGGTGGATCTTTGCTCCATATTGATCCAATCCCCTGTTGAAGCTGGCTATGCTTGTAGCTGCCACCACCTTCTGTGGCAGTAAATTCCATGCGTTAATCACCAATTTGAGTGGAGAAGTACTTCCTTTTATCCATTCTGTCCCAAGCACTTTAACCTTTCTTCATAAGGGAAGTGTTCCAACCTTTTAATGTCTTCCCTCCATGAGGACTACAAGTTGCTTACAACATTGTTCTTCCTACCTCTGTTTTATCCTCATAACAGTGACCCTGTGAGGTTAATTAGGCTAAGGGAACAACAAACCAAGGTCACTCAGCAAGCTTCTTTGGCACCAGGGCTGGCGCTAAGGGATCTGCTGCTAGAGGCAGACCCCAGCGCCAGGCCCGCCCTCCAGCTCCCTTTTTTTTATGTGTGCAAAGTGACATCATCGTAAGTGGGACTAGAGAGCGGTGGGCGGTGCATGAGAGTGCTGCCGCGCTGCCACTTTCCCCCTGCACTACACTCTTTGGAGGTTTCAGTTTTTAAAAGGTGATTGGCCACTTTCAGGTTGAAAGCGGCCAAGCGGCGCCTTCATGGAAAGGTGCTGCTTGGCCACTTTCAACCCGAAGGCAGACGGCTGCCTTTAAAATACTCTGCTCCCGAGTGCCTGGCACATTGTTTCTGCTTGCTGAGGGGCTGGAAGATTTCTCCAACCCCTCAGGAAGCAGAAACAATGTGCCCTCGAAGAGCCGGTGCCCTAGGCAGCTGCCGAATGTTGCCTAATGGACACGCCGGCTCTGTTTGGCACCCAACAAGCTTCTGTGGAATCTTCTAGAATCTTCTATGGATATTCAGTCCTGGGTCTCCCAGATCCTAGATGAACATTCTAACCAGGACATCACATTGGCTGTACCTGCAGTGTTTTGATGCAGACAACACAAAGAGTGAGATTGAGAAAACTGAGTTCAGTTGACTAGGGAAGGCAAGGAACCTCCTCACCTCCAACTGAGGCCCAGAGGAACTTTAATAGGAATTTCAATTTTACCTCAAGATTATGCAGAGCAGTTCCCCTGGTGAAAATGGCTGCTTTGGTGGGTGGACTGTATGGTATTATCCCCTGCTGACTCCTTCTCAAAACTTAAGGGTTCCCAGGCCTAATGATTCTGTCCGCAGGGTGGGTGAAGGAAGCCTTCTAGGAGTGGGAGCAGAAGTGACATCATCATGCCAGGGACATCACACATCAACACTCTAGAATTTTGGCCAAAACCCTATGGTTATGGTAACATTTTGTCTAACATGCTAGTGTTGTCACATGATATCCCCTGCTTGATGACATAACTTCTGCATGACATCATCACACTGAGGACATTGACACATGATATGCCTGTTCAGGGGTGGGGCTTCTCCTGGCAGCCAGCTGGCAGGTGGTGGGCTGAAGTCCCAAAAATCAGGGGTACAGAAGCCATGACAGCAGCCAGATCCAGGTTGGGAAATTTGAAGGCAAAGCGTGGGGAGGGAAGAGTTTGCAGGCTTGCCAGACCCCCAGTCTGGGTGGGAGTCCCCCCGATTTTGGGGACTTCAGCCCACCACCGGTCAGTTGGCTGCCAGGAGAAGCCCCACCCCTGAACAAGCATATCATGTGTCAATGTCATCAGTGTGATGATGTCACGCAGAAGTGATGTCATCAAGCAGGGGGCATCATGACCCTCTGCTCATGACCTGAGTTCGATCCCAGTGGACACTGGTTCAGGTAGCTGACTCCAGGTTGACTCAGCCTTCCATCCTTCCGAGGTCGGTAAAATGAGTACCCAGCTTGCTGGGGGAAAGTGCAGATGACTGGGGAAGGCAATGGCAAAACCACCCCGTAAAAAGTCTGCTGTGAAAACGTGAAAACAACGTCACCCCAGAGTCGAAAATGACTGGTGCTCACACAGGGGACTACCTTTACCTTTTTATGCTAAAACTGGTTTTACCAACAGCTTTAATCCAATCTTGGCTATACTTATCACTCAAGTGGTGAGCTACTCCATAAATGAGTTTGCTCTGGGGCCATTTTTCCTGAGCTAAGACAAAAATGTGTGAGACAGAGGCTAAAGAACTGTGAGCTAACTGGGGCTTTTTTTGAGCAGGAATGCACAGGAATGCAGTTCCGGCTGGCTTGGTATCAGGGGGTGTGGTCTAATATGTAAATGAGTTCCTGCTGGGCTTCTCCTAAAATAAAGCTGTGAAACAATGGTGACATCAGGGATGTGGCCTAATATGCAAATGAGTTCCTGCTGGGCTTTTTCTACCCAAAAAAAGCCCTGGAGCTAACACAGCTTAGATGACACATTGGTTGTGACAGAGTAGAGATATTGCAATTTAATTTTTAATTTCTATGCTTTTTTAGAACTGGTGGGAATGTGTACCAAGCTTTTGACTGTGATCGACTGAATGAAGAGTGATGGCATGTTCATGAACATTCCAGCTGTTCAGAGAACAACCTGATTTTTAACAATTCTGTTTCTGTGAGGCGGGGAAGGAATAATGACAGTTAAATTTCACAGGAGGATTGGAACAAACATCCAGTTCTTTGGCAGAAAGCTTGCAGTCTGCATTATTGTAGGAAAGGTCACACTAGAATTTCTGGATTTTTTAAAAAAGGTCTAAATTTCAAAGAAATACATTGGAGGGAGAGAGGATAACGGCTGGCTCTTCAGCCTCCTTCTGTTGATAAAATGGACATTATGTGGTGCCACAGAATTGCTAGACAATATGAAACATGTTCCTATTTATAACTCATGAGGACATTTCACAATTAATTCCCAACCAAGGCAACACATCTTTCTAATGATAGGTTTCTTTGCTGGTAACCCCAGCAATTCTTTTATTTTTCAGCTTGCCAGTGCTAGGAAAACTGATTGGGTGCTTGTGAAAACAAATGAGTCCAGGAAAAAGCAAACACAAGAATGCCAATACAATCCAAAGGCCACATAAGGGTCACGTTTTTTCCCAATGCTGCCGAACTGGAATCTATATATACATTAGCAGCAGCTGATCTGAAAGGTCACAGAGCAGCAGGGGTGGTGGTGGGAGGGGGCTGAGTTCTGTCTATTGAGTTGCAACACTTTATAGTAGGGGTGGCCAAACTTGCTTAATATATGAGCCGCATAGAATAAACATCAGATGTTTGAGAGTCACAACGCATAAGTGTTAGATGTCTGAAAGGTACAAGATGGATGAACGGAAGGAGGGAGGGAGGGGGGGGAGGGTGTGAGGGAGGAAGGAAGGAAGGAAGGAAGGAAGGAAGGAAGGAAGGAAGGAAGGAAGGAAGGAAGGAAGGAAGGAAGGAAGGCCAGCTTGGAGAAGGCATTTGTCTCTTTAAATCATTTTAAAATCCCAGTAAATTTGTCTCTTTAAAACATTTTAAAATCCCAGACAAATCCCGTTTGTCTCTGGGAGCCTGATTCAGCCCTCAGGCCGTATGTTTGACACCCCTGGGTTAGACCGTCAGTCTAAGGTCTAGGACAGGGGTGGCCAAACCTGCTTAAAATAAGAACCACATAGAACAAATGTCAGGAAAGCCCCAAGACATGAACGTCAGGTATTTGAGAGCCTCTAGGGAAGGAAGGAAGGAAGGAAGGAAGGAAGGAAGGAAGGAAGGAAGGAAGGAAGGAAGGAAGGAAGGAAGGAAGGAAGGAAGGAAGGAAGGAAGGAAGGAAGGAAGGAATTTCTTTATTGTCTCACAGATTCATTCTGCTTGGTGTTCTGCTTCTTCTGACTTTTCATTTAAATGGCCTTTCTAAAATTAATTCTAGAATTGGAGCGTGTGCACTTCGAGGTAGCTTTCAGTTGCTTCATTTTCTTGCTGTTGTTTCTTCCCCCTCCAGATTCAGACGTTTTAAATACCATAGCCAGGAGGCAACACTAGAGAAGACCTCTGCCTCTATTTCTTTATTTTTTTTTTTTATTTATTTTGGTAAATTTGTAATCTGCCCTTTCCCAAGCAGGCTCAGGGTGGATTACAGTCAAATACAATAAATCAATAAAATGTAATTAAAACACAATACAGTACTATATGACAAAGGTGGGCGGGCTCATAGTGCAGGTTAGGGTATAATCAGTGGCCCAGATATGATAATTCAGATGGCGGATCACTGAGGGGGAGGATAGCCGATGGTATAGGCAATAAGGAGGAGGACGCCTGCTTGCCTCACCCAAATGTCTGGCAGAACAGCTCTGTCTTACAGGCCCTATGGAAAGGTAACAAATTGGGTAGGGCCCGGATCTATGCCTTGCGGTTGGCTTTCCAAAGGAAATGGTTGGCTAGCGCATGAGACAAGATGCTGGATTAGATGGACTAAAGGCAAAGATAGTCCCCTGTGCAAGCAATCGTCGTTTTCAACTCTGGAGTGACGTCGTATCACGACGTTTTCATGGCAGACTTTTTACAGGGTGGTTTGCCATTGCCTTCCCCAGTCATCTACACTTTCCCCCCCTCCCCAGCAAGCTGGGGACTCATTTTACCGACCTCGGAAGGATGGAAGCCTGAGTCAACCTTGAGCTGGCTACTGAACTCAGCATCTGCCAGGATCGAACTAGTAATTAGACTACTTGCCTGATTTTGCAGAGCTCTTTTTACATGTCAGATGCAGCCACTGAGCAGATGCACAACTGCTTGGAATAATGCTTGTGGGCAAATTTTCAAGGCCAAAGAGCAGTGCAACTTGACAAAGAAGAACAATCAAGGTTTTGAACAAGTTAAATGATGGCGTATGTAAAGTCATTCTAAGCCTACCGGCTTCAAGGGCGTGCCTTTGCTTAGAATGGCATTATTAGAGCTTCCATTGTAAAGTTTCGAACGCCCTTTATTGCAGAGAACATTTATTTGTTTGTTAGTGTAATGCCGACTTTTCTTGCTAAGGCTTAAGATGGAGTAAGGAATAAGAAAACTACGATCCAGCTCCATAAAATTGGTAACGTTAGCGAACATTGCTTTTGGATCGTTACTGTTATTCCATTGGCTTTTATGTTAATTGCTCCTGACTACTTTCTTTGTTCAAGTTTCTTTTATTTAGTCGGTTCTTCATTTTATTGCTTTATTTTACTGGGATTTTAAAATGTAAACGGCAATTCAACAAATGAGTCTCGACAAATGTTTGTTGCTGAACCAGGGATGCCAGCCTTCAGAATTACACCTGATCTCCAGACAGCAGAGATACAGAGATAATTTCTTCTGGAGATAATGGCTGCTTTGGAAGTTGGGCCCTATGTAAGCTCGCTAGTCCTCAGGTCTGGGCAGGGGATCCCCCAGTTTTGCAGGCTTCTCCCCACCACCAGCCAGCTAGTTGACTGCTGCAACCATAATGTGCCTTTAGATCTCAGGTAGGGTTAGAAGCTTGCAAACTCCTTGTATTTTGGAAGGGGTGTATGTGTGCCTTTAAATCTCAGCAAGACTGAAGCTGATGGGGGCAGGACAAGCAGGTAGAGCCACATTTGTGTGAAAAAGGAAGAGAGAGAGAGACCAGTCCCTCTTATCATTTTGTATTACTTTCAGAATATATTTGTATAGTGAAAGGGATAGCAAAGAGTTAACTAGAACCTGATTGTGGGACAGAAGTAAACTCCATCCCCTAGACGTCTCTCTCCTTAAGGTGGTTAAAATACAGCAGATGGTTACAGTCAGCAACTCTGGTGAGTAAAGCTATTTATACCATTGCCCCAGGGAAATCACAAAAGTGTGAGCATGCAAACTGTTTATTTTGCTTGCTTTGTGAGTATGCTTTTGCCTTTTTTATTCCCCAGCAGCTGCACTTCCACTAAATTAAAGGGAACACACACACAAAGCATCCAAAATAAACAGTTTGTATGCTCACACTTTTGTGATCTCCCTGGGGCAATGGTATAGATAGCTTTACTCACCAAAGTTGCTGACTGTAACAATCTGTTGTGTTTGACCACTGATTTGACCACTGAACTGATTGTGCCTTCTCTTTTTTCCCCTTTAACTGACAATGTGTCATTAAAGGTCTAATCCGGAACAGAAGATGAGCATGGTAAGTTTGCAAGTGATTCAGGAGCTGAAACCTATATATATATATATATATATATATATATATTTTACAAAAAGTGTTGAAGCTGTTGTACGTGTTTTGAATTGTTTATTGCTGTCACAGCAGTGATGAACTGGAGAGCCGAAAGCCCTTTAACTCTGCAGACAGCGAAGGGAAACATATCTTTGTAAGGAAGCGCATAATGTATTAATTTCTGCAATATTCCCTTGTGTACTTGCAGAGAAGGGTCTGTCAGCACTTTTACAGACCGTTAATGTTTTTTTTTTTTTAAAACTTCTCAATGTTTATAACTCAGATCTAAACATTCACTGCAGGCTAATTTTTTTTTTTTTTAATACAAAGTTCCAGCCTGGAAACAGACTCTATGTCAAATTTCATTTCTTGAAAACAAAAACCTTGACAATTTTTTTTTTTCGGCGCTCAGGGCCCTGAACAACAGCAAAAAAAGCTTTTTTTTTTTTTTGTTTTGCTCATGCAGCATAAACAACTCTTGTCTATTTAGAAAAGTTTTCCCTAATAGGTTGAGAAATGCATTTTGTGTTGGGTATCATCTGAAGGACGGTAAATCTAAGGCAGTTCACTTTTAGAAGTGATTCTTATTTTAATTGTATTTAAATCGACCTTTGTTAGCTTTTATTGTTGTAAGCCGCCCTGAGCCCACCTCGGTGGGGTAGGGCGGGATATAAATCGAATAAAGTAAAGTAAAGTAAAGTAAAGTATTTCTGCCTCGGTGATTCTGCCTCGGTGGGAACACGTGCAGTCTGGGCTGCGGGAATTGCACTGGCTGCCAATTGTTTACCGGGTTCGTTACAAGGTGCTGGTCATCACCTTTAAAGTTCTATATGGTCGAGGACCTGCCTACCTTAGGGACCGCCTCTCTCCATATGTTCCCCAGAGAGCACTGCGATCAAGCTCAAAAAATCTTCTCGAAATCCCTGGGCCAAAAGAAACCAAATTAAAAAACTACTAGAGAACAGGCGTTCTCTACAAAGGCCCCCCAATGATGGAATCAACTGCCGGAAGAGGTGTGGGCCCTACGGGATCTTAACCAGTTCCGTAGGGCCTGCAAAACTGCCCTCTTCCAGCTAGCTTTTTAAGACGGAACTCTTGATAAGATCAATAACACTGAGCCATCTCCAGGGTCTCAAGCTGAGGTTTTTCACGCCTATTTGCCTGGACCCTTTTTAGTTGGAGATGCTGGGGATTGAACCTGGGACCTTCTGCTTACCAAGCAGATGCTCTACCACTGAGCCACCGTCCCTCCCTTAATGAACATATGAAGCTGCCATATACTGAATCAGACCCTCGGTCCATCAAAGTCAGTCTTGTCTACTCAGACTGGCAGTGGCTCTCTAGGGTCTCAAGCTGAGGTTTTTCATGCCTATTTGCCTGGACCCTTTTTAGTTGGAGATGCTGGGGATTGAACCTGGGGCCTTCTGCTTACCAAGCAGATGCTCTACCACTGAGCCACCGTCTCTCCTCAACTCTGTTCTTGTGCATTCCCCTAGAGGAAACAAAAACACTGTTTGGGGGAAGACATGTTGAATTGTGCACATGCCAATCAGACTTTATTCTTTTTTAAAAAAGGCTTCCTGGGTAGGACAAAAGCTGTAAAAAGGAGTGTTATCTGTGTATCTGAAAAAGTGTCCCTGAACACAAAAACTTATACATTGAATAAGATTTTGTTGGTCTTAAAGGTGCCACTGGACTCAAACTTTGCCTGCGCTTAGTTAAGGTTTAAGTTAAGGATTGGCTAGAGACCTGAGACTAAAAAATAAAATAAAATTTAAAAAGTTATCTTTACAGTTTATAAAGTCACAGAATCTATTGCAGTGTTGCAGCAGGGCCTTACATATGGTAGCCCCAAACGACAGGGATTGCAAGAGACTTGTTTCAACACTGAGTGGGGCTGTGGCTCAGTTGGCAGAGCATCTGCCTTGCATGCAAAAGATCTCAGGTTAAGTCCCCTGCATCTTCACTGGAAAAGGATCAGTGTCTCTCTGCCGGAGACTCAGGATGGCTGCTGACAGTCAGGACAAGATTGAGCTCAATAGTCCCAGAGTCTGGCATACTAGAAGGCAGCTACTTTAAGTACATTTGCAAGTTTTACATTTCCAGTTTAGTGTAGTGGTTAAATGCATGGGCTCTTATCTGGGAGAATCAAGTTTGAGTCCCCACTCCTCCACTTCCAGCTACTGGAATGGCCTTGGGTCAGCCATAGCTCTCACAGACCTGTCCTTGAAAGGGCAGCTTCTGGAAAAGCTCTCTCAATCCCACCTACCTCACAGAGTGTCTGTTGTGGGAGAGGATGGTAAAGGAGATTTTGAGCCGCTGAGACTGAGATTCAGAGTGAAGGGCAAGGTATAAATTCAACATAGTCAAACTCCTCCTCTTCTTCTTTTTCTCCTTCCTTCCTTCCTTCCTTCCTTCCTTCCTTCCTTCCTTCCTTCCTTCCTTCCTTCCTTCCTTCCTTCCTTCCTTCCTTCCTTCCTTCCTTCCTTCCTTCCTTCCTTCCTCCTCGTCTTCTATTTTGGCTCAGGGTTTCCAGTTTGTGCACTGGTGAGAGCTACTCTGTGCTTGCTTTCCAACAAAGTGGAATAATTGTTAGCCAAGGCTTGTCTCGTTTCCTCCCGACTCTTTCGTCTACCAAGTCAACAGACAACTTTCAATGTTTTGTTGCATTTGGCTCTATGCTTGTAGTCACATTCAACTTGGGGTGATGTCAAACCGATCAATTGAAGCGAGGAGATAGCGATGGAAGAGAGGTGTTTTCGTTTTAAGTGGAAGCTACCTGAAGGGCACCAAGGAGTTGCTCTTGAGAACAAAGTAGCCAGAGCCCCTTCTGAAGTGCAAAGAGACACTGCAGGTAGGGCAATGGCACTGTTGTCTCAAGGACAAGATGATATGAGTCTTGAAATTGTGATAGACAGGATTGGCTTTAGGCATTTCTGGTTACCAAGGGAACTTGTGCGCTCAAAAGGTTCCCTAGGGATGTTTTTTTTTTTTTTAAAATCACTTATTTAGCATCACTAAGCTATTCTCTCTAATTCTTGGGCATTTGCACTAGGACAGTTCTGGAAGGAAGTAAAGGCCATGTATCAAATGTAAGACGCATTTGATCCTACCATCTGGTCTTCTGAAAGGCACCGGTACTACCACTAAGGCAGTTTACAATAAAGAAAAAATCAAGAATCCAAATATAGATTTGGGCAAAGGCCCCTATTTCAGAAAGAAGAAGAAGATATTGGATTTATATCCCGCCCTCCACTCCAAATCTCAGAGCGGCTCACAGTCTCCTTTCCCTTCCTCTCCCACAACAGACACCCTGTGAGGTAGATGAAGATATTGGATTTATATCCCGCCCTCCACTCCAAATCTCAGAGCGGCTCACAGTCTCCTTTCCCTTCCTCCCCCACAACAGACACCCTGTGAGGTAGATGAAGATATTGGATTTATATCCCGCCCTCCACTCCGAAGAGTCTCAGAGCAGCTCACAATCTCCTTTCCCTTCCTCCCCCACAACAGACACCCTGTGAGGTAGATGAAGATATTGCATTTATATCCCGCCCTCCACTCCGAAGAGTCTCATAGCGGCTCACAATCTCCTTTCCCTTCCCCCCCCCCCCACAACAGACACCCTGTGAGGTAGATGAAGATATTGGATTTATATCCCACCCTCCACTCTGAAGAGTCTCAGAGCAGCTCACAATCTCCTTTCCCTTCCTCCCCCACAACAGACACCCTGTGAGGTAGATGAAGATATTGGATTTATATCCCGCCCTCCACTCTGAAGAGTCTCAGAGCAGCTCACAATCTCCTTTCCCTTCCTCCCCCACAACAGACACCCTGTGAGGTAGATGAAGATATTGGATTTATATCCCGCCCTCCACTCTGAAGAGTCTCAGAGCGGCTCACCATCTCCTTTACCTTCCTCCCCCACAACAGACACCCTGTGATGTGGGTGGGGCTGGAGAGGGCTCTCACGGCAGCTGCCCTGTCAAGGACAACTCCTACCAGAGCTATGGCTGACCCAAGGCCATTCCAGCAGGTGCAAGTGGAGGAGTGGGGGAATCAAACCCGGTTCTCCCAGATAAGAGTCCGTGCACTTCACCACTACACCAAACTGGTTCTCCCGACACCAATTTGGCTCTGAGAAAACACTGAGGCAATGCAGTCTGACACAAAGTCAAGACAGCTGAGCCCAAAAGGGGACAGCATGAGTAGGACAAGGTCCCTCAGGAAGCAGCAGCTGTCATTTTTGTAACAGTGCAAGAAACTTGTGGTGCATATTGGCCTGATATGGGAAGGAGCAAGGATCCCAGTTAGGTCTTCCCAGCTCATGGGGAATCCCCTCGTTTCCCATGCTCCCCTTCAGCCCCAGCCACCTGGCCAGGACGCTGGAACGAAGCACAATGTGCCCACATCACCCAGAAGTGACATGGGCAAGGCTTTTTTTTTTGAGCAGGGACGCAGTTCCGGCTGGCTAGGCATCAAGGGTGTGTGTGTGGCCTAATATGCAAATGAGTTCCTGCTAGGCTTTTTCCACAGATAAAAAACACTGTGTAAAACAATGGTGATGTCAGGGGGTGTGGCCTAATATACAAATGAGGTCCTGCTTGGCTTTTTCCACAGGGAAAAAAACACTGTGTAAAACAATGGTGATGTCAGGGGGTGTGGCCTAATATACAAATGAAATCCTGCTTGGCTTTTTCCATAGAAAAAAAACTACTGTGTAAAACAATGGTGATGTCAGGAGGTGTGGCCTAATATACAAATGAGGTCCTGCTTGGCTTTTTCCACAGGGAAAAAAAAAACACTGTGTAAAACAATGGTGATGTCAGGGGGTGTGGCCTAATATACAAATGAAATCCTGCTTGGCTTTTTCCATAGAAAAAAAACTACTGTGTAAAACAATGGTGATGTCAGGGGGTGTGGCCTAATATACAAATGAGATCCTGCTTGCCTTTTTCTACAAAAAAAAGTCCTGGATTTGGCCATATCAGTGCCTGAGGTGGGACTGGGGGCAAGAAGACATAATGGCTTTGGGGCAAAAATCTAAGGTAGATTTAGCTTCAAACCATAGATCCCCCCAAAAAAACTTGCTTTTGGGCTCCACTGTTCAACCCCCACCCCCCGGTGAGAATTTTGCTGAACTCTAAGATTTGACAATATTTTCCCCACACACACAAAAAAAAAAAATGGGAAAAAGAACCAAAACATACAAAGCAGAGAGATGGAAATCTTCACTCTGGCCACATAGGAGAAAGTAATCTAAAAAGCATGATGGAAATAAGGTATTATTAGGACAACTCTAATTCAAGAAGCATTTTAAGGTAGATGCTGAGCTGATACAATTTAGTACACCTTCCAGTGATGTCAGGGGTGTGCGGCATGTGCAAATGAGTTCTGCAAATGAGTTGTGCTAATGAGCTCAAGCACCTCTTTTTCCATGAAATGACCCCTGGTCACCTTCATCTCCTAGGCAGTGGGGAACAGAAAACAAAACAGCCTCTCCAGAGCTGCTGCCCAGGCTGGGATGACCGAGATACGGATCCCAAAGGAGTCTATGTCTCTATCATCCCACACGTCAAGATACAGACCCCAAGGAAAGGGAAGGAATCCACTGTAAAACTGCTGGTGTTCTGGGCTCTACAGGCTGGCCCAGCCATGTCCCACTTTGAGCAGTGCCCTTGGGGCTAGATAGCAACGCCTCTGAGCATTGACAGGAGTTGCCTCTGAGAGCCAGTTTGGTGTAGCGGTTAAGTGTGCGGACTCTTATTTGGGAGAACCTTCCGGCTGAAAGTGAAGCTTCTGGGAAAGCCGTCTCAGTCCCACCCGCCTCACAGGGTGTCTGTTGTGGGGGAGGAAGATAAAGGAGATTGTGAGCTGCTCTGAGACTCTGATTCAGGGTGGAGGGCGGAATATCAATCCAATGTTGTCGTCTTCTTTAGTACAGGCTTTAATTTAGCAGACCAGTGGAAACAGCAAAGCAACCTTCCGGAGCCTCAGCCTAAATAGACTGAGAGGTAATCATGCTCAGCTGTACTGCTAACATGTGTCCAGCTCCTGTGTCTGCCCTGTGCTTTGGCCAGAATCCTGCAAAGAATCACTGTTCTCACAGCCTGGTTCTGGGGTGGGGTTGCATGCAGCCAGTCAAATACATCACCTCAGGGGTCATTTTGTGGGAAAATAGATGGCAGAGCTCATTAGCATAACTCATTAGCATGTGCCGCCTCCCCCAGCCAAAAGCAACCCAATGCAAGAAAGGAGAGCCCCGGATGAGCGAGGCCTGCTTGGGCTGGCTAGAGATCCAGCCAGCCCAAGTAGGTCTTGCTTGCCTGGGGCTCTCCTGTGCCTCCCCCCTGCCAATCAAAAGGCCACCAAACCACCCACTGCCCAAAATCACATAAGAAGTGGAGAAAGAGTGGTGTGGGCTTCTCCAGGGGTTAATGAGGGCTGCTGGGGGCGTGGCAAAGCCCCAGCGACTGGCTGGCTGCCCACTCTCCTAACCAGGGATTGTTATGCAACTACATTTACTATTCAATGGACAAGGCAGGAGGGGAGGAAAGGTTCAGAAAGGTTCAGGAGCTGTGCTCCTGTGAGCTCCTGCATCATCTCCTTTGGGCCATTTTGGCTTTGGCTTTCTGTTACTCCCATTCTTGCAGAGAGAGAGAGGCTGGGCTCCGCCGTGAGTTGTGGAGGCAAGGTGGCTATCTCAGAGGCTGATGATAGGGAAGCCAGCACCTGGGTGCCGGTTTGGTTTCCCCCACTTTTGGGGCTTTGATCCCCTTGCCGGCCAGATGGCCGGAGGGGGAAGTCCAGCACCCAAGCAAGGATGTTGCTGTTTGACGTCCCCAACCTGATGACTTCACTTCTTGGTGATGTTATCACACAGGGGATGTTGCATGGGATGCTCTGGTATTTGGCAAAACCGGGGAGAAGCAATTCCAGCTACAACGTGTTTTCACTATGTCTACTTGAATGGATATAGGCTGGAGCTTCCATAGCCAACAGGTATTCATGACTGTAATGGCTGCAGGTGGAGCCTGAAAGCTGAAGAAGGTGTCTTCACCGAAACCGGTCCTGAGCTTCTTGATTTGGCTGCAGCGTCCCTTCCTTTGTTGTTCTTCAATTATCCAATTCAGGATAATTTTGGAATAGTACCTGGACTGTACACTGATATTGTTTATGGACGTTATTTGTTTAATCTTACGGACCGTGCCTATTTGTCGGCTACATTTATTTTCTTTATTTCAATATACTAGAGGTTGGATACAGAAATTGTTGTCATAATTGTGCCTTACTGACATAGCATTATTGCGCTACACAGTTTTTCATTGTTTACCATGCTCTGGTATTTGGGCAAACGCTCTGGTCTTGAGGGTGAAACCCATCCCCACCCACTCCCGAAATGCCCCCAAATCCCCCTGCTGGACGGGCAAAGGGACCTGGCATCCCTATTCCCAATCCAGAGCTGGGAATCCTAGTTGCTCCATTGGCTTTCTGGGAACAAGAAGTAACAGATGGACTCCTCCACCAACGATTTTTCTCTAGCACCAAGTGAGATGCAAAGATCCCTTGAAATCTGAGAGTCAAAGAGGCCTTTGATAGTCCATGTACGATGGCGGTAAATCTATTTATTTAAAATATTTATATGCTGCCTACCGCCATGCCCGAGGCAGTTCACCGAATGTAAATAAGAACAATTAAATGCCATCATCGAATACATGGATTTAAATGGAAGGTGATCCACAAGGTTCAGAGACAGCCGAAGCCAAAATACATAACTTTACTTTGTGTGATGGGTGGAAGGGAAAGAATGAGTGACACCTAAAGAACATGGACTGGCAAATAAGAAGCTGGGAGCTATAAATCATCTCCTTCCCCCTTCCTGTCTGAGACCACCTTAAAGAACAAAAGGAAAGGGTTCGAGTCTGCAACTCCAACAGGACTTGCCAGGGAGTAAACCTCATTGAATAAAATAGAGCTTACTTCTCTGTAGTCCTTATTATGGTTCATAAGGGTACCGACCTCTTGGCAGTGTTCCTCTAATCTGAGTTAGTGTGAGCCGTCTCACAGTTTTTTAGCCTCCAGCTCACACATTTTTTGTCTTAGCTCAGGAAAAATGGCCCCCAAGCAAACTAATGTATGCAGTAGTTCACAACTTTAATTCCAGTAGCTCACAAAGTAGAGCAAGACTCCACAGTCTAGAGGGAACAGCTGTTGGTAGAACTTGGAGTACTTCTGGGATTACAATTGATCAGTCATCCAAAGCACAAAGGGAACTTGGCAACCCTAGCAGAACATAAATCTAATTTCTCCTCCTCCTCCTTCTTCTTCCTCCTCCTCCTCCTCCTCTTCTTCTTCTTGTTTGCTGTTAACAATGGGGGGTTCTGGATGTAAATAAGTAAAGTGTTACCATAAGCCAGAAGTTATTTGCTGGCATTTGCACACACATACACAGAGAGAGGGAGGGGACAGAGAGGGAGGGAGAGAGAGAGAGAGAGCACATTCCAATGTGTGCAAATTCGCTGAGAATATAAAATCAGGTGCAGTCAGCCCTCCCAATGGGAGTTACTGGAGTGTTAACTTCAGACAAGACTCGTCCCCGTCACCAACTTAAAACACATCTTAAGCAAACAACTGTATCAGATAATTAGTTTTTGGTAGCCTTAAATATTAATCCCATTTAGATTAGATTCCTTTTCAGCGACAGTTCAAATATCAGAAAGGGAGACGTTAATAATTTAGGAAGCGGAGTATTTTTATATCTCTCCTCCTATTTTCCATTGACATGTGTTTTCAGATTAGCTTTCACACCCTTTCGGCTTTTTTTTTTATCTGAGGAAACATGTACATTCTGTCAGCATGGCCCGGCTACTCTTGGTTGTGCTTCCAGATAGTCGTCGCAAAAAACCAGAATGATAGAATTCTGAATTTCTCACAACAGCTACGGCTTATGCGCGTGGGTGAATTCACATCAATGTTTGCCTCTAGCTGCTGACCATCTCCAACGATTTTCTCTTTTTCCTTCCTCCAAAGCCATCATAACCAGTGTTCCCTCTAAGCTGAGTTAACATGAGCTAGCTCACAGATTTTTCGCCTCCAGCTCACACATTTTCGGCTTACCTCAGGAAGGATGACCCCAGAGCACACTCATTCATGCAGCAGCTCACAACTTTAATGCCAGCAACTCACAACCGGAATGCCAGTAGCTCACAAAGTAGAATTTTTGCTCACAAGACTTTGCAGCTTAGAAGGAAGATCGATCCTAACCTCTCCTTGACTGCTTCTCTACTCAGGGCCGGCCCTAGACTGACTGGCACCCTAGGCAAGGCTAGAGATGTAAGATTTCTGGACATTTTGAAGCTCGGAAAAAAAAAACCCCAGTTTTTTTCTGGATTTTTTTTTTAAAAAATGGAAATTTTCAGAAAAATTGAAAAAAATGCTACATTAGCACTTTTTCTTTTTTTTTTCCAGATCGAAAGTCATGCTGTTACTTTAAGAACATAAAATATGATTATGAACAATTTTACTTGGCATGATCACAACGAGCATATTAAAAATATAGTCTATCCAAACAATAATTACAAACAGAATTTACTTTTTAAATAATTATTTGCAATTGTAACAAATGGAGCAACGGTCTCCTGAACTTTGTAGAATCTTTCGGGCTCAAGTGCCGTGTTCTACTGGAGAAAGTTTTTCTTCCAGACGTTTCGTTCTCGGCTGCGGAGAACATCCTCAGTGGCGTTGCAGCCGGAGCAGGCGCTCAGACCTTCTTGGCTGCTGTGCGTTGAGATTTCCTGAACTGTTTATTCGTTTATGTGGAACAGACAAAAAAAACCTCCACAAAACAATTTTTAAAAATCCAGAAGTAATAACGATTCATATTTCCTCTCCACAGTATTAAATAAAAATAAAAAAAAACTCATTCTCATAAAAAGAGGGGGGAAGTGTATAGAAGGGAGTGTAAGAACATAAGAGAAGCCATGTTGGATCACGCCAATGGCCCATCCAGTTCAACACTCTGTGTCACATAAGAACATAAGAGAAGCCATGTTGGATCAGGCCAATGGCCCATCCAGTTCAACACTCTGTGTCACATAAGAACATAAGAGAAGCCATGTTGGATCAGGCCAATGGCCCATCCAGTTCAACACTCTGTGTCACATAAGAACATAAGAGAAGCCATGTTGGATCAGGCCAATGGCCCATCCAATTCAACACTCTGTGTCACATAAGAACATAAGAGAAGCCATGTTGGCCCATCCAGTTCAACACTCTGTGTCACACAGTGACCAAATATATATATATATATATATATATATATATATATATATATATATATATATATATATATATATATATATATATATATATATATATATATATATATGTAGGACTAAGTTTCAATGAATGGGCATGACCTAGGACTTGCTTGTCCTCAGGGCACAGAAATTAGAATAATCTGATACCATACATATTTTTTAGAAATGATTAGGAAAACATTTGAACACCTAGTCTTAAAATATTTTATTCATCATGTTAAAATAAAACGTTCCATGATCAATTTTTTTCTTTTCTTTTCTTTTCTTTTCATTTTTTCCAATTTTTTTTTGGGGGGGGAAACAAAAAAGGCTTCAGGAAAAAAATGGAAAAAACTGTTTTTTTTCCTGAATTTTTCTGGGGTTTTTTTTTCTGAGCCTTCACATCCCTAGGCAAGGCTGACTTCTGGTGCCCAGCCCCACACAGATAATATCACTGAGTCACATGGGGAGCACCCCATTTGGTGCCCCCAGGAGGCTAGCGCCCTAGGCTATCGCCTAGTTTGCTGAGTGACAGGGCTGGCCCTTTCTCTACTCAATAGTCAACTATAGTCACTCAATAGTCAGCCTATCTTTAACTATCTCCTCCCTCTTCAGTTTTCTTTCTGCTGGTAGCCTCTACTCTGGAAAACTATGCCCCAGTTACACAGTGCTATTTTGCCAGGCCAGGCCCAGTTGCAGTGCCTGGAACCTCGTTTCTCCCGTATCACCTTCCCCACAATGTTTCCTCTTCTCCTGGCAATCCCGGTATCTTCACCCTTTTCTGCATCCTTCTCTCCTCGAAATCCACCAAGCTACCTTTTCCCTGGCCCCGCACCTTCAGTTTTGTATATTATTTAGTGACTTCATTTAGGGTCCTACAAGATTATGCATGGGATAGAGAAGGTAGAGAAAGAAGTCCTTTTCTCCCTTTCTCACAATACAAGAACTCGTGGGCACTCAATGGAATTGCTGAGAAGTCGGGTTAGAACGGATCAAAGGAAATACTTCTTCACCCAAAGGGTGATTAACACATGGAATTCACTGCCACAGGAGGTGGTGGCGGCTCCAAGCATAGACAGCTTCGAGAGGGGGTTGGATAAACGTCTGGAGCAGAGGTCCATCAGTGTCTATTAACCACAACGTATTGTTGGAACTCTCTGTCTGGAGCAAGTGATGCTCCGTATTCTTGGTGCTTTGGGGGGGGGGCACAGTGGGAGGGCTTCTAGTGTCCCGGATTCACTGATGGACCTCCTGATGGCACCTGGGTTTTTTGGCCACTGTGTGACAGAGTGTTGGAATGGATGGGTCATTGACCTGATCCAACATGGCTTCTCTTATGTTCATTTGACACTCTTTCTTCCCAGTGGCAACCCAAAACAACTCACATCATTCTCCTCTCCCCCGTTTTATCCTCAGAACAATCCTTTGTGCTTGGGTGGAGGGAGTGGAAAACCCTGGATAAGAGCCCCTTCCCAAACAGCCCCTTAGCAAGATGCCATGGGGGAAGGGGGCCACGAGGGGCCCCAAGGAAGGGGGCCAGAGGGTGAGAGCAGGAAGTTGGAGGTGGAGGCTGCCTCTTCCCCTCCCCCCTCCCGCAAAATTTTAATTGTGTGGGAAAGGCATGCAAGAGCAGCTGCATAGCCCCCTGCACAATTGAAAGGGCCCGCCAATCAGCAGAAGTGAGAAAGGAAGAAGCAGTCTGTTTAACCAACTGGCAGGGTGTCATTTCCCTTGTCCCTCATGTGTCTTGGGCAGGCTGGGGGCCACTTCCCTTGCCCATCCAGCATGGAGCTAAGGCTTCCAGAGTCCACTGTCCTTGGCCACCCTGTGCACTGTTCAGGTGGGCCAACAGCCAGGTCCCTCACCCACCTCATGCAAGGCTCAGGTGGGCTAGGGCCAGCTCCCTTGCTTGCCTTACCCACCACTCAGTGTGCGGCATGATGCCTCACTCATATAGGGCTCAGGTGGGCCGGGTACCGCCTCTTGTGCCAGATGCCTCCTCTCCTTCTCACCTCTGATGGGCCCAAAAGAAGACCAAAATGTCAAGCAGTAGATCAGGGCCAAAATAGACCAACCTCCATGCAAAAGAGTAAACTGGTGTATATCAGACATTAAAAATAAGTATATGGAGAAACCAGAGGAAGAACCTGCCATTCGCCCAGGAAATTCTTTAGAACAGCTTCCAGTTATCATGGCAGTGGGAAACAGCCTTAAGCGGCAGCCAATTTATGCCAACCACATGGGGTTTTCAAGGAAAGGAAAGGAAAGGTCCCCTGTGCAAGCACCAGTCGTTTCTGACTCTGGGGTGACGTTGGTTTCACAACGTTTTCACGGCAGACTTTTTACGGGGTGGTTTGCCATTGCCTTCCCCAGTCCTCTACACTTTCCCCCCAGCAAGCTGGGGACTCATTTTACCGACCTCGGAAGGATGGAAGGCTGAGTCAACTTCGAGCCGGCTACCTGAACCCAGCTTCTGCCAGGATCGAACTCAGGTCATGAGCAGAGCTTAGGACCGCAGTACTGCAGCTTTAACACTCTGCGCCATGGGTTTTCAAAGCGAGAGACAAATAGAGGCGGTTTGCCATTGTCCGCCTCTCAGTAGCACCCCCAGACTTCTTTGCCATTCTTCGAGCCGAGTACCGAGCAGGGCCAAGCTTGCTATGCATAGGAGGAAAAAAAGAGTACTCTAGGAAGATTCCAAGACAAAGCCACCAAATACACACTTATTAGCTAATTCAACACAGTGGAATTGGCTCACAACAAATCCTGAGAAGTAATTGTCTCTCTTCAGGTGTTCATTTGCACTATTGATCCTTCCATACCTATTCTTTACCAGGGGCCACTGGTTCAGAAAAGCGGTTCCCATTTCACGCAATGGCTTCTGTGTTCTTTTGTGCTCTGTATAATGGCATGTCTTGCCTACCACTTTCCTGTTCTTCACTTGATCTGTTGTCCTCACTTTGTAGAAGGAACGTATTTTATCTTCGCCTCTGCATTCAGGGAATATCTACCTTCTCACTTTGATGAGCACTTTCCATGGCTGATGAAGTATGTTCTGGCCTACAAAAGCTTATGGCACAAGAAAAAGGTAAAGGTAGTCCCCTGCGCAAGCACCAGTCGTTTTTGACTCTGGGGTGATGTTGCTTTCACATTTTCATGGCAGACATTTTGCGGGGTGGTTTGCCATTGCCTTCCCCGGTCATCTACACTCCCCCCCCCCCCAGCAAGCTGGGTCCTCATTTTACCGATCTCGCAAGGATGGAAAACTAAGTCAACCTGGAGCCGGCTACCTGAACCAGCTTCTGCTGGAATCGAACTCAGGTCGTGAGCAGAGGGCTCCGACTGCAGCACTGCAGCTTTACCACTCTGCGCATCTAAAGAAAATGTTGCAGGACTCCTTGTTATTACAATCAAAGGCTCTTTTTTAAAAAACGATGGCCACCCTTACTGACTTTCTGGGGTTATTCACGATTCAATTGGTTTATCTAGAGAACATGAAAACTCTACAGAGAGTGCAGACAGGCCGTGTGGGGTGGAAATGGTTTACAAGCAGTTGTGTGGATCCAAAAGCATTTGTTTTCAGGGCCTACCAGGACCGAATTTTAAAATACATGCCTATCTTTATCCAGAGATTATGTCTTCGCTGGTGTTTCCTTAGGTGAAAGATGAGTGAGTTATCTTTCAGCTCACTTCCATCTCTGTTTAATTTCTTCTGTATATAGAAAGATTCAAGGTTGAGGCACATTCAGGAGCTATTATACTTGCCATCCTGCTGACTGGATTCTGACTATGGGTGTTTTTACACTGGCAGTTTGTGACTATCACTGCATTGGAAACTCACCTTTTACATTACTTAACATTCTCACAACTGTTTTGCATCGTTGCTGCCCGAAGCATCTACATTGGTTTCGGTGAGATGGGTTCTGGTGTTGCTGCTGCTACGTTTTTCTTGAAACTAGTTTTGATCCGGTCATTTCTCTACAGGCGTTTCAAACTTGTATTGTAGAAGTTTTCATGCGTTTTAAAAGACTCCTCCTAAAGCCACAAGGTGCAGTAATTTGCATGAGAACTGCAAGCACTTTAAATTTTTACATATCATTGCTTGCCTCATCTTGTAATTTAAATTTGTATTGCTTTTGCAGTGTTGACAGGATTCACAAGCAATCCTATACATTTAACTAAGCACTGGTATTCCAGCTGCCCTCTGATCAGAGACCTCTCCCCCCCCCCAACTGAAACGCTTTCAGCAGGCAATATAAAAGTTGGGCGATGCAAAACGAGCAGAGTAAGTCCACAAATGTAAAAGGAAAATAATTAAAGCAGAATGGTGCCAGGCGATTTGAAGACTCTAAAACTCTGGATCAAACTGAATGTAAAAACACCCATTGAGGATGTGTACCGACACTGCTTCCACCCTGCTGTTGTTCCACGGTTCTCGAAACTGGTTTTGTCCCGGACCTTTATCCAGCTCCAGATCAAAGTCTTAATTGTAGAACTTTTCCATTAGGTTTTCAAACTCCTCCCCAAAGCTCCGTCCCACTTATCATTGTTGTCTTTTCACCCTGCGGGGTGACATGATAGAGGTTTACAAGATAATGCATGGGATGGAGAAAGTAGAGAAAGAAGTACTTTTCTCCCTTTCTCACAATACAAGAACTCGTGGGCATTCGATGAAATTGCTGAGCAGACAGGTTAAAACGGATAAAAGAAAGTACTTCTTCACCTAAAGGGTGATTAACATGTGGAATTCACTGCCACAGGAGGTGGTGGCGGCCACAAGCATAGCCAGCTTCAAGAGGGGTTAGATAAAAATATGGAGCACAGGTCCATCAGTGGCTATTAGCCACAGTGTGTGTGTATATATAAAATTTTTTGCCACTGTGTGACACAGAGTGTTGGACTGGATGGGCCGTTGGCCTGATCCAAGATGGCTTCTCTTATGTTCTTATGTTCTTCCATTTCCTGTTGATTATTTTCTCCAACTTTCCACAGTTTTATTTGAGAGTTGCTTTCTGACTCCCCCCCCCCCCCCCACTATTCTTGCATTGCAGATATTTTCCTAGATGAAATTAAGTTAGGTTAGGTTTATTCAATTTATATCTCACCCTCCCTGCCAAAGAAGGCCCAGGTCCTTCCTTTTATTGTTTGGAGTGGAACCTCGAGACATTATTGAGACGCATGTAGCCAGCACTCCCACTCTCCAATTCATTCACACACACACAACATCTTCTCCTGACAGCGCTGGCTGGCATGCCAATTTCTGATGGGGGGGGGAAGAAGAAGAAGAAGAAGAAGAAGAAGAAGAAGAAGAAGAAGAAGAAGAAGAAGAAGAAGAAGAAGATGATATTGGATTTATATCCCGTTCCATACTCTGAATCTCAGAGTGTCGGAGTGGTCACAATCTTCTTTACCTCTCCCCTCCCACACTAGACACCCTGGGAGATAGGTGGGGCTGAGAAAGCTTTTACAGCAGCTACCTTTCAAGGACAACTCCTGTGAAAGCTATGGCTGCCCGAAGAACAGTCTTAACCACTACACTGAAGGACTTGTGTGGGCTCCCCTGTCCACTACCACTCTCCCAGTCATTCATATACACCTGCATCTTTTCCTAATGGCACTGGCTGGCATTCCAGTTTCTGAGGGGGGGGGGGGACTCGCGCAGGCTCCCCTCCCTGCTAACACTCTCACATTCAGTCACACATACACACATCTTCTCCTGACAGCACTGGCTGGCTGGCTACTGACTTAGGGGGAAAAGGACTCTCACGGGCTCCCTCCCACCCCATTGTCACATTCCCAGAAGTGTGTTAAACAATGCAAATGCAGAAGTAAAAATCCACAGAGAAAACTATTTCCTGTGGGAAGGTGTGAAGCAATATTTTTTAATGTCGACTCAATTTAGGCGATGAGGATCTGCAGCAGACGGATTGAGGACTTGCAAAATCTGGAGCAGAATTTAATGTAAAAAGGGTCTATCTTTATGAGAGGTCAGGCTGGCTAACGCTAGAAGCCATACCATTAGAAGTGTGCACTCCAAATGATCATATCCACTTAGAAAATCTACCACTCTGTCTGTAAGAGTCTTCTTGTTCATCAAGTGTTTTTCTGTGTGTATACTATGGTGGGTTCAATGCAATGAAGAGGTGAGGTGGTCCGCAGAGCCTTTAAGACCGAATGGTCCAAACCTGCTTTTAACAGTT